>NC_133472.1:6449327-6604022 GCF_025370935.1 Choristoneura fumiferana | reverse complement strand
ACGAACAAGCCAATTACTTACATTACAAACCATCCCGATCGTTAGCTAATGCATCTTTCCGAGAAGGTCATTTATTTATTTATTTACTTAATTATTGTTTGCTCTCGTGTAAGAAAAGTCAACCGGGATAACTAATTTGGAGCTAGTTGTGTTTGAGTGCTCTAGCTGATAGCTAGCTCGAAAATGGTATCAATAGTGCTCATGACGACTGAAGAGATACTAAGCAAAAATGAATAATATGTTTTCTCTCGTGTAAACAAGTCGACCGGGAAAACTTATTTGGAGCTAGTTGTGTTTGAGTGCTCTGGCTGATAGCTGGCTCTAAAATGGTATCAATAGTGCTCATGACGACTGAAGAGATACTAAGCAAAAATGGATTCTGGTTTTGTTTGGACTCTTTATGGGTCGCCGAAGAGTTGGAGCCATTTCAAGAGGTGCATTCAGAAGATTTGTACGCCAAGCCTTTGTCCAAAGATTTCTACTACACTAAATACCCTGAATTAAAGGCAAGTGAATCGGAGGAGGAGAATTCTTTATCGCTGAGTGGATTTCAAAGCAAACACTACAAGTGGAAGTCTAAGATTTGTATCAGAAAGATAAGTACCCGACCGAGGAGCATGGACCAGCTTAACACGAGCCCTATCTCAAACTACCAAGGGTGCGTGAGGAGGTCAGCGTCGCTCGTGATACGATCAAGGCCTACAAATTCACTGGACAGATCAAGTACAAATCGCGATAACCGTTTTCGTAAGTTTTTCAACCGCCTTCTACAAAAACCCCAACCCCCACCCTTGGAAGAAAAGGATAAAATCACAGCTAGAAACACAATCTACAACTCTATTACAACGCTAGATAACTTTAACGATATTGACATACCGGAATACGCAGAATTTGAGAAAGATGCGTTAGTGCAAAGTGAAGACGGCCTTGTTCCAACTACATCTACTTTGAAGAAAACAAAGAGAGTTAGTTTTAGCACGGATTCGCTCAAAAATGAGTTTGATTGCGGCGAGTCATGGTTCGATACAATTTATGGAGTAACTGCTCTGATGACGAGTGAGACCAACGGACACGTCAGTAAGACCCAGAGCGACGGTGAAAACGTATCGTGGACGGACATAATCAGCATCTGTGGAGCTAGTTCTTTACTAAGGCACAGCAAGGAGTCTTTAAACTCTGTCGAAGAACTTCTCAGTTACTCACGTCACGTGGAAACTAAACCATTCGACATTTCGATAGACGATGACGAAGAATCCGGCTACACCAAATTTGTAGTCAACAAGATTTATCAGACGCTTAAGATTGACAGTGGCATGTCTGATTCATCGCCAATGAAAGACCTAAGTGCTACAGAAGATAGTGAAAGTGTTGGCAAACCTTTTAACAAAGCCGTGTACCGATTAGCGCCTTTAGACGAATCGGTAAATGCGACGGCTTAGTTAGACCAAGTTAGACTGATACTTAGTGTAATGAAACGTAGTTTCTGTTTTCAATTATTTTCATTCATTGCAAGCTCCTTTGCGTGTGAAGGTACCTAAATGTTGTTTGTTGTTGAAAGTTTTGCAACAGCTGTACTCAATGCAAATGCGGCCGAAGCTTCTATGAGTGTTTCATCTGGTAAAGCTATACAAGGTTTAACAACATGAATCTGACACGTTTCAACCAGTAGTTGAGTAAGATCGACTGAAAACTCTTCAAGATTTTTTAACTGAGATGAACAAATGTTTCAATATACTTAGCCAATTTTCCAAATATAACGAGTCAAAGACGTAATGCCATCTTAAATGATAATCACTGCAAGGGGTTCGTTTTGATTTGACTTAGACACCCGAACCCCTGAACGATATACTGATTCATTTTCATATCCATATTCATTTATTCATTGTAAAATCATGTACATAGTTATAAATGGTGTTTCAGTTATTATCAGGGCACACCAATAATAATAATTAGCTACAAAAAATTACAGTAGGTACTTATTAAATTACATTATTACAGCGCAAATAATTTATTAGGTATAAGTAATGTGCTAAATTTTAACTCGTGCATTAACTTAATATTATTCAATTGTATACGAATAATAATAAAAAAATAGTATTACAATGTCAAAATGTTTGTATAATTGTTTTTTTTGTATTACTTATTATTATTTATTTTTGTAGTTGTAATTAATTATTTAATTTTGGTTGACATTGTTTGCTTTCTTTTGATTATTTGTGTTTATTTGTAGTTTGATTTGTTATTCTATTTACTTAATTTGACATTTTTGTTTTATTTAGTTAGGATTTATCTTTAGTTTATTAGGTAATGTGTATAATATAACATTGTAAATTTTCTATTTAATAAATGAATGATTTATGTCAAATAAAATAACTTAGTTGTTAAATTTCAAATTAAATTAAATCAAATCAAATTCAATTAAATTAAATTAAATTAATTCATCATCATCATCCCAGCCTATATACGTCCCACTGCTGGGCACAGGCCTCCTCTCAGAACAAGAGGGCTTGGGCCATAGTTCCCACGCGGGCCCAGTGCGGATTGGGAACTTCGCACGCACCATTGAATCGCTTCGCAGGTTTGTGAACTCAGAGGTGCGAGCCGGGGTTCGAACCCACGACCCTCTGCTTGAGAGGCGATAGGTCAAACCACTAGGCCACCACGGCTTCATAAATAAATTAAATTAAACAAAATCAAGCTAAATTAATCAAATTAAATTAAATTGCACACAGAGCGATAATTGAAGTGAAGAGGTGCTAATTAAAATATTAATTACATTTTATCATTAAAAAGATCATTAAGACCATGATAACATTTATTTACTAAAAAACTTCAATTGTTTATTAAATTGCTTTTCACTTGTAATCCTCTTAATATCATCATTATCATCATCATCATTTTGAGAGACCCTTTAAGATTTTTACGACTTTAACTTACAAACAATCTTATCTCATGCTGCGGCCGGCAACAATACAGCACATTAGCGGCCTGTACAACAGAATATTGAGTACGGTTGTTTGTACAAGCTTATATTTATAATGTTTCGATCCATTTCAGTACGGTCACCTACAATTATATTGCAGTCTGTACACACGTGATGAACACATTGAATTCTTGGTCCTTATGTCAGAACTAAAATCAAAGTAGGCAGTAAAGTAAAGCCTTGAAAATATTAAGGACACGAGTGAAAGCATTGTCATATTTCGTCCTGAAAGCACTTCACTTTCGCTCTCAGGCAGTAAAGAAAACATCTTTTATTGTTAATCAATGACAATAAAAGCTTGAAAAATAAGAGTCTATGGGGTTTATTTTCCTGGCCTTACAATGAGCCCTATTCTTTACACAATTACGATCATAACTGGTTTCCCAGGAAGTTGAAACGATGCGTGAGCATTTGGAGTTATCGTTGATCCAAATAGACTTCTGATGATTCAGTGTAGGCAGTTTTGAAAAATAATAATGTGTAATTTTTACTTTGGTAAATCTGTTGGCTAACCCTAGTAACCCTAGTAGATACAACTAGATTTCGCACACTCTTTGAAACAAAGATATGCATTGCGTTACTTGGGTAGATTACAGAGTACCTCAGTAAAAAAAAAAAAAAACTATTTAGTCCGTCAGTTTGCTAGATTATTAGAAAATATTGCACACTTATTTTTTTTAGGGTTCCGGAGCCAAAATGGCAAAAACGGAACCCTTATAGTTTCGCCATGTCTGCTTGTCTGTCTGACTGTCCGTCCGTCCGCGGCTTTGCTCAGAGACTATCAATGCTAGAAAACTGTAATTTTGCACGGATTTATATGTAAACTATGCCAACAAAATGGTACAATAAAAAACTGAATAAAAATTTTTTTTAGGGTACCTCCTATAGACGTATAGCGGGGGTGTTTTTATTTTCTCATCCAACCCTATAGTGTGGAGTATCGTTGGATTGGTCTTTTAAAACCATTAGATTTTTCGATTCAACGATATGTTTGCGAAATATTCAACTTTAAAGTGCAAATTTTAATTAAAATCGAGCGTCCCCCCCCCTCTAAAATCAAAACGGGTGGCCGGTGGGTGGAAAAACTTGAAAAAATTCAGGATGGTAGATAGTATATCAAACTTTTAAGGAAAACTATAACGGTTAAGTTTGCTTGAGTTTTATTAGTAGTTTATGAGTTGAGAGTTTAATATACCTAAACTATGGAAGATTCCGTATAAAATATGAAATCCTGAGAAAAGTATTACTTGATTTTTGCGTAATGGCTACGGAACCCTATTTCGGGTGTATCCGACACGCTCTTGGCCGGGTTTTTTTCTTTTATCAATCAAACAATAAATGACTAAGGTGAAGTGCGTCATAGTTCGGGAGTGGGGGACATCACGCCGTGTGAAGTCGAAAAAGTCTTAGCACGGCGTGACGTCACGCGCAACTTTAATTGGCTATATCTTTTATAATTTTTTTACCCCCGACGCAAAAAGAGGGGTGTTATAAGTTTGACCTCTATGTGTGTCTGCGGCACCGTCGCTCTTAAATGGGTGGAATTTGAAAGCAGGTTTTCTAGCAATTGCCCTAAGATCTGTTTTGTTGGTTCAGCCGTTTTTGAGATATTGAACTTTGAAGTGACAAAGTCGGGGGTTTTCCAACTTTTAGTTGGTTAGGTTATATTTTTGTTTAATTGAAATAGTACATTGTGTCTTAAGGGCGGTAAATAAGGAATTACGAACGAGAGTCTTTAATGAGTCGATGTTCGTAATTCAAGTACCGCACGTGCGACATACAACGTTTTTCATCACATTTGCGAGTAAAATTTTATATTTCTAAAAGAAAAAATATAATTGTTCCAAATATTGGCGATATCTTAGGCTGCGCTCTTGGCAGCGTCGCCCTCCCCCTCCCTCAGCATGTGCCTGAGCCGCGTGTGCATGTGGTCCTGCTGCTACGCCATGCGCAGCACCATCCGTAGGGAGAGCAGGTAGGATTCGTACACTTTTTACTCTAGGCCTTGTAAAAATTAATCAGTAACTAATTTCAAAATAATTGAAATACTACCACATTGCCTATATATCTAGTTACCATAGTAGTATTCGTTAGAGTTGCCAAATAGCAACATTTCAAAGTTGTGACTGTTTTCCCAAAAAATAGAAACGTACGAAAGCACCTCACGCTCGGGTAGCTTCGTACACGGTGGAAGGCACATTCGTACATAGTGGGGAGCCACAGAGTCCGAGGTAAAATAACGGCTTAATCAAAATCTAGTTTTTTTTATTAATTGAGTCTCATGATGTACCGACTTGATTCTTTTGAGGCTTCATGAGGAACAACTTTTCTAAAAAGTTATTTTGTACGGACAGCAATAGACTCATTTACCAGATTTCCACGGGTTTTTTTAGGGTTCCGTACCCAAAAGGTATCAACGAACCCTATAGCTCCGCTGTCTGTCTGTCTGTCTGTCCGTCCGTCTGTCACAGGGCTTAATAGTTACACTTAAAATTTTCACAGGTCGTAGCCGGTAAAATTTTTATTTACAACAAAGTGGGGTGGCGGCAACCTTGAAATATTCAGGATTTTAGTTGTATATCCTTTAAGCCTGCAAACTGTTTCGGAACACCGACTCGCACTTGGCCGGTTTTTTTTCTTTATCAATCAAACAATAAATGACTAAGGTGAAGCGCGTTATAGTTCGGGAGTGGGGGACATCACGCCGTGTGAAGTCGAAAAAGTCTTAGCACGGCGTGACGTCACGCGCAACTTTAATTGGCTATATCTTTTATAATTTTTTTACCCCCGACGCAAAAAGAGGGGTGTTATAAGTTTGACCTCTATGTGTGTCTGCGGCACCGTCGCTCTTAAATTTTGAAAGCAGGTTTTCTAGCAATTGCCCTAACATCTGTTTTGTTGGTTCAGCCGTTTTTGAGATATTGAACTTTGAAGTGACAAAGTCGGGGGTTTTCCAACTTTTAGTTGGTTAGGTTATATTTTTGTTTAATTGAAATAGTACTTGTGTCTTAAAAATAAGGAATTACGAACGAGAGTCTTTAATGAGTCGATGTTCGTAATTCAAGTACCGCACGTGCGACATACAACGTTTTTCATCACATTTGCGAGTAAAATTTTATATTTCTAAAAGAAAAAATATAATTGTTCCAAATATTGGCGATATCTTAGGCTGCGCTCTTGGCAGCGTCGCCCTCCCCCTCCCTCAGCATGTGCCTGAGCCGCGTGTGCATGTGGTCCTGCTGCTACGCCATGCGCAGCACCATCCGTACCTACGGACACGGACTCATTTACCGACCTTGGGCTTCATGACAAGAAAATTTGTACGCGCAATGACTCATTTACCGACCACGGGTTTCATGACAAGCACATTAAGGTCGAGGGTTTTATTTGGGGGGTGGCAACCAAGGTAGCCTGCATGTTTCGACACTGTTTACGAGCAAGTGTGATGAAAAATTCTTGTCCATTATTTTCCATCTAACGGAAACTAGTCTATTAAGGATTGGCTGCTATCCGGACGGCCGTTCTTTTTCAGTCTCGTCCACTTGGCCCAAAATGTCTATTGATGCTGCATGTTTTAACTGTCAACTATTTTGTTTCAGCCTCCTGAAAACGAGTTGCAGAAGAATTCTGATCGAGTACTTTCGGAGCACGAACTGCGGGTGCAGAGATCACTACAAAAACTCAATGTACCGGAATGGTAAGTAAATACAATGCCTTGCACGATGCTAGTAAAATCCAAATCATAGCACAACGGGGCTACCAAGAATTGCTGTATGTTAAAGAGGCTACGCCGACAGTTCGACTAGTCGATGGCACCTATATCGGACCACTTCGTTGTCCGTCTGTCTCTCTATATCTTTGTCAGGACCCTTTTTCTCAGGAACGCGTGTAGATATTCAGTTGGAATTATCAAATAGGTACTCAGGTCTGCAATCCCTTGGACCTATGAAAAATATTAAGTTTACACTATTTTTATTTAAGATATTTCCTGTTGATAGAGAATCATGAAACTTGACAAAAAGTAAGGTCTTACTTTTCACTTTCAAAATAACTTTTAAATACTAATTTTTTACCACAGTTATTTATTGCTCTTTTTGTACGGAACCCTTAGTGTGAGAGGTCGACTCACCTTTGGCCGGTTTTTTTTTTCAATTTATCTATAAGAAGTATTTATTAATCAAAAGTTGATTTGGTCTTATCGTCTAGACTCGAAGCCGTATTAGTTCCATAAAACTTATTACATTTTTCTCAACCACAATATGTTTTCAGAACCCAGAATAGGTATTATTCGATTTGATAAATACGTATTACTTCAAGAAGACGCTGGCATTGTGAAGTCCGTCACTGTTAAATAAAAGTTGTTGTAATTTGAAATTTTCAGCAAATGTTTGAGACATTTTGAACACCTCTGTTTCAGATTTTTCTTTATTATTGAAAAACTAGCTTTTGCCTTTTGCGTGGAAAGCGGTTATCGCGCGCTGTTCTTTCGGGATTGTGCATTTTTCCGGGATAAAAAGTAGCCTATGTCACTCTCTGGCCCATAAACTATCTCTATGTCAAAAATCACGTCGAAAGACGGACAAACATTCAAAAATACAAACACACAAACATACAGACATACACACTTTCGCATTTATAATATTAGTATGGATGTATTCCATAATGATCTTTGTCCAAAGTGTACGAGTATGACGTCAAAAGCATGACAAGACTGTCTTAACGGCATTTTGTATTAAAAATTCTGACGAAAAACCTTTACAGGGGTATCTTGTCAAACTAACTTTTCCATCTTCTCAAGTTTCCGAATCAAATTCAGGATACCCTATACGATTATAAAAACAAAGGTCTGAACTGTCACTAGATTGTATTTAAGCAATATAAAACTATATATAACTACAACTATATATATTTATGTTTTTGTTGTGATGTAGTGTGTTTTTGTTGTCAATAAAATGTTGTGAGTTTGAGTTTAGTTATTGCCAAAGTGAGTCGCACAATATATAAGGCTAAATGTTTTGTAAACAATAGTCTACAAATTATAATCAGTCTCTAAGTTATAACACATATGTCAATTGTGCCCAAAGCTCCCTACGGTATGGAGGTTCAGGCACCCCCTGTGGGAGGTTTGGGCATGACATATAAAACACCCAATATTCATTAAATAAACCAAACATAAAAAGTTACCTATTATAATCTCAAATAATATCTAAATCACAACAGTAATTAACAGAGTAAATAAATTTAAATGTTTAACATTTTTATTTAACTAGTTAGAGCTACCTCGTTTGGTATTATTAGTTGCTTTTGGTTTTGGCAGTTTAGTTTTGATATAATATAGCGACGCTGGCTATGTCGTCTGTTTCAGGAAATAGAAATGTGTTTCGCATGTTACTCAGTCTTATAAAGAGCAATGGGTATGCACAAACCTCCCTTAAAACAAGTGGCCATTGCTCCCTCTGCATATTAATTCAACTTAATATTCTCGTAAAAATTTTTGGTTATTCTAGCGTGACTCACAAACTAATTTATACGTTAGCATATATAAAATGAAAAAAACACACCTTTGGCTGGTTCTTCGTTTATTTACTTTGAAATCACAACAAAATACTTACATTGACCGATGTCTAATTTAAAAATGCCTCTGTATTTGACAACTCAACGAAATTACAGCTAGTCTATAGGTGAACAGTGTTGGCTGGCAATGGATAAACTAAACTTCCAAAATAGGGAAATAGAAAAATCTATATTGGAATTGGAATAAATGGGAGGTGCCCATGTCTCCCGACTGTCCATCCCTCCCCTATCTCCCCATCTTATTTTGTTTTATTCTGCCACATCATGTTTATAGTAAAGATGCGTTGAAACGGAATCTCACTCACATCGGGCCATCGTGAAATAAGTTGAGCAATTATTATGATTTGATTGAATTTTGTGCTGAATTTCAGAACGACTGGATCGTAGTGTATAAAAAATACACATTTCTTAACATGGTTTGCTCCCTATTGAATGTGCGTTAATTCTACAGGTTAGTTCAATGATGTTAACAATAAACAAAAGCAATACTTTTTAAAAATCACCGAAAGATACAGTGACAATTCTTTTTATTTCCGAGTATCAGGATTTACTTAAGATATACCACCCTGTCACGATTAATATTGTCATTCTTGAAAATCTCATTAGTTTCCTGGCAACAATAAAAGCAATTCGCAATGTAAATATCAAATAACGATTGGATTTCCGATAGCCCTGTCCCGATCTTGATATCTTGAAATAGGATTCGGTACCGTGTTGGCTGCGTACCTACTACGTTTATTTTCAATTTATGGGCGGCTATTATTTGTTAGGTACCTAAATATCCATCATATGGATTAAAGTAAAAATTGCTTCCCATCAGGTGACCCGCATGCTTGTTTTTCCCCTATTGTATAAAAAAGTAAAAAGATGAATTATCTCATAATATCTTTACTTTATCCAACCTGTGGCCCGCCGAGCTCCAGTGGCTTCAGTGGCAGTGGCAGTTAACTATACAGTAATGTAACCTACCGGCAGGCCAGGCTTTTTTAGGGTTCCGTAGCCAAAATGGCAAAAACGGAACCCTTATAGTTTCGCCATGTCTGTCTGTCTGTCCGTCCGCGGCTTTGCTCAGGGACTATCAATGCTAGAAAGCTGTAATTTTGCACGAATATATATGTAAACTATGCCGACAAAATGGTTTACAGTACCTACCATAGACGTAAAGTGTGGGTGATTTTTTTTTCTCATCCAACCCTATAGTGTGGGGTATCGTTGGGTAGGTATTTTAAAATCAAGCGTCCCCCCCTCTAAAATCTAAACCGATGGGTGGAAAAATTTGAAAAAATTCAGGTTGGTAGTAAGTATATCAAACTTTCAAGGAAAACTTTAACGGCTAAGTTTGCTTGAGAATTATTAGTAGTTTTACTCTTAAATAGCAGCCTAAGGTATAAAATATACCTAAACTTGGAAGATTCCGTATAAAATACGAAATCCTTTAAAAAGTATTACTTATTTTTTTCGTAATGGCTACGGAACCCTATTTTGGGCGTGTCCGACACGCTCTTGGCCGGTTTTTTCAATTATCTCCCAAATGGTTAGAGTAGATTTATCTGAGTTTGAAGTTAAGCGACTCATATTAAGTCATACCTACTTAAACATAATCATAAAGCACATTCCGTTCGGCAACAAACACTCATTGTAATTAAAAAAAAAACTCAGTCACATCCCTCCTCCTTTTCTTCAAGTAGGTTAAGTAACACCACGGCTTACAACAACACCCGTTAAAGATATCAATGACAGTGACTTGTTTGTCAACAAACACTTACCCAAGTAATTAAGAAAGTAATTTACCGTGAAATAAATGAACGGATCCCATTGTTGCAAAATATTTAAAGAGTCGCTTGAATAAAATACCAGGAAAAAGATGTTTATATCAACTTGAGTCTGCTTTGTTGCCTTTTGTATTCTGTCTTATTTCGTAGTCTTAACAAGGAACCTTTTTAATTTGCCATGTCTGGCTGTCCATCTGGCCGTCTGTTAGTCCGCGACTTATCTTAGAGACTGTTAGTAATTTATTATATGTGCATATATATATTTTTCTCGAGAATTGATAAAATACAATAGTGAAAGAAAATTCCGGTACTTCCCACATGTGAAGTTGGGATGATTTTTTTGTTGTTGTCTTTAACCACTGTGGGGTATCGTTGGATAGCTCTTACGGAATGAGGGCTATCGCGAATGTAGAGGGTGTAGCGTGAGGTCTCCGAAATGTCAAATCTCATAGTGTTTGGGTGAGCTACGCGGGTTTATTTATAATAAGATTTTTTTTGTGAATATTTTGCATAACCTGAAATTTATTATGGCAATTATGCGTTACGGGGCAATGAATGTCTGTGTTTTGAGACAGTTTTGTCCTTGGAAACTTTTGTCCTCCCTTTTTTCCGAACAAAACGAAACTTAGCAACACTGGTTGCTGAATATTTTTACGGTACGGTTTTAAGGTGTTTTAAATATGATTTTAATCTAAACTTTGTTTTAACGCTCGTAATAACAGACTCTGAAAGCCACACTTAAAAACCTCACGCAACAGTGCGCCATCTAGTGAGACAAAAAACGAAAGCCCTCATTAATGCAAGTTTCAAACTTGACCGGTTTATTCAGTTCCGATCTTTATCGTTTCAACTTGTGAATTTATTGATTGATTGTTACGCACAATTTTTTGCATTCTTTTTCCGACTACGGCAATGCAAAAGACTCGCAGTAAATGAAGTTTGTTTAGAAAGAGATGGAATGCAAACTTCATTTGCTCGTATCATCCTTATTTTTCAACAGATATTCATGATTGTTACGCTTTTTTTCCAGTTTTCTCTCAACTTAAACAATTTAAGCGTTAAATTATGTTTCATGCGTATTTCTTATTGTAATTCCACTCCACTACAGTCTCTGCAACATCATTCGTTCTACTTCTAACCTCTTTGTTGTGTTGTAACGTTGGCTATAATCACATCACGTGTCAATGCCCTAGGGTGCGATTGAGTCGCTAATTCCCTTGATAAGTTATTGTCACATAATAGGCCGGGAGCTGGTACATATTTTAAAGCGTTTGAGGCAAATAACCTAACTGACAATAGTTGAAAATCTCAGACATTGTAATTTCAACGTTCACAAACAGCTGAAACGAGTTTAAGTCCTGCTTTGTAATCAGGTGCTCCAACCACTAGACTAAGCTATCTGGTCGTCGATATCTCCCAAAGTGATCTAGAATGTGTGATATAAGTAATGTTCCCTCAGCCCCACTGTCAGCACTTGTACCTACTGTTATTACATATTCTGTGCTATCAGCGAGGTCAGTGTCTTCGTACATAAATGGAAATGGAATGGGAGGGGGCAGGTTAAAAATGACTAAAATTCTGCTTACGTAACACTTGAATGACCCCATATAAGAAATTTGCACAAGTTTTTGCGCTACCGCAAATAACTTCTCTAAAATGTCAACGAGCTCTTGAAGTAGGATGTACTAAAAATTATTTTGGACCTTGGCACGTCTAGAAACGTAATAGTTATTTAATACACTAGCTAGCAGTAGCTACAGTAACTTAGTGCAAATTGAGGCGATAAATTCCCTTGCCTCATATGGATTGAAACTGGTACCAAGATACCAGATTTTTTTTATATGAGAGGGAAGCAAACGAGTTATCTGATAGAAAATGATCACTACCGCCTTTGAGTACAGTCACCAGCACCAATATCTGACACAACAAGCGTGCATAAATATCTGATACGACTCTATTTTTAGGGCCGAAAGGACGTGTGAGATATTTTTGCACGCTCCGCTGTGGCAGATATTAATGAGAGAGATTTATTTATTTAATAGTATGGCATACATTTAAAATAGGCTTATAAACATATCTATCGCCATCTTTGCCTATCTGTATATCGCCTTAATGTTTGTCACTCGTTTAGCACCACCCAGGGGACACGTTCAGGGTTGTGGTGGGTTTCTCCTGCGGACGCGAGTAACAATCGTCCCCCAAAAATGAGAGAGAGAGAGAGAGAAACATTTATTTACACATATTCTATACGCATAAAATTACATTAGATGGAAAAAAAATCAAAATAACATCGAATAGTATAAAGTGGACCCCACTCAGCATAATTTTACGGTAAGCCGCAACGCTGTTTTTCAGTGGGACCCATTTAAAAACTAAAACATATAAAAACATACAACACACTATGACGACACGAACGCCAGCGGAAGGAAGTAATGCTTGTGACTGTACTAATAACTTCAAGAGACTCGATCGGTCTGTTTCCGGCCGTTAAAGAAAGATGTTGCCTAAGCTCTTTTCTTGAAAGCCCCAATGTCATAGTTATCTGGAAACACTGCTGAAGGAAATTTATTCCACAATTTCACTGTCCCCGGCGGGAAGTGCCGAAGGAAACGTACGTGATAGCATCGAGATGAGATGATTCATCATTATGTGGGTGGATTTCAAAGAGAATGAAAGATTTCGTTGTAAAACAAAAATTACAAGTAACTAGAACCCAAGTCTGTGTGTGCGTGCACACATCAAGAGTTATGATTTTGATTTGTTTTGCATAAGTATTTTAAATTATCAATATTAATACTTTTTTTAACCGACTTCAAGAAAAGAGGAGGTTATCAATTCGGTTGTGTTTTTTTATGTTTGTTACCTCAGAACTCCGTCATTTATGAACCGGTTTGATTTTTTTTTTGCGTTCATCTTCATAGATTATAAATAGATTGAAAGCATTCATATGCTTTCAATTAGGTCCCGTAAGCACCAAATCAGGATATGATGATTGGATACCAAGGAAATCAAGGTAACTCTTCAAATGTTGTAGGAACAACTATGGTAATTTTGATATATTTAGTAGTAACACGTGCATTTGCTTTTGAAAAACATCATTTGGTGAAGTGGAACTGATGATGAAGACCACAGTTGACCATCGGAGTTACTACTCAATAACAAGTATTTCACGGGTTGAATTTGTTAAAAAATACATTTTTAATACAAGCTTTTTTGCTGACTGTACTTTTTGTTGATTGTACTTGCAGTCTTATCCAAGCTACATTTCAGTACCAAAGTTGAGGACCGTTGAAGAGTTCCGTTCTGCGGAGACGATCCTGGCCGGTCTACGAGGATTTCATTACCAGATTATTGTATTGTCACCAGACTTACATAAGTATGACAAATTTCCAGTCAATCGGACCACTGGAAGTGGGTCAAATTTAGCTTCCAAGATTTGACCCAAACACAAATAAACAGGGCAAGTTAAATAAAAGCTTTTAAAAAAAACTGTCCAAGTGCGAGGCAGACACCACAAGGGTTTCATATTTTGCAGATATCTTTGAACATCCGGTGTTAGTAGCTGCTCTTGAGTAAAATGTACGCAGTGGGAGGTTATTTTAAATTGGTTATCATCTAAGAGAGACATATACATACATGAAGCATACATGTATAATATCTATAAGAGCTACCTTGGTGGTAGAAAATAATGGTTGACGCGCCTGAAATAACCTATGTACCCTATATAATACTGTTGGTGGGTTCAAGTCCAAACTGAAGAACTATCTTATGGACCAACAAGGTACTGTTGCCCAAGCATAGGTTACTAGTCTGTTGGATTGTGGGTGACCGCCAAATATCTAAACTATTAAGTATATTTAAATTATTACAGACATATTTATCTTTGTTACATTTCTATGCACGAGTAGGTACTATGTATTTATTACTCGCCTGACAGTATGCTGTCCCGCACACCTCGCTGGCTCCGCAGAAAACCAGCGCCGTTGACAACGCTAGTCGTGCCAACGGCACCGCTGAGTGGAGACCATTTCGGCTTCACATCATTATTTGTTTGTTTTTGTATTCTTTATAATTTTGTAAATGTGTTTTCTCTTTTTTTTGTCATGATGTGTTGGCTGAATAAACATATTTCTATTCTATTCTATATATAGGCGTATATGGCCTCAGGATCATACATTATTGTGAATGTTCATATGAATTAATGGGTTTAGTTATCGGATGAACACGTAACGCTCTATGAAAAATTAATAAAGTCCAACACAATTTACTGGCACGCCATGCTGTAACCGTAATGGATATCATCGATTATCCTACTACTCGTAATATCCTATCTTACAAATATATTAAAGGGAAAGTTTGTGAAGATGTTTGGAATGTTTGTTACTTCATCACAGTATACAGATAGTTTGAGTCCTCCAAACAGCCAAACATCTTCACAAACTTTCACATTTGTAGGATAGGATGTACATATACGTTATACATACTTAACTCGCATTCTTTCCCTCAGGTACAAGAACGCCCCCGCGCCCCGCGAGGGCTTCCTACTGCGCAAGCGCCTGTCTGACGCGTCGACCACACGCTGGTCGGGGCTCAACTCCAAGACCACTTCCCTTGGCAGCCTGGGCGCCAGTCCGCAGCCGCCGCCACCTCAGCTCTCGCCGCACACAACCAGCTTTGGGCGCTGGTCTACCAGCAGACTCAATTCAAGCCAGGTACGTGCCATGAAGAGTTGGAGAGTCGGGCCTAACTGCAAGAGCAAGACTACATTTAAGATATCCCTCAAACTCTCTCCACCCTTAGTAAGCTCTAAGGACTTCCGGACGTGCAGCCGGTTTTTTTAGCTGAGAGTCCGGCACCGTCTGGGTACTCCCTTTCCAGTCCATAATGGATTTTTCCCGACTGCACGCACGCCCACATCCCATAAATATAAAAAACCGGCCATAAACCAAGCCAAGATAAGGTACCGTAGCCATTACGAAAAAATCAAGTACTTAATATTTTTCTAAGGATTTCGTTTTGTGTACGGAATCTTCCAAGTTAGGTAAGCTATGTTTTTACCTTAGGCTACTATTTACTCTTAAACTACTAATAATTCTCAAGCAATCTTAGCCGTTATAATTTTCTTTGTAAATTTGATATACAACTTACTAACCTACCGTCCTGATTTTTTTCAAATTTTTCTACCCAACAGTTTAGATGCTCGATTTTAATGAAAATTTTTAAGTTGAATACTTCGCAAACAGATCACTGAGTCGAAAAATCATCTTGCCAAAGGTCTCCTGTCTCTTTGATAAGTCTTAACTAGCCTATGAAACGTCATATTAAACTTCACCACGTAAATATGCAACTGGGTAAATATACGATGGAAAGTGTCATATTAAAGTCCGTCACTTTATTTGGGTTAAAGCGTGAATTGATTGCCAAGCCAATCTACCACGAACGAACCGCAATACGCCCGATATTGCATCGAAAATTCTCGCGTCCGATATTTAGTTTGGAGCAAACGAAATTCCTGCGTAATCAAAGCGAATATTGGATTAAAACTCTTGTCGTTTCGAACAGCGAATAAAAATACTTTTGGGAAACTGTTTCTTTTTATAAAATAAGTACACTAGCCCGTTGCCCGCGACTCCGTCTGCGTAGAATTCCTTAACGGCTATCCCGAGGGAACTATACAATTTTCCGGGATAAAAACTATCCTGTGACCTTCTCCGGGACTCAAACTATTTGTATACCGAATTTCATCTAAATCGGTTCAGTGGTTTAGACGTGATGAGGTAACTAACAAACAAACAGACACAAACTTTCGCATTTATTAATATTAGTGGTATTGTTTGTCCAAATAAATTATTGTTTTTAAGTTCATGCCATCAGCCTAAAAAACTAGCTTTTCCCCGCCAATTTTCTTAAACTTGTTACTTTCTGTCACTCTGGCCCATAAAATATCTCTAAGCCGAAAATCACGTCGATACGTCGCTCCGTTTCGACATGAAAGTCGGACAAACATACAAACACACCCACTTTCGTATTTATAATATTAGTATGGATTTCAAGTGTCTAAGACAACCTGAATAGTACCTACCCTATTGGTGTTTCGGTTTTAAACTACTTAGAAATATGGTGTTTTGACTTCAAGGAACCTGAGTACTTATAAGACGTTAATTTCAGCTTGACACCTCCACGTGTTCCAGAGAAAAAGGAAAAACGGCATTGACAGACGCCATGTCTGTCCGTCTGTCTGTCTGTCTGTCTGCGGGTAAGCGCAGAGACCGTTAGTACTAGAAAGCTGTAATTTGACATAAATATACATATCAGTCACGCCGACAAAGTAGTACAATAAAAAATAGTAAAAAAATTTTTTTAGGGTACCTCCCATAGACGTAAAGTGGGGGTGATTTTTTTTCTCGACTAACCCTATATTGTGGAGTATCGTTTGATGGGTCTTTTAAAACTATTGGGGGGTTGCTAAGACAATTTTTCTATTCAGTGATCTGTTTGCGAAATATTCAACTTTAAAGTACAAATTTTAATTGAAATCAAGCGTCCCCCTCTAAAATCTAAACTGTTGGGTGGAAAAATTTGAAAAAATTCAGAGTGGTAATAAATATATCAAATTTACAAGGAAAATTATAGCGGTTAAGCTTTCTTGAGAATTATTAGTAGTTTAAGAGTAAATAGCAGCGGTATAAAATATACCTAAACTTGGAAGATTCAGAACACAACACCAAATCCTTAGAAAAATATTATTTGATTTTTTCGTAATGGCTACGGAACCCTAACCTGGGCGTGTACGACACGCTCTTGGCCGGTTTTTCCTTTTACGTTACGTAAGCTGAAAAATAGTCAATTCATTAAAAGCCTTACCTTACGAACGGACGATAATGTATAGAATAAATTTAAAAAAATCACGTTATTAATACAATATTTTTTATTCATAAATGCAATGGTTGACTTTGAATGTACTTGACTGTACCATACAGTACACATGCAATGCCGCTAAATTTTATTAAAACAATATATGAATTCCTGTTTCCTCTGACGGACTCGAATCGACTATCGACTGATGGCCACAATGCAGATAAATGAACAATCAACCGGTATTGTTGCACGAACGCATTGTTTTTCATATTTTACTGTTATTATTGCGGTCAAAAGCTTTCCAGTTAACTGTCACTTCAAAGTTAAGTACCGGGTGACCGAGCTTTGTTTAGGTTCTTTGTAGGGTCCGGAGCCAAAATGGCAAAAACGGAACCCTTATAGTATCACCATGTCTGTCTGTCTGTCTGTCCGTCCGTGGCTTTGCTCAGAGACTATCAATGCTAGAAAGCTGTAGTTTTGCACGGATATATAATATGTAAACTATGCCGACAAAATAGTACAATAAAAAATTTAAATAAAAAATTTTTTAGGGTGCCTCCCATAGACGTAAAGTGGGGGTGATTTTTATTTCTCATTCTACCCTTTAGTGTGGGGTATCGCTGGACAGGTCTTTTAATACCATAAGGGGTTTGCTAAGACGATTTTGCGATTCATAGATTTTTTTTCCGAAATATTCAACTTTAAAGTGCAAATTTTCATTAAAATTGAGCGCCCCCCCCTCTAAAATCTAAACCGGTGGGTGGAAAATTTAGAAAAAAATCAGGATGTTAGTAAGTATATCAAACTTTTAAGGAAAACTATAGTAGTTTTACTCTTAAATAGCAGCCTAAGGTATAATATATACCTAAACTTGGAAGATTACGTATAAAATACGAAACCCTTAGAAAAATATTACTTATTTTTTTCGTAATGGCTACGGAACCCTATATTGGGTGCTAGTTTTCATACTAATTGTATAGAAACGTCGCGGTCCAAAGCAGACAAGAGACGAGGCGGAGACCCGGCGCAGCAAGGCTACTACGAAACTCGAAACTCGAAGTTCGTATCGTACCGTCCCTCTCGCTCTCGTATTAAAAAGTATAAGTGTCAGAGGGATCGCACGATACGAACTTCGAGTTTCTAGTTTCGTAGTAGCCCTGCAGACGCTACGCTTCGACGTCTGCGCCTCTCCGCCCCGTCTGCGACGCGTCCCACGTCTCTATGTGTATAAAAAGAGTTATAACGACGCCATCTGTCTCCAGACTTCGCCGTGTTCGTCGACGCGGAGCAGCATCCGCGGTACCAGTCCTCTTTGCTCGCCTTCGGCGCGGTCTTCCTTCAGCGCCCGCCAGCCCTACCTCGGCTGGAGAAGCCAGGAGCGTTTGAACGGCACCCCGAGAACCCCGCACGAGAGGTGAGACGAATAGAGTGGCATAGTTTTCCAACACATTTTATGTGGCATTAGCTAGTTACGAGCATAACGTCCTCTTTGACGTCATTTCGTGACCGTGATATGTAGGTACTGTAGTGGACGGACAGTCCACTATCCTGAATATTTCCTGTTTAAATTAACAACACGTCTTTATAATATTTTCATGTGTATTTCCAATCAACATACTACGTTGGCAGCTCGGATACAAGTCTTCTCTTTTTAACACCCTTGCGTCCGTTCAATATTATTATTCAAAAATGGAACTATGCTGCCAGTCTCAAATCAACGGACGCAAGAAGTTAGTACAGTTACCTAAGTATTTTTATTAGTTTATTATTTTATTTTTGAAATATCACGAATGAATCCTTTCTTTCTTTCCTTATTAGCAAACTCTATGTAACAAATAAAAAATTCCACCTTATCGAATTTTACTTTGGTTTTCCGGTCTAAAATAATAAAAACATCAATTTACGTAATTTTACAGTTGTAATATAAATATTAAAAGTGTAAAAAACAGCGTTAATAGCATTTTTGATTTGCTAAAAAATTTGTTGCCAAACTTATTTTTTTTAAATGTGTTCCTTTTTTCCAGCATAAACTCTAAGCCTTACCTCTTTATATCTCAAGATAAATTATCATTTCAACCGTTCTAAGTAATACATGAGATACGAATGCACTCCTCGGTATACATTTATGTACCAATTCCTCGTATACCCACGCTCTCTCCATTATAAAAATCTTGAAGCAAAACTCGAATGATAAAGACCCAATCGATGCTTTTCCAATTGTATGATAACAAGTGGCGACGTTTTATCCTTTTAGAATTGCTTCCCGCGTTTATTTTCCACGCAATTTTTCGATTTCCTAGAAGTTCAGTTCCTATTTAGAGGTTTCAAACGGAAAATATTGCTCGATGCACAGTATTAGCACTAAAAGCTTTACTCAAAGCACTGCATTCAATCTACAGACATTTTTGATTTAAAACCCCAGCTTTATTTTCCAGTTCTGCGTTCGACATGAATTTAATTTCAATCCGACCATTTGGCCTTTTATTACGCTCTGAGGCCGTATTTGCCAATGCGCTGACTTTCGCGATCGCATTCTCCGTCTCTTTCTTACCTCGTCTTATACCGTGTGGCAGAAGGAAGTGGTGAAAACGATAGTATGTATGTAAACTCTTTATTGCACATACAAATAAAATACACAGAAAGGAGAGCAAAGGTGAGCTGATCCCTAAAAAGGGATCTCTTCCAGGTAACCTAGTTAAGAGAAGACAATTTATTAAGAAGAAGATAGGCAATGCGGTAAAGAGGAGCGATAAACATTTACAAAAGCGGACACAGTCGCGCCCCAGGCGTCAGTATTAAGCCAAAATTTCTTCAACTTCTCCCTGAACGAGGCCACCGACGGAGATTCGACGGAGATAGTGATTCCAAGCTAGGGTGGAGTCTTAGAGCAGTGTTGCTCTAAGGGTGGAGTGTTTATGTATGAAGAAAAAAAAGTTGTTGAATACTTCTAAAAACTTGCATACGGATTAGTTTCTTACATAAATATTTTTATATAATTTTTTCGAAATATGTTTTAGCCGTATTATTTACCGCTTTATAACCCCCACAGGTTGGCCTCGTCTCTGCTCCAGCAAGCTGCAGCCACAAAGGCCTCGGAGGAGATCCAGTCGTCCATCAAAGAAGTCACTTCGGCCATAGTCCACTACGTGTCTGGCCTCGAACCCGCGAACGGCGACCTCGACAAGATTTCGCCACGTTCCAGCCAGAAGCTGTTCTGGCTTGAGAGCTCTTTTGTTGGTAAGTGGCTCGGTTTACTTTTTTTTACTAAGGGGCTGTTTCACCATCCATTGATTAGTGTTAACTGGCGGTTAGGTGTGATGCCGTCTCTATTTGTTTTGTTCGAATAGACAGAGACGGCATCACATTTAACCGTCGGTTAACGCTAATCTATGGATGGTGAAACAGCCCCTAAATACTAGTGTTTATCCGCCGCTTCGCGCGCGTAAATTACACCCAGCGGCTGAATTCAAATTCCAAAAATTTACTAAATTCTCTTGAGAACTTCCACAAATTACTAATTAATTGAAAATACAAACTGAAATATAGATGCACAGAAAAACCAGAAAAATAAGACCAGCACTGGGAATCGGACCCAGGTCCTCGGCATTCCGTGCCACGTGCTATACCGCTACACCACTGCTGTATTTTCAATTTAGGTTTTACGGGATGACCGTAAAAGTAAAAATTTGGAATTGAAATAAAAAATACAAAAAGATTCCAAAAAAACAATCTCACTAATTAATTCTTTATTGACGTTGCATTATAAAAAACTGTACCACGTGACTATATCTATCGGGTGGGATTTCAAGATTTCAACACCATCCGTTTTTAAGACAAGCTTTTTTGCTGACTGTACTTTTTGTCGACTTCACTTGCATTGTCACCCAAACTACATGTGCATACTAAATTTCAAGTCGATGCCATTAACCATTGAAGAGTTCCGTCCTGTGGAGACGATCCTGACCGGACTACGAGGATGTACACTACCAGATTATTGTATTGTCACGCAATTTACATAAGTATGCCAAATTTCAAGTCAATCCGACTACTGGAAGTTGGTCCAATTTAACTTGCAAGATTTGATTACAAACAGACAGAGAGACAACGGGAGAGGTGAAACTAAATAAAAGCTTGTAAAAATTATGATTGGTTTTTTGGAGTCTTTTTGTATTTTTTATTTCAACTCCAAATTTGTTACTTTTACGGGTACCTATCCCGTGAAACCATATCGAAAATACAAACTGAGACATGGATGCACAGAAAACCAGAAAAAGAGACCAGCGCTGGGAATCGAACCCAGGTCCTCAGCAATCCGTGCTGCGTGCTATAACCCCTACACCACCGCTAGACAGGAATCTAGACACGAATTTTTCCTATGCATACATATCTCAGGTTGCTCATTTCTACTACGCTACTTATGCAGCAGCACTAGCGTCATCTATGTTCCGCTCTCATCGAAAAAAGTAAAAAGTAGCCTATGTATTATTCCAGATGTCCAGCTATTTTCATACTTAAATATTTTCATAACAACTGAAATGGCAAATCCAGCAGTTGTCGCTCTTCGTAAAATTTCTCTACTGATGAGGAGGATATATGAAAATCAATTCTAAAGGAGTACCTAAGTAAACTCCAAAACAGCCTACTATGAAAATCAATTCTTAAGGGTCAAAATCAAAACTTAACCCTTCACTGCTCGTTTAACGCAAGTTACGCAACATGCGCCTTTGTGCACGGCATTAATCATTCCCGTCCGCCCGAAGCCAGTCTAGTGCCCCTTTGTCCGTCTCAGCAAACCGAGAACTGCAGTCCAATGGGACGTCGCATTACGTTTTCAAAGCCATTTCAGACATTATTAACCGTTACTTTTGTCTGCTCAGAGTTCTCTTCATATTTTTCATGTGTAGATGGCTGAATATTCGAGCGTTTTGACAGTTCAGTTAATCGTCATTACCATACCACGTTTATGAGATTCGGTAGAACTATGTTGATGTCAGCATTTGCGGCACTTATCAAAAAAACCTTGATAATGGTAGCAGAGGCTCTATGCGACAGGGTGCTACCAAGTGTCAAGTACGAACTTCTTAAGGTATAGCACAACGAAAAGACAAGTCGCTTGAATCTACATCACGCTAGATTTAGCATCGATAGTCTTTAATTTTTATAAAAAGAAATACCTGTACAGGCTGTACATTATCTCTTTTCACAAACCAAAAAGTCTTTTCTGGGAAATTGCATACGTTTTTATAATAAAATTCCAAAAAATATTATAAATGAAACGGATACAAAATTCAGATCTATTGTCAAGAAGACATTAATATCAAAGGCGTATTATAAAGTTAATGATTATATCATGGACAGGGATATTTGGAAATAATTCCGATCCGCATTAGCGATCCCTTCAAATAGCGAACCTACTGTGTTAAAAATAAAGTTGTGTTAAATACTTGTGATGTATACATATCATTTAATAATATTGTAAATCTGTTTTAAAAAAAAAATATATACCTCGTTGAGTTTCTTGCCGGATTCTTCTCAGCAGAGGTTTTTCCGAACCGGTGGTAGATTTTTTTTTTGACATTCATAAGTGCTTGTTATAGCCTAAATTGAATAAAGATATTTTGACTTTGACTTTGACTTTGACAATACTTGTTGAAACGGTAATGACGAAAAACGCCGCAAAAACGCTGAATGAGCCCAGCTATCACTAAAACCATAAGGGGCTGTTTCACCACCTGCCGTCTCCGTCTATTCGAACAAAACAAACAGAGACGGCATCACATTTATCCGTCAAATTTTAATCAAGATGGTGAAACAGGGGGTTTTAAAAAATCAAAAACACGACTGCCTTAAAAAATAAACTGAAACCCTGATAGTAGTTAGTTCAAAATCGAGAGGAGAATCGATTACTTATGGATTAAGAATATGTGCTCAAAATTTCCGATCCCATGGCAATATACGGGGATAAAAAGTAGCCATGTTTTATCCCAGAGCTAGTTACCGGCATGCTAAATTAATCCATCCAGCCATTATAACATGAAAGATTAACAACCTCGAGAAAATTTCGCATAATCATCATCATCATCATCATCAGCCAGAAAATGTCCACTGTTCAACAAAAATCCCTTAGAACGCCACTGTGCACGACAACTATGCTAAAGTCGAAAAGTTTCAAAGAAAAATGCAAGGATTTTCTTTTAAACTTAAGAATGACGGACTAAAATATTATAATGAGACAATTTGCTTTTACCGCGCTTCGTAAATTATTCTCAAAGCTCAATTAAGTCTAAATAGATTACTGAAATCGATATACTGAGGAATTTCCATAACAATTGACACATTATTTTCCCGTGCACTCGATATTAACACCTTGCGTGGAAGTATTCCGTTTTACATGTTAGTGTATATATGTATAGTTTAATGTATGAGTGTAGAGTAAAACACAGACTCGCTTATTAGGTAAATTAACTTGCGGTAGGTAAATTAGTTAGTTAGCTTGAAAAAAAAACCCGGCCAACGAAGTTTCTACGAATATATCCAGGTTTTTAGCAGAGTCCTGCTCCTAAGGGGGCCTTCAAGTGATACGTAACGCAATTTTGAAGATTTTTTACCCTCCCTCTCCCCCATGTAACGCGCCGTATCATTTCTCTCCACCCCCCTCCCTTCCCTTCCTAAACGTTACGTAACACCCAAATGACCATTTCAATTTATTTTTTTTAGCTTTTCTTTAGCCGCTTTCGAAATTAAGTTGGTATTTTATTTGCAGACTGGCAATTCAGTTTGAGAGCATTTATAGGCCAAAAACAACAACTGATGATGCGAATTTCCCACTATTGAGGACATTATAGTACAAAAAAACTGTGGCGTAATTCGTTGTTTCAACCCCCTCCCTCCCGTCCCTGTAACGACGCATCGTAACGTTTTGCAATTTACAAGAACGTGATACTTGAACGCTCGCTTAGCGAAATGTACAGATGTAGTAAATAATGGTTTCCTATTGTATTTTTTTGAAAACGTTTGTGTCAAGCTATTTCAGTACACACACTGGCAATGTATAAAAAAAATGTTAATTTAGTATTGTTTTCTAGGTACGAAGCCTCTGGAGTCCCCGCAGACGCCTCTGGTGGTGTCAGAGGCTCTGCCGCCGCCGCACCCCCGGCCGCCGTCGTCACTCCGCCTCGACCACCGCGCCGCGCCCGGTGAGAGAGCGTGACCACTCCACAACACACACTGCAGGTTTCGATACAAACAAACACTTCACATTCCGAAGAAAAACCGCCATGTATAACGCCCCAAACGATCCGGACGCAATTGATAACGATGCATTTACGCTAACGGTATCCAAACCTGCAGTTACTTTATTTATTAACTATGTCATGTTAAATCTATGCGTTCATCTCTATGTTTCGTTCTACGTATTTAGTTCTGTCAAACAGCCAGTACCCTGGTTAAATGTTTATAGATATTGTATTTCGGCTTAATAGACTGTGACTCAGGACCATTCTTATGTATGCTATTTTTGTTGTGACAGTGCACTTTGGCATCATATTCTGTACGTTTGTAGTACGAGTGTTTTTGTATTGTGATTTTTTTTTGAACACAAGCTTGTGTTTTATTGTAGTAGCTTTACGTTTTTTATTTTTGTGTCTGTACTGCACTTTTTTGCTGTTGACGATTTTTTTGGCGGCTGAACGTTCAGCCGTGGGTTGCCAGTACAAAATATTACAAGTGGCGACGGTTACGTTGACACCTGAAGCTGGTATTCAATCGTAACATAATTTTATTAGATAATTTTAATGTTATTGCGTACTTTTTATTGTTATTTACATCTATGCAGACTCGAAGCATTTTTATTGAAGTTCGTTTTTAGCAACCTGTAGATTCTAATCTGTTATATTGTTTACTGTTTCAACATGTCAGTGGTTTATTCATTGGTACACAATTTATGTCTTAGTCAATAGATAAGTTACATATACATTTTTGTTAGTGTTAATGCCATAATGTAATTACAGTACCACGGTATCCAGTTTATCTTCTAGAAATATTTCATCCAATGTACAGCGTATTTATTTTATTTCGTGTGTTTAAAATCTTATACTTATTAGTTTATTGCTAGCAAATAGTTTTGTAAATAATATTATTATGTTGCTATATTTTTGTTTGAGGTGCTACTTAACTTTTTTCCATCGTATACCCTTAAATTGTCACATTTTAAAAAGGTCACAAATTTTTAAGCGTTCCACTTTAGGTACGCCTTATTTACACATGGCAATTTATATCAGAACCCCTGAAGTTAGTGTGGTAGTAGACTGAGACTCAACTATCATTGAAATGACCCTCTTCTACTTAAATCACCTCATAATTTATGTTGGAGCTATGTTTATGGCTTCTAAGTAAATTATACAGGTTCTGATTATGTAAGAAATACATTTTTGCACCCGATAAAAACCGAGAACGTGTCCTTGATGCGTTTAGTCGAAAAACGAACTACAGAAATTTATATACATATTAAAAAAAAACCGTTTACAATTAACGCCTTTCTTTCCGTAACATTTACAATATAGCTCTCTAAAATTCGATATAGTTTACATATGCAGTTATTTTTCATCGTAAACGTTATTTCCATTTACGCTAGCGCGTTAGCTACATTTTTCCAAAGCGTTATAAATTTTGTCCAGATTGTTTTGGACAAGTTTAATTGAGCACTCTTCTTAAAGTTTTCCAAGAATTTTCAATTGAATTTGAACAATATTCCCTAACATTTGTCAATCTTAGAACTGTACTCACTCAAAGGGGTGACTCCATCTTGGAAAACTCGATCAGAAATCGACGAAAAGCTCTAACAGGATTGTTTAATCGAACTTGCCCTATCTGAAATATCGTGGGTTAGTTTTATAACACTTTACATATTAATAGAATCTCGGTACCTTATGATTATAAAGATAGATATGTTAGAGAAACACTAACAATTAACGAAATAGTGTATTCGTACATTTCGTAGTATCTAAATGTTAGTAAGATACAATATAATTATAATTATCAATAAATATATTCGTTTTTATTTATTTTCTTTTGTTTCATTTTGTTTCCGTTGAGTTTTTACTTCCAGCACAGCACTAATATTAATTAAAAACATGTACAACGGAGGCACATGGTAACACTTAACAGAAACGAGGTAAGTCGCCCATCATTATAGCTAACTACTTACTTTCTTTCTAGTTTTTCACTTACTCTCCTTGCTTCATCTTGTCTATTCTGTGACTAAACTTAGTTTTCACCTTGCTTACCAGATCTTACCAAAATTGTACCCACCTTAGATCAATAACATTAAAATAGACCTATAATGACAGACATCTCAATACTGACGCAACTTGATTTGCTTTTGGGCCTGTTTCACGACTCTGTCCTACCCTATCCCATTATACAAACGCGAAAGTTTGTGAGGATGGATGGATGGATGTTTGTTGCTGTGTTGTTGCTCCTTTACGTAAAAAATACTATATAAGTATGTAGATAGCTGGACATCTAGAATAACAGATAGGCAACTTTTTATCCAGATATACTCACGAGATCAGGATATAATCTCCAAACATCAACCGGTGTGTTGAATCATGAAATTTGGCACAGTCGTCTTTAGCGCAAAATCAATGGAGACTACGATATAATTTTAAATATGTAAATATCACATGCATGTAAATTCGTCCAGCAGTTTCAGCGTGAAGACGCAAACTTCGCCATTTATAATAGTGAAATGTAATACTATATAGGTATTTACTTATCAGAGTGTTGTGAAACAGGCCCTAGGTATTTAACTTTAACAAAATCCCACAAGATGCCCACGACTGGTAACGCTTGACGCTGCGAACTAAATTTTTATACCAACCAGAGGGTCTAGCAGGGGAACCCAATTAGTATTTTCACGGGTCTAGTTTTTAAAATAAAATTATCATCGAGGTCCGGTCGCCCGTTGTCGAATTGACGGCAACTAAAACAATAGGGAATATTACTGCAAAAAAAACCATCAGAGTGCAGCACTAACACGTACCATATGTTTATGGTTTATGTTTTTTGAGTACCTTAAGGGGCTGTTTCACCATCCATTGATTAGCGTTAACTGGCGGTTAGGTGTGATGCCGTGTCTATTTGTTTTGTTCGAATAGACGAATCTACTCTACGCTAATCAATGGATGGTGAAACAGCCCTTAAATGTGTTAAATTCGACACATATTTTCGAATATATTTTTACACATGAGATTTTAAAAATCGGTCCTCTGCCCGTCTGCAGTTCATTACTAATATTGAGAGTAATTAGGAACAGAATTTTGCTCGTAGCGTAAAGCGTTACTATAGTAACTATAGTTACCAGAAGGCGTTTTGTGTAATGCCTCTGGCATGTTGTACCCCAAACCACACCATACCAAGCACTTCCAAAAAAAGTAAAAATCTAATTTCAAACCCCCACGATTCGGCCAAAGATCTCGGTTCATTCGTTGTTTATTTTTTTTAATCCTAACGGCCAGTACGCTGGGTTCCAGACTGGCAGGACTCCCAACGGTCGCTTAACTTGGCGATCGGACGCCCATCGCCAGGCTCTACGACTCTTGAAGACGTGTTGGACAGCCTCCTTGGTCTGCCGTCCCAACCGGCCAGGATACCAACCCCGCAGCCGAGCCCACGGAAATCTACGAGCCCGTATTATTTGATGGGCGGCAAGGTAAGAAAAGTGACATTAGTTTGAAATATGTTTAATGCGATTATAACTTTTCTCATTAAAAGATATTTTTTCTCTTAGATCTCGATGATTACAGCTTCCTTCCAAATATACAAAATATTTATATATAATATGCTCTGGCGATATCCACTGCCCAGCGACTACATTTTCACCTACTCTGTACAGTCCAGTACATAAACTTGTGAGCAAAAATTTGATCAAAAATATCTGAACACGCTTCTACGCCGTTTACAATAGTCGTGTTCAGATATTTCTGATCAACATTTTGCTGACAAGCTTATGAACTCGACTGTACACAATTTGTAATAAGTAAATACACTCTGGAGTTAGTAAAGACTTACATTGTTAAAATTACCTAGACTTTTCGGTCACATAGCAACGGCTTTGGTCATGAGTATAAGCTACTCGTGACCATGGCCGAGCGTCTCGACCACGCTCGTGGACGGACCGTAAAGCCGAGTTTAGACTAGCAAGAAAAATCGTGCAAGTTGCATTACATTGCGGCGCTCGATTGACCGCTACAAACTCGTTGGCTTTGGGCCTCGCAATGTAATGCAACTTGCACGATTTTTCTTGCAAGTCTAAACTCGGCTTAACGCTTCAGGTGAATTTACGGCCGAGCGAACTAAAATTTTAATTGCAGCAGTTTGCGAATTTGCAGTTTGCACAGCGAATTTCAGTTTGTTTACTCATAACGATCAAAAGTTTTGCAGAGCGATACAAGCGTTATTTATTTTGTTTTGTTTGACTGCAATGTCCGTTATGTGTTAGTTGTCTGTTTCAATTAATCCAGTTTCAGTGGAATAGTGTTTGAATTCGGAATATGAAAAATTGGAGCTCGCAGTTCGGATTTTTGAAACAGTTTCCGTAATAGCATTCGAGAATGAAATCTGTGTTGGATTTGAAATAGCTACCTATTTGTTTAAAGTTTATAGAAGTTAATTTATTTGTTAGAAGAAAAGAATACATAGCTATTAAAGTGAAAACCAAAACACTGTGAGACTAACCTCTACTAACTAAGGAGATAACCTCCTAACCAACAAAATGTTGGAAAACCCCCGACTTTGTCACTTCAAAGTTAAATATCTCAAAAACGGCTAAACCGATTTTGATAAAACATGTACCATGTGGGGAACCATCGCTAGAAAACCTGCTTTTAAATAGAAAAAACCATATTCAAATTCAATTCAATTCATTCCATATTCAATGCGGGGGAGTAGGGATAGATAGATTTTTTGGCTCAGCTTGGTCTCAAAGTAGTTTAGTTATATTTTTAGGCATATTTTGTCTTCTGTTAATCTGGTAATTTACTATCGTCATTTTTTTTATTTGTTCCTATCCCCTCTGACCCCACTATGGGATGAGCCGGGATTTTTATTTATTTTATTCATGATAAAGACTTAAAACATTACAAAATACTTACATAATTGACAGATAGGTACATAGTATTAGATATATATTTTAATGTTTATGGTTTAAACTATGAAACTAAACGACACATAAGTAATCATTATTAAACTAAAATTCTCAACTATATATAAAATATATAAAACTCAACTTGTTACATATGAAATATTTGTTATCGAGACGAACTTCATTCATTTTGTCCCTACTTACCCCGTTTTAGAGCGTTTTCAAATTAACCGATCCGATATCGGTATCACATATGTGCTGTTTTCACATATTTCCGACAAAATCGTTCCGATACGGGCATTTGCTCGCATGGGGCTCTGCGCACACAGAGACAATTTGGATACACGTATTATACTATAATAGCACACATACAAACATTATCGTCCGACAGCCCACGGGCGTCCGATGTTGCCGTCAACATATCGGTGTCGGGTCCGATATCAAAGACAGTACATATTTCATACATTTTACTTGCCCCGATATCGTATCGGCATCGGATCAAGTAATCTGAAAACGCTCTTATGGTACCTATAAATATGTTGTACTAGTTTTTGCCCGCGGCTGTGCACGTGTAATCTATAGATCTGGCAGTTGAATTTAAATTCTGGGATTTTACTAAATGCTGCTGGAAATTCCCAAAAGCAACGTGGTTCTAGTTGACGATCCATTAAAACCTTTCAAAATTTAATAAGTCAAAGCACAGTAATTGTTATTTCGTTATTTTATCCCTATCCCGTGGGAATGTCGGCATAAAAAGTGGCCTATGTGTTATTAAAGATGTCCAGCTATCTATATACTTACCAAATTTCATCCAAATCCGTCCAGCCGTTTTGACGTGAAGGAGTAACAAACGCACTACACACATACAAAGTTTTTAATTCGAAATTTCGGGATTTTAGTTACTTAAAGGAAAAAAGAATTAACATTCCTCGGCATAAAATGGTTTTATTAATACAAGATAAGTAACGCAATACAAATACTTTTTAAGAATTGGGAACCTTCTTATTTTGGAAGTCTGTTTAAAACTTAATGATAGTGATGAGTACCAATGGTGAACGTCTTGGTGGTCTTACCTACTTAGCGTCAGCTAGCTACTTCGTCGGCCACGCATATCATCACTGGTCATGCAATAAATTTAGGCAACCCGATGGGAATCGAGTTGTTGCGACGCCAGCCACCGCTGTGTGTTTGACTGTGGCATTGCGACTCTAATAAAGTTAATAAGGGACTTGATATTGTTAGGCGAAGTATGTGTACTTGTGATGTTTCTCACCGGCCCAATTTCTCCAGAGTCCGCGCTACGAGCAACTGGTCAGCAGTGGGCACAGCAGCGCGTCCCCCGCTTCCCGCTTCGTCAGCACCCCCAGCGAGGACCCTAGCTCCTTCACCGACCCCAGCCCCGACCACGACCGACCAGGTAGGAACGATATGTAAGTCCAAACCGTTCCAATTTTACATTTTACTTCACCACAAAACATTAACCCTCAAATTTTATTTCTCCAAAGTTTCTGGTGTTGAACGCTGCGCTCAGCATGATCTGTGAACCCCTGGCTTGAAGTCGCCGATGGCCGTGTAGATAGTATCCGTTCTGTGTCTGTAGATATATCGGCAAACTAGATGACGGTGGTGCGAGCTCACAGTCCAGCATTCGAGAAATCTCTCGCTACTAACCAAAACCAAAATGGACGAATCCTCGGTTCGTATGGCTTTCCGCTCAATTCACACCAAGCTATTTTGCCTTTATGTACATGTTACGATTGAAAATGGTTCTGAGTCTAAATGTTCACGTACATCTTTAAAATCATTTCGAGCTATCATGCTGATGTAACTTACGTGAAACGTATAATTTCAGGCAAGAATTCAGTTGATACTCCAGCAGTGATGCACGATCCGAGGCGTTCGCGTTCGGCGCTGAGCCAGCACCGGCGCAGGAGTGAGCCCTTCGCAACCCCCAGCGCGTCGCTCGATCGCCGCACCAGCCTCGACGTCGCCTCGCTTCGCCCTACGGACCTACACTCGGCACATCACGAGTCCCGCGCTTCCCTCGCCTCCATACAGACAGAGAACAGCACGGACGAGGCTTACGTCAAGTGTAAATACCCCAAGTGCTCCTCCCGCGCTCCTCTAGCAGACGCCAAGCGACACTACAAAACATGCCACAATTGTTCAACCATGTACTGCTCAAAAGAGTGCAGGAGAGCTCACTGGGAAAAGCACAGGAAAGTCTGTTTGCATTCGCGAGCGAGCGCGCTGTGTAGACAGATCATATCGGCGGCGAAGGAAGACGCTGACTCCTTGAACCAAATCAGCACTGTCGGCCATAAGGGATACCTGGAGCAAGGCCGGGGAGTAGTTAAAGTCTTTTTCACGAGCCCTGATTCAGCGGACAAATTCGTGACACACGGCTACCAGTACCTGAGTGAGCCGGAGTTCGTGAAATGGACGTCCTTACAACCGAACGAAATGGGCGTAGAGCTGTACACGGAGGTCGTCAGACTCTGCAAAGCCTACAATCCTGAGACAAGAGTGATTTTATACGTAGCCGTGTGTATAATTAGCGAGGTTCCCACCAAAGGTGCTGTTAAATGGGAGAGACAGATGGTGTCGCGATGCGCGAAACTGCGTCTGAGCAAAACTGTAGCCGCTTCCATCCAGGAACAGAATCGCAGAAGGTATCGGCGGGACAGCAAAAGCACGCCAGAAGACAGGGAAACCATCATTTTAACGTCAAAGCTAGGTCCCGCAGGGGAGAAGAATGCTGCAACGGCCCATAAATTCCGGGAGATCTCGTTCCGGAACATCATTCACGAGCTGGAGGTCCGAGGGGTGGTGTTGAAGAAGCATTTCCCTGAGGTTTACTCGAGGTTAGCGGCTTACGTGGACGGCACGAGTGACAGGTTTATTCCGATGACTATTTACCCTAGAGACGTTACCAGCGGGAGGTCGTTTATGTGCATCATAATGCCCGACAGTGACGTTGACGCTACGACGCCGGTGGACGGCAAAGTCATCACCATAGACGTGGGAGTAGATAGGTCAAAGCATCAGATTTCGACGCCAATGTAAAGCCCTATTTATGCCGGAACAGCTTAAACAAACATTTTATTCGGAAGTTCAGTAGATGGATAAGGTAAGTGATTCAACTGCCTTATTTTCTGTGCTACAAACCGACGATTAAGTATATCCTTGAAGCAGATCCTATGACTATTGCTATGTAGACCACATACATCTAAAGCAGAGTATCCGATTAATTGATTTTATTTAATGGAGTACACATTAGTTGATTTTGGCAGCGCAAAAGGTACAGCAGTTTAAACGGGCATTTTCATCCAAATACATTATGTTTTGAGGCCTGACAAATACCCAGCGAAAACAACTATCATTTTGTTTGGCTTAATAATATCATTCAAGGTTCGAAAAACGCCTTTTAAACGTCGTCAACTACTTTGTTAGAATAGAAAAATAATTGACTGTTGATTTGATGGAACGTGGTATCGCATAGATAGCTGTGAAGAATTTGTAAAAGGGAACAGGTTGTTCTATTTCTTATTGTCAGGGTGTTAATTAAAGGCGACAGGATAGTACTAATTATCAAATTAAAGTATACCTACCTATCAAGTGTTTTAGGTGACTAAATTATTCTTTAGCAAGACGAAGCACGATGTATCAAAGGTGTTATTATTCAGCCTCAGACATTGCCTTGTGATATATAAAATGCATTCGCAAAACCACTGTAGGCAAGTACATATTTATTTTCGCCCGTACTAGGAACATCGAGATGGGTAACTCAGTTTATAGGAAAGGAAGGAATAGCTTTCGTTTCTTTCAGCTAACATAGCACTATATCATAAATAAGGACGGACTATGTTTGGACTATAGACACCAATGTACAATCGGCATCAGTTCTTAAAAAAATATGTGGAGTGGACACATTTGACAAAATAATTTTATAAGACAATCATAATTTGACCCGTTCACTCACACGCATTGTAGAGGAAGTCATATCTTGCTGTTGGTCTGTGTTAATTCCAAATTGGAGTTCTACTTTAGTCGAAAATACAAACTGAGACATGGATGCACAGAAAACCAGAAAAGAGACCAGCGCTGGGAATCGAACCCAGGTCCTCATCATTCCGTGCTGCCTCAGCATCCCTACACCACCGCTGGACAGGAGTCCAGGCACAAATTTCTCCTATGCACACATATCTCAGGTTGCTTTTTTTCTAGTACGCTACTTAAGCAGCAGAACTAGCGACACAAAAAAATCAATCATAATTCTACTTTAGTTTCGGTTGCGGCAGAAAATCTGCCGACACTAGTTCTGAATCCAAATCTGTGTTCGTGAGCTCTAATTTCGGCCGATACTGACGCTACTGGTAGTACTGGTACTGGTCGGGCGCTAACCCTCACAATCTGACAGACACCTGACTTCTTGTAATGCCTAAGACACCTAAGAGCAAGTCAAATTACGATTGCCTTCATAGCGCGATAATACCAGATTAAATAGATGGCGACTGCGCGTTGGCGTATTCTTAACTACGTTATATAGTAATAGGTAATCTATTTATGTTAGTTACTATTATTAGATGCTTTTAAATGTTAATGTTAATACAACCAATATACACACATGCCTGATTGAAAATTCTCAATGTTTTATAAATTGTTCAAGAGACAAAGCACTTTTGACAGATGGTACGCGTTTTTACGCTGTCACTAATTTTGAGTACTGATGTGCCGAAGGAAACTTTCCAAGATTGCGGATTTTTTCATATGGGAAAATATCGGAAACTTCTCACAATTTTGTATGGGAATTGAAATTTTCCGTTTCTTAAATTTAAATTTACTATATTTCTTGTGAAAAATTCCAGAAATTTCCGAGAACTTTCCCAACTTTTTGGAAACTTTCTGCAACTTGCACATCTGTACTTTTGAGATAAGTGTAGGTAAGCGAGCCATGTAAAGTGATAGAGAAAATGTGGGGTAAAGATAAACGTACCGTTTCTGGAAGTTTATGACGGTTTGTGCGTACGCCTATGATCGCGACACTGCGCGTAAGAACAGAAAATCGCTCGCGTTCGATCGCGCCAGGTCACAGAACGCGCTATCGCGAGTTAAAAGTTTATTTAGCTAATTGTTTCGCGGTGTTTCCAATAATGTATGTCTGTACATTGGATTATTTAATCATCTCATCTATTTTAACACCTGCGTACGCGAAAAACTTAAATGTCAGTCCTTTTTTGCATGTACAGAAGTGTATGTGGAGCTTGCGTCACTTTTGGAACGTTAACTTAACTATGTGGACACATTACTTACTGTTTCATGCAAAAGAGGACTTGTTAAGTTTTTTACCTGCAGCCTGTTAATATTGTGGGCGTAAAGAGGTGTTCTATAATAACACACACGAATCAGCAATAATATTTTCTCTAGAATCGGACATAAGCGAGAATCACGAATTCGAAATGTGTGTTGCTACGAAACTTTACACTAAAAGCTCAGCGTATTCTCTCGAAAACGCTTGAAATATGGTAACTGTCAACATTTTAAACATATTTTTATGCGCCTTTGTTTTTGTATTTCAAATAAAGATAAATGAGATAATTAAAAAGTCAGGAAGATATGATGAATTACTCGATAGATAGTTTAATTTTGGATAATTATTATATACAATGTTGTATTGTGTGTTGAAAGTACATTTTTTATTACTCTAAGTCAATCTACGTTATTGAAGAATAATTAATTGTTTATGTTAAATTAGTATGAAATATGACAATAGCTAAGGAATATTTATCTGTGGCGGGATTTTACAAAGTTATTTTGTTGTTCGGAAGCTTAAATAAGGCCGGTCGGTCATAGACCTCCCAATTCCGTTCTGTTCCTTTTCTGTTCTTAACCTTTTGTATGCCGAAAAGGTCCGTACTTTTGTACGCGTCGTGTGTTTTGTATACGTTGTAATTCACAAAGAATAATGTAAATCAAACTTCAGAATCAGCCATTGAGCAGTCTAACGAGTAACTTTGAATGCTCGAATTGGGCAAACGCCGTGAAGTTATGAACAAGTGCATGTTACCTGTGATAAGTACTTTTGCTAATCAGGATTTTTATGAAATAATTTCAAACCTTATTTGTAACTTAATTAAATTCAAAATCGAGAACAACCTGAGTGCACTTATGTTGTGATGGATATGTCACAAGGCACCAGAGGTAAAGCACGACCGCCACAATCGGGGGAGGCTTTCCGGCATATGACAGGTATTGTCTCGGATATGTCACGAGGCATGCGAAAGGTGTTTCGTTCGGAAGCTTAAATAAGGTCGGTAATAGACCTACCAATTCCGTTCTGTTCCTTTTCTGTTCTTAAGAAACCAATAGAATCTGGGTTCACCTTTACATAAAGATATTGCTGCTGCCTGTTCCTAAATATTTTCCAAATAATCTGGAATGGACCGGTACTAACTTTTTTATTCTGTCTTTTCAACCTAGGGAACCTAGAGAAAAGTAGGTGTGAATGTGTGTATGTTAAGCTGCATCACATTTTATCTGTCGTGTTGTGTCGTGGCGCATCAGAACGGTATCGGTTTATATGGTTGCGTTCACGTTTATCTGATGCAGTTTGTTATGACGGCATGTGTTGTGTCGCATCACAAGCCATAGAGAGAGAGAGACAGAGAGCTTCACAACACAACACGACAGATAAAATGTGAATGCGGCTTAACACAGGTACACACATTAACACATACTTTTCTCTAGGTTCCCTAGGTTGAAAAAAACAGAATAATAAGTTAGCACCTGTCCATTCCAGATTATTTGGAAAATATTTAGAAACAGGCAGCAGCAAAATCTTCAGCTAAATACTTAACTGAGAAGACAAATTAATATCGCAGGAAACCTCTAGGAATGCATTTAATTTAGAAAAGTAACATAATATGTATGTTTTCTTCATTGTGCATGCTGTATTTTTATGCAGCTGCAGCAAAAAACTTCTGGCGGAAATTTGACTTAAAAATATTTGAATAATCTCTAGATAGAAGATTACTGAATAACTTTTGTTAAACTGATGTTGTGTGCACGTTAGCAGAAATTTGGTGCATAACTAACAACCTTTAATGACGTAGAGACGCCTGAGCAGTACGAAGTATGTACACGAGCTGACAGAACCGTAGGCGAAATTTGAACGCTGACGTTATATCTTGAGTTCGAGTAACACTCTGTAGAACCCTGTCACAGGGAGCCTCCGCTACTATTATCAATTTTTTTTATAAGTACGGCAAATGCTGACTACAACAGTGTTCCGAGTGGGTAGCCTGTTTGGGTCAGTGCGGTAAATCTGATTTTATAAGACATAGAAAGGTATTTTCTTAGGAACCATGTCATTGAGTATAGTGACAAGAGAAGCTGCATTTATCATAAAAAAGACCTACTCAGTTAGGGAATGAGGATTTTCACAGAGGCGAAATATCGCTAGATGGCGTTAGTATCATAATGAGGTCCGTTTGACGTTTGACGTTTGCTCGTGATTGGTTAAAAAACTAAATGAGCCAATCGCAAGCAAACGTCAAACGGATCTCATGATACTAACGCCATCTAGCGGTATTTCGCCTCTGTGAAAACCCTCATTGAACTCTGACGTATTGAGATCAAAATCAAAACATTTATTCTGTAAGAAGGCCGCAAAGGGCTTTTTTATATGTCACCTTTATTATACTACCAGCGCATTCGGAAAGACCATCACTGCCACGAAGAATGCGCCGCTAGAAACTTGGCAGAAAGTCATTTTTTCACAACAAAATACCTATACAACTAAACTATGAAAGCTAATTTAATAAAAAAATATAGTTTAAAAATAAAAATTCCACAAAAATTAGTAAAAAATCAAAATGATTCCATCGTCAAAAAAAAATTGGCGATGTAGTCTTCCAATAGAAGGAAAATAACTTGTAGCTTTGTCTTATAGTTTCAGAGTTACCCATGTCAATCCATAGGTATATAATGTTGTGAATAATGTTTTGCCCCCAATCGGCCGCGTACGCAACCAGAGCTTCGTAACCAGTTGCGATCGAAAACTATTACTGTCGTATACGAAACCAGTTGCGATCAAAAACTAATTTCTACTTATTCGTAACAAGTTACGATCGAACACTTTTCTTCTTTGTACGAAACCTGTCTGGCCAAAAATCTATGGTATTTTTATTAGGTTTAGGTTATGTTAAGTTTACATCGGCCCGAAGGCCAAAACTACACAAAAGTAGGAGCTGCGCGTGAGCGGAGCTCCGTCAACACTGTGTCTGTGTCGATTCTGACTGAAATAAAAAACACTACTGTGAAAATAAGCTTCAGTAAAAAACCAGAATCCCTGATCCCTGATCCCAGTTTCGTGCAAGAACAAAAAGTGTTGGTTCGTAACTGGTTTCATATAAGAACAAAATAATTTTCGTTCGCAACTGGTTTCGGAAAAGACCGAAAAAATTGTCTTCCGCAACTGGTTACGAAGCTCTGGTTGCGTACGCGGCCGAAGGGGTTTTGCCATCGTATTTTGTCAGAAAAGTTTCTATATTTATCTTGCTTTCTAAACTAGCTACCTACTGAAGTTTACTGAAACTAATTAAGAATGCAATATAAATACGAAGTTATCGGACTAAATACAATAGAAAAACATTATTCACTAGACCTGCAAATGGGCTTCCCGGAAGGGCCGGATTTAGAGGTCTGGAGGCCTTGGGGCAACAAAGGAATGAAGGCACCCCCGCCTAAACTGTTTTCCAAATAAAATGAACAATTGTACCTACGAACAACTATGTAAGGTAAAACAGCGAAAAAAAATATCAAAGGAAAAGTTGTTTACTAGTGTTTACTCGTCGGAATTTGAAAAAATAATTCTACGTCTCTATTGTGGGTAGCCCCGGATGCCCTCCCCTAAATCCGGCCCTGCTTCCCGGAATATTGCTGTATACCGGCATTTTTGATACGTTTAAAGCCGTCTGTAACCAATCCAGCGTATGTTAGTTTTCTCCGTAACAGAGGGCCTACTCCGAAATTCGAAAATCGAAGTTCGTATCATATCGTCCCTCTCACTCTCGTATTAAATAGTATGAGTGTCAGAGGGACGGAACGACACGAACTTCGATTTTCTAATTTCGGAGTAGCCCCGCAGGTCGTTACCATGGACATGGGATAACGGGATGGGATATCGTTGACAATGTTAGTAAGAAAATAATAAATAAATACTGTCCTTTCAGGCATCTCTAATATCAAATAATATGTATTTAAGACAAAGACTTCAAGTAGGCAGAAAATTGTTTACTGATGAAAGACTTGAAGTAGGCAGAAAAAAGACGATTACAAATACATATAAAGAATTAACATTGTACTTAATCGTTTATATCCAGAAATATAAAAAACTCTTCGACGCAATTCTTTTTCTACATGTTTAACGTTCTTCGATATATTTTTCGTGATAGGTAAATAAATCAAAGTGTCAAATTAAATTCCGTTACTCTAATAATAAGTAGTCGTACATTCCAATATTAAATGGCACAAAATGTTAATTATTTCTTTACGTGTAAAAAATATGAGTGTAAGTGCCGTGCCAATCGTTGTAATTAACAAACCAGTGTTTGAAACTAACAGTTCATATCCATTTTCTATAACTAATATCATACGCTTCTTCTGCTGCACCGGTGAACTCAATATAGTATTTTTCGCGACTCCGGACGGACGTAGCAATAATTACCCACTATAAGGGGCTGTTTCACCATCCATTGATTAGTGTTAAGTGACGGTTAAATGTGATGCCGTCTCTATTTGTTTTGTTCGAATAGACTGAGACGGCATCACATTTAACCGTCACTTAACACTAATCAATGGATGGTGAAACAGCCCCTAAGACTTATTATTTAGTTCGTGTCACTGAGCAAGCAGGCAATCCAATATCCTGCTCGATTGACGTAAAATTGAATTGATGCAGTTGTAAAAATAAAAAAAGTTTAATATCGCATGTTTATTGCCCTAGATGTAAAATGTGTTATTTATTATCGTTAACGAGCATTTTGTGCACAGAGGTACGTTCAAAAAAATATTATTATGTAATCGTTCACGCACCTAATACAACATACTCTCAATGAAATAATTTAATATTTTGCCATCTTAAATAGGCTCAGTTGACACCGAAAAGCGACACAATGTCACTATGCATTTTTCATAGAGAGAATACGTCAACAAGTGATCATTTAACTTATTCTTTCAGTAAAACAATATATAAATATATAAAGAACTGGCCCTAATTCATAGTTAAGTTTAGAAAAGCAGCCAGGAGAGTCGGCAGATTTTTTAATTTTCAATAAGCATAATATTGACGATCAAGTTTAAACTTCTTTTAAGATGATCATTCCAAAATACTATTTTGACATAATTTATTATATCTATTTATAAATTATTGTAAGACTCTTTTAAGTGTGTAGCACCAAGCTGGCTTTAAAAGAACTCAAAAGTTGTAAGTATATTTTTCAGCGAAGTTTTTACTTAATATCATTCTTTAAGTAGAGACATATCAAACGACGTGTTTCTGTTTTTATGAGATTGTTGGCAGCAGACCCTGATTTAGACAAAAAAGGGCCCACCACGAATTAGGCTAAAATGAAAACTATTTCTTTTCACTCTAGGGGGATTCATTTATTCAAGGCGTACTGATCTTTTAATCTGTGCCCTTAGTGTAATTTATCGGTTACAAAATACGTCTCAATCGCGTTCGCGTTAAAATCTCAATTTGTATAGAAACACGAACATCGTAAACGTTCCGCTGGAGGCGCTGTTCGTGTTTCCATATAAATTGAGATTTTAACGCGAACGCGATCGATACGTATTTTGTAACCGAAAACTTACACTAGGGGTACTGTACCAGTACCATGAGTTTACAGTGACCGTACTCGATAGCGACAGCGTAAATTGTTTTGTAGAGGCGCTGTACCTACGAGTACAATTCCCCATACAAATAAATTACTCCGTCGCTCTCGACTACTCTCGAGTAAGGTCACTGTAAAGTCATGGTAGTGGTACTGGCCCTTAGTGTAAGTTTTCGGTTACAAAATGCGTCTCGATCGCGTTCGCGTTAAAATCTGAGCAATGCCTTTAGTGTAAGTTTTCGGTTACAAAATACGTCTCGAACGCGTTCGCGTTACAATCTCAATTTGTATGCAAACACGAACAGCACCTGTAGCGGAAAGTTTGCGATGTTCGTGTTTCCATACAAACAAATTGAGATTTTAACGCGAACGCGATCGAGACGTATTTTGTAACCGAAAACTTGCACTAAGGCAAAGTCGTTTCTTACACTGTGACTAAGGGCACAGAGCCCCTGGCATCGTGTATCTGCAACACATTGTCATAGTATTAACTAACGCATTCGAGACGTTTGTTGCTGCAAAAACTTACTATCTTTGAAAATTGAGTAACTAGGTATTTTGCGAACTAAAATCGTGTTGTCCTTGACATACATAAAACAAGTCATTATTCATATTATTTATTGGCGGTCTACACTGCCCGAAAATGCCTTATTACTTAGCTGTTGAGACGCTGCACAAAATGGAAGACACGCGATGCTACTTCTGATGCATGAAGAAGTTGAAGGGAGAGTTTCTGGATCTTAATGAATTGTCATTATTCTACAACATTTCCGTTAAATTTAAGCGAATATTGTCTAGATTAAATGAAGTTAAATTCTCCAAGACACTAGTGGCTTAACATTTACTGTTTTAAAGACAATAGGTAAAGAATTAAGATAATTAATTGTGCGCAATGAAAAATTGTAAAATACATTTAATTTACGACACTTTGTTAAAGAAAAGTGTTTTTAATTCATACATATAAGCAAAATAAGGTTAAAAAATTTAGTTCTTTGATGTCTTACATAACGTCACTCGTCTGTAGATTTTACAACCTGACCCTAATTTATTAAATATTTTTCACTTCTCATGCTCTTAAAATGCTACTTTAGTCTCTGCATATCGGGACTAAAGCTCCTCATTAATCTCTAGTAATTATTTTTTTTATTTATGTTGGTAACCCCTAAACAGCCAATCACGGTGTTTGTGAATGGAGGATTTTTAGGGCGTGGAAATTACCTCAAAATGACAACTGCGCAAAAATATAAAAAAATACGATTTAATTTCATGAAACACTATTAATGATTACGAATGTGAATCTATTCAATTCTATTAAGGATTAATTCATTTTATTAAGCATAGTTCAATTAGTTTTTTTAATAGTTTTCAATTTTGAAACTGTTGGCTTAATATGCAAACATTTAAAGCGTCACTTCATAAACAGTAAAAGAGAAAAAAAACAGCGCAAATTTTTTTGCTATTTGAATTTTGAATAGGTTCTGTCGAGCTATTAGTCGAGCGTACGTTTTTAAAAAGGTAATATTGTAATTTTGAACAGACCGTTGTTTTTTTCCCTCGCATTCAAAGTGAAAAGTAGAGTGTTTAACGCGAGACTAAACAACCTTATGCCACTCGAACTATGCCCACCCTCGGTCTGCTCGGGTGGCTAAACATCTCGTGTCATTATGGCTTGTTTTAGTCCCTTGTTAAACAATCTACTATTGTTCACATAGGGGGCCCACTTAAAATCGCGATGTGATGTGACACACATATAACGCAATACCTGCAGGGCTACTACGAAATTCGAAAATCGAAGTTCGTGTCGTTCGGTCCCTCTGACACTTATACTATTTAATACGAGAGCGAGAGGGACGGTACGATACGAACTTCGGTTTTCGAACTTCGGAGTAGGGAGAGAGCAGTGCGTGTGTGGCTGCTATATTATATCGCACATCTTGGCAGCGTAATGAGAAAAGTGAGAAAAAAGAATACAAATTGATGCCGTAAACTAGTATCCAGATGCGAGCAATTCTAACATTAATTTGATGATTCCAGCGTTATGTCATGCTTCTGCGTACTTAATATCTCTAATGTGTAAGAGCGAGATGCAGTATCAGGTGCTAGCAAGTTATGCGGAGTATGCGTCACCTCGCGATTTCTAGATTCGGCTCAAAAACAAAGCTGTGTCTTGTTACAAATTAACTCACGATATAGCTGGTATCTACTTTTGGAACACGTGTGGAGTACCTACCTGCTGAGAAATTATATTGTATGTATTATACTTGGTTTGGATATGTATTTAACTAAATGTAAACAAAACAACGTTAATTGGTGTCTTAAATATTGATATTCCTACATTAAACTATCTAAACATTTACATTTCTGTATTGAAATACACTAGTCTAGTTTGTTTACAATGATAGATAAGTAAAATGTTTAAAATCTTTGGATTTACCAAATCTGGTAGCTGAAGTTTGTTTACATTTAGTTAAATACCTATCCAAACCAAGTATAGCTGCAATTAAATTAAGTTGTATGTTAATTCAGTGTCCCGGCGGTCTGCCTTCAACACATTTTTTGGTGCCATCATTGTAAATACGGCCTGTTTGTCTGGTCGCTTGTTATTTGTGTGTATGTAATTGAAATGAAGCTAAACCCAATTTACTTCGTTGTTCGCGTCGTGCTTGTATAGGTAGTGCCACGAGAGTTGGAGTGAATGATTACACACAGCTACAAAAATAACTGATTGCAAAAAAGGGAAATGATTGAGTAAATGTCAAAATCCTGCTGTCATCAGACGACACGACATCGTGTGCTTGACCTCAACACAAGTGGCACTGCCCGTAAATCAAGTAAATCTGAATATAATAGTATAGATTGGATACACTTATACATATTTAGTGGCATATATTATGATTAAGATTTAGAATGTACCTGCAGATATTTAATTAACAAAAACAATATTTATATTTATAACTGACAATATAATTGGCTATATTGACTGATTAGGTGTCGCTGTGTTGTTTTTTTTTTGCAAATACGTCTGCGATAATAGTTCGGCTTTCTAAAATAAAATGTAAATGGTTAAAAATCAATCATTGATCGTTTCTAAACAATTTTCTAACATTCTTAAAATACCTATTTATATAATTTTATCTTTTTAAACTAATCTTACTATTTGTATTATAATGTAATCACGAATGCCTCTTAATGAATGACGAAAAGTATTATATTGTACTTGTTCATATAAAGCCATATCAAATTGTTTTTCATAATCTGGAAATATGGATTTTTATCTAGTTGTCCCTATATGTACTTAAATTATATGGCCCCAGCTAGAAAATGAGTTTTATTTATTGAACCCCAGATTTTTCAATCGAATGTAGGTAGGTTAGTAGGTACAAAAATATCAAACCGACCCGTAGTTGACTCCTATCTCGCCTGATGTTAAGTGCAGATGAGGCCAAAGGTGTAAGTGTTCCACTGGTTCAGTAACAGCCTATTCACTCTAGCCTTTAAGAACCCTATGTATCTATGTATTGAAATACAGAGGATGAGAGCCAATTCTATTCCTTCAGCAGTTGGCTTCATAAAAGTAGAAGCAAACCGCTTTCTTTGGACCAATGGCATACTAACTGTACATATAATGTACATATATAAAGGCTGAAGACGCTCCCCTCGCCTGGTCCGTTCCCTTGGTAAAACAGAGGCGCTATCTAAAAACACCTTTGAGTTATTAATAGGTACATTGTGTACTTAAAACATTCTGCATTGCATGGTATAATTAACTCAAAAGTGTTTTTAGGGTTCCGTTCCGTAATCAACTAGGAACCCTTAAAGTTTTGCCATGTCTGTCCGTCTGTCTGTCTGTTTGTCTGTCCGCGGCTATGCTCTGAGACCGTTAGTACTAGAAAGCTGTAATTTGGCATGAATATGCGAGTACATATCAGTTACGCCGACAAAGTGGTAAAATAAAAAAACAATAAAAAAATATTTTTTGGGGTAGACGTTGGGGTGATTGTGGAGTAGTAGATATTTTAAAAACATAGGGGGGTTGCCTTAACGATTTTTCGATTCAGTGATCTTTTTGCGAAATATTTAATTTTAAAGTGCAAATTTTCATTAAAGTCGAGCGTGCATTCAGGATGGTAGTAAGTATATCAAATTTACAAGGAAATTTATAAAGGATACGGTTGCTTGAGAATTAGTAGTAGTTTAAGAGAGTAAATAGCAGCCTAAGGTATAAAATATACCTAAACTTGGATGATTCCGTATTTTTTTCGAGATAGCTCCCTTTGCCGATTTAAGTAACTTGATAGGGTAATTAGGTACATGATATAAGTCCATCAAGTTGTCTGATCGATAACTTACTCTTAACTAATTGTAATCTGAGAATCGAGACATGGGCCGTTATCATCCATAATCCATTCATACTAATATTATAAATGCGAAAGTGTGTTTGTGTGTTTGTCCGTCTTTCACGCCGTAACGGAGCGACGGATCGACGTGATTTTTGGCATAGAGATAGTTTATGGGCCCGAAAGTGACATAGGCTACTTTTTATCCCGGAAAAATGCAGTGCCCGAGGGAACAGCGCGCGATAACCGAATACCAAGCGGGCGGAGCCGCGGGCAAAAGCTAGTATATTGTATATTTGACTTTATCCATCAGAGAACAATTTTGCGAGTGTCTAGAAGCACTTGCCGTTGTTTGGGAAAAAAGACTAGAAAACGAAATATGGCTGAGAGGTAATGGAGGATGAATTGATCATCATTCATCATCAATAATACAGGTGTTTAATTTTTAGTGAGTCAGCACATGGCATCAGCAGTACTCGTAACATTTGCCAAAGAACTGTTAAGGGTGAACAACAAAAAGTTGCACATCTGTTAGTTAAAGCTGCGTGAAGTAGCAGTACCCTTAGGGGCTGTTTCACCATCCATTGATTAGTGTTAACTGACGGTTAAATGTGATGCCGTCTCTATTTGTTTTGTTCGAATAAACGTAGACGACATCAGTTAACACTAATCAATGGATGGTGAAAAGCCCCTTAGTGTAAGTTTTCGGTTACAAAATAAGTACGTCTCGATCGCGTTCGCGTTATAATCTCAATTTGCATGGAAACACGAACATCGCAAACGTACCGCTAGAGGCGCTGTTCGTGTTTGCATACAAATTGAGATTTTAACGCGAACGCGATCGAGATGTATTTTGTAACCGAAAATTTACACTAAGGGCACGTATCACGGGACAATTCACACCAATTGACCTAGTCCCAAAGTAGCTTAGCAAAGCTTGTGTTATGGGTACTAAGCAACGGATAAATATAATTAATAGATTTCTGCAATTGTCACCCGCCATATTTTAAATAACGGTAACTAGGTACCTAATATTGTTATTTCATCGGACAATGATCTTTCTTGGCGTTAGCTTGTTATTTTATTAAACCTATCAGATATGATATGATATGATATGATATTCATATGATATTTTCATACTTACGATATGATTAATGATAAAATACTTAAGTAAATCCCGCTTTGATCAATTACCCAATTAAGATTAAGACCACCCAACGTTGTGATTTATCGGAGAAATACCTACCAATCAAAAATTAATCAAGTTAAAACTATGAATTGATACAGTTATGGGCAGCATTCTTAATTCTTTTATGTACCTAGTAAGATAGTAAGAAAGATGCCTGTGGCGGCGCGCAGTGCCTTTGGCGTGGGCAAGATAAATTTTCCGAAACTATGATGGCACACCACAATATCGGTTTTTATATGGGAAAAAAACGAGAAACTTTCAAAACGCGAGGCTCCTCGGACCGGGAGGCAGGTAGACTCAAAGACTACAGTATATATAGGGATAGACTGTAGTCCACGTCGTCTACACCCTGCAGGGCTACTACGAAACTCGAAACTCGAAGTTCGTGTCGTGCGATCCCTCTGACACTTACACTATTTAATACGAGAGCGAGAGGGACGGTACGATACGAACTTCGAGTTTCGAGTTTCATAGTAGCCCTGCAGGGCTACTACGAAATTCAAAAATCGAAGAACGTATCGTACCGTCCCGCCTACGCTTATATTATTTAATATGAGAGTGAGAGGGTCGATACAATACAATAGGTACAGTACAATACGTGACAATACGAACTTCGAGCCTGGCAAAGGTAGGTAAGTAGGTATTTATTTTACGCCAAGTCGTCATAAAAATAAAGATACATATTTATGATTCAAAGAATTTTACACTTTCCAGGGGGGCTGCTACGAAATTCAAAAATGGAATTTCGTTTCATACCGCCCTCTCACTCGTATAGATAGGCAAGATAAAAGTTTGAATTTTGCACTTCGTAGTATATAGGGCGAGTTCCAATTTAGGTGTGTATCGTAACAAATCAGATAAGGCGTTTTAAATACCACTAATTTTATCCTCATTCGTATAAAGCCGCCGAAATGTATTTGAGCGCGTTAGATTTCAGCTTCAACGCGAACGCAGCCGACCTGTACTACTTGCGCGTTGATTGCAGTTCCCCGAACGCACGCATAATATCATTTCATTTCCGAACGGAAAGACTTTGACCCTCCCTTGTCCGACCGAATGTCACTTTTGACATTATTTTTCTCGGCACTTGAGGATTTGTACTGATAATCGGTCGAGAGATATAAAATACCTGTGATATTCAAAATTCAATTTGATAAAATTTAAGCACGATGGTGTCACAGCAATTGATTTACGCGGCAGCGGTGCCTGTTTCCGTGGTATTGGCGATTGGGTTGATCCGTAGATGGAGGTCTCGAAAATGGGCGAAATGCTTAAGTAACACTTGTTTGAGGGGTAAGACCTTCCTGATTACGGGTGCGAACAGTGGGATAGGGTTGGAGACAGCGAAAGGCCTGGTCAGGCGCAAGGGTAGAGTGATATTCGCGTGCCGAGACATAGCGAAGGCTAAGCAAGCTATTACGCAGATTCGAGCGGCGCAGCCCACTGGGGGCGAGCTGGTGAGTTTTTACTGTTATCTTACTGAGTCCTTAACTTATTATAACAGACTGATGTAGTACTTAAGATATAGACTTGGGTCACCAGCTTTGTTATTTTGGATTATTATTTCAACATTCTTAAAATTCTTTCATGAACAATTATTTGTCAAATTTAGTGATTTATTTCTTAGTGTTAATTTGTTCTATAAAGTACGCGAGGACTCACGAGGCTACTGTTTAAGTCAGCGGTTCCTAAATGTGGGTATAGTCAAGTGCAAAAATATATGTCTATTCAAACCACTTGAAAATATGTTACCACAGCCACAATAAGAGTCACATATTTTTGAAGGGTTAGATAAGTCCATGTTTCTGCACTTGACTTAATTCATGCCCTAGACATATTTTTATGCCTATAAACATATTTCTAAATCTGTGATGAGTGAAAACTTGAATGCGAGTGCTTGGCGGAAAATTGATCAAGTGAAAATGTGTACTCCATTCATCCTTCTCAGGTCTTGGATGTTTAATATGTATTTAAGTATGTTTATCTACCACCACCACCACCTCACCACCTCACCTCACCACCTCAGTCTTAAAAAATATGTCCATCTACAAAATCTATTGGCCAGCCTTGCTGTAATTGAAAAATATAACTTCATCAAACTTGTGGCTTTAAAGGCATAGTTCCTTTTGTCTTTCCATGAAGGGGTCAACTTGAAAAAAAATTGAATTCTTGGTTCATCCTTCAAATAAAGTTTAAAAATTGGAAGCCTGTCATACTTTGTATCTATGTGACACTGACATCATTCAAAAATGACTTTGACATTTCAAAGGTTATAAAGGCATGCAATAAGTTTTACAATGTAACAAGATAAAAAAATGAGAAGGATTATGTCATCAAGATACATTATTAGAAATGTCAACAGACAGTAAAATCTTGCTGATAACTTCACACATATTTAACATGTATGCGGAAAAAACTTTTCTAGTGACCAATTTTTTAAATTTAAATCATTTCACTGGAACGAAAAGAAAAGAAGTGGAAAATTTGCTAAATTAGAAACACTTAAGCAGCAGGATGACCACTTTGTTTTCTGAAAAATTTTCAGTTCAGACTGGAAAAACTGACTAACAAAAATTATGACTTATCTAAGTAAATATGCGGCTGTACTAATTTGAAATTTAGTGTGACGGGATACATACCTCTAATATGTACAGCACAACCAATAGGAAATGTCTGAAACTTCATTTTTAGTGTTCCATACCCAAAGGGTGCCAACGGACAGAACCCTATTACTGAGACTCTGCTGTCTGTCCGTCTATCTGTCATGTGGCTCTATCTCTTGAGCTGTAATAGTTGAAATTTTCACAGATTATGTACTACCGTGGCCGCCCAAACAACAATACTAAAAACAGAATACAACAAATGTGATTTTATTGCAGTTTTTTGCTTAATATTAATAACGGCAACAGTAAGACTCTTGAAATATTCACAAAATTATCCATAATCACTTTAAAAATAAATAGTTAATTTAAAAAAAAAAAAAAAAAACGGGGGCTCCCATACAAACTTGATTTTTTTGCCGTTTTTTTGCTAATGTCTAATGTTATATAGATAATGGTACGGAGCCTGTTTTATGTAAAACTGCAAATGTTTCTTACATTTTACTTTCAGAGCAAAACAATATTATAGTCGAACAGTTGAACTTTGGACAAGGCCATAACAGAGGACAATCTGTCTTGACCTTTTACTTGCACCTATTTCATGTAGACAGACAGTTTATTTGCAGAAGTACATTGTTTCTATAGACAATGATGTGTCATAGCAAAAAGTACAGGCAAAATCTGGGTATAAGAGAAAAAGTATATATAATTGTCAAACACTAAATTGACGAGGGCAAAAATGTACCAGTGCTAGTCCTATCCTACTAATATTATAAATGTGAAAGTTTGTGAGTGAGTGAGTATGTTTGTTACTTCTTCACGCTGAAACGGCTGGAAGGATTTGGATGAAATTTGGCGAAAAGTTAGTTTATAAGCTGGATTAAAACATAGGATACTTTTTATCCCGATGTTCCCACGGGATAGGGATAAAATCTCGAAATAACAACTGCTGGGTTTAGAGTCATGAAATTTGGCATGGGTGGTTTAATTTAAACGTCAATGGAAACCACGATGTAATTTTAGGGAAATCCCATGAGAATGTATTTAATGATTTACGCGTGCGAAGCCGCGGGTAAATGCTAGTGATTAATAAAAAATCGACTTAGTATATAGTAGAGATGAAACGCATAGTGGTTGGGCCGGATACCGGATATTCGGCGGGACCGTCGCCGGATAGCCGGATATCCGGCCACCGGATATTCGGCCTAGTTTTACGTACAATTAAATAAAGCTAATTCGAACATGCACATGACACTCCGTGCAGGTTGCAACTTGTAGAGTATAATTAATTAACTTAGGAGCTGTTTCACGACCCATTGATTAATTTAACTGACGGATAAATATGATGTCGTTGCTGTTTGTTTTGTTTGAAAATTAATCAATGGGTGGTGAAACAGTCCCTTAGAATAATAAACTGATGTCAATAATTGATAAATTCATAATTAATACCATTTTTTAATCATAACTATAAGTTTTTTACCATCCGGTATCCGGCCGGATAGTACGCAACTATCCGGTATTCGGCCGAATAGTAAAATAGTGGCCGGATAGGCCGGAAAACTGGTTTCTGGCTGGATATCCGTTGCATCTCTAGTATAAAGACATGATAAAAAGCAATCTTTAACCATCATTATCATAACTAATAAATTAGTTTGAATACTAACGTTATATTGCCCATAAATTGAAAGTAGATATATCAAGATTACATTTGAATCCTGAGGGTAAAATTATTCACAAAAACTTCAAATAGTGTTAGAGAATAACGTCAAATAGTACTGAGCTCTACAGAAGAAATTCATCAAAACTATAAATTGTTGGAATTGAATTGCTACAGTTGACCTAGAAACGTCTTTTAGTTGCCTAAAATGGATATTGGTGCCCAGACGACGAAGATTAAAGTCTGAAAATGTGCAAAAAAGTAAATTTCTCAAAAAGGTTATTCTTGTGTATGTTGTTTGCTTCTTAATTCGAATTCTCAAAATTACACAACAGTTGTCCGTCATTGTTATAGATATCAACTAATAAAATAAGTTTAATGTGTCCTGGCACAATTAAACGTTAGTACAGGTTTGCACCCGTCAAACCGGTGTTTGATAATTGTTAATTAGATAACTGAAAATGTGAAAATAGGTTCAAAATTGAAACTACTTAGAATCGATTACACTTTACAACTGGCAAGTACAAATTAAGATAGCAATTTTAAATAAGTTTCTGTAAAAAAAAAAAATTAGAAGCTTTTTTTTCTGACTGTACTTTTTTTAACTATACCTACTTGCATTGTCACCACAACTACATTCCCCTGTCAATTTTCAAGTTGATGCCATTAATCATCAATGTCATCATATCAGCCATAAGACATCCACTATTGCACGTAGGCTTCCTGAAGGAACCTTCTGGCTTTCTGGTGAACCTTCTGTCATTGCAAAGTCCTTCGCAATCTCCCCAGATCCCCATGCAGCTGGATCTCGCTTCGTTCGAATCCATCGAGAACTTTGTGGAAGTGATCAAGGCAGGCTTCTACAAGATTGACGTGTTGATCAACAATGCTGGTGTTGCTATACCCCTCAAGAAGGCTCTGAAGACCAAAGAAGGCTTCGAGATACACTTTGGTGTTAACCATCTGGGACACTTCTACTTGACTAATCTACTGTTGGACCATCTTAAAAAGGCTGCACCGAGCAGGTAACGTGTTGATCTTTAACATATACTGACCATTAAGTATTGTGACATATTCAGCCTATATATGGTCCACTGCTGGGCACAGGGCTCCTCTCTATATAAGACAGCTTGGGCCGTAGTTCCCAGTGCTGATTTGGAACTCACTATATTTTCCTTCACTGTGAAGTTTGTAGTGAATTTTTAAATGTAATTTCGCCCTTAGGCCACTGGGTCCGATGGTTTGATTGATCAAACTTAAAAGTTCTCGTAGCCTGGGTGTCGAATTACTAGGACGATTACATTTCCTTGTAGTCTGATCAGTCGGGACATAATGTTCAGTATCGAAAATACAAACTGAAATATAGATGCACAGAAAAACCAGAAAAATAAGACCAGCGCTGGGAATCGAACCCAGGATTCTCGATGAGGGCTACAGCATAGATGTCGCTAGTGTCGCTGCTTAAGTGAGTAAAAATAAGAAACGAACAGGCTGAGATATGTGGTGCATAGGAGAAATTCGTGTCTGTACGAAGTGGTGGTGGAGGAGTCGTGGTGAAGCGGTATAGCACGCGGCACGGAATGCCGAGGACCTGGGTTCGATTCCCGCCAGCGCTGGTCTTATTTTTCTGGTTTTTCTGTGCATCTATATTTCAGTTTGTATTTTCGATATGGGTTTTACGGGATGACCGTAAAGTTAGCAAAAGTTTGGAGTTGAAATAATACAAAAAGATTCCAAAAACCAATCTTAATAATGTTCAGTGTACCACCCGATAGTACGTTCAGGATTTTTTGTGAATGAAATAAAAAAATACCTAACGAAAGGCAAGAGCAATGAAATTTGATATGAAGGGGTTTTCGGAGATGAGCATTCGAGCTAGCTCGATCTTATCTCTGGGAAAACGCGAGTTTTCGAGTTTTAGCACAAGCGAAGCTTGGCCGCCCAGGTACTTAAGTTAAAACGTTATGTTTCCAGAATCGTTATAGTATCATCAACGCTCCATGAGCAGGGGAAAATCGACTTTGATGACTTGAACCTAAAGAAGGATACTGAACTGGCGGTGCAGGGCAAACTCAAAGGTCGTCACAATCCTGCTTACAACAACTCTAAGCTCATGAATGCGTACTTCGGGAGAGCGTTGGCGGACAGACTCAAGGATTATGGCGTCGACGTTTACAACTGCTGTCCGGGATTTTGTTATACCAACTTGTTCAGGTAACTGGTAGCTAACTGTACAACGAGTTTTTACCCGACTGCCCGAAGGAGAGTTATGTTTTTGCATGTACTATAGGATTTAGTATACTATAGGCCTTATAAATAAGCTCAGAGTTGCTCAGCGAGCTATGGAGAGAGCTATGCTTGGGGTTTCTCTACGGGATCGAATCAGAAATGAGGAGATATGTAGAAGAACAAGGGTCACCGACATAGCCAAGCGAATTAGCTCGTTGAAGTTGCAATGGGCAGGCCATATAGCACGGAGAACAGATGGCCGTTGGGGCCGAAAAGTTCTCGAGTGGAGACCGCGGATCGGCAAGCGCAGCGTAGGACGTCCACCAACGAGATGGACGGATGACCTGGTTAAAGCCGCGGGTTCACGGTGGATGCAGGCCGCTGCCAACCGAAGCGACTGGAGGTCTATGGGGGAGGCTATGTCGAACAGTGGACGTCCTACGGCTGAGATGATTATGATAGATTCAGTGCAAAGTGATTTTCTATCGAAATACGACGCACCCGAAGTGTCAATCAATTATTGTGTTAACCCTTGTATGCGGGAACTAAAAAAGTACTGAATTTTAGTCTCTCATCTGTTTTAATAAGTAGAAATTCTGCTGATTTATAGTACATTGTGTTTTAAGGGCGGTAAATAAGGAATTACGAACGAAAGTCTATTAGAAGCTCGAAGTCGAAGACTGAGGGCTTTAATGAGTCGATGTTCGAAATTCTAGTACAATGTTTTACATCACATTTGCGCGTAAAATTGTATATTAGTAAAAGAAAAATAACCAACGATTGCTACTTTCGTTACTTGATCGTTTGATGTCACAGCCTTTATCTAAAAGGCGATAAACAAGGTTATCTCCATCAGTGTCACTGACATACTCTCTTGCATTAATGACGTGATAAAGAAAATTACGGGCATTTTTTTAATATTTTGAATTTGGTTATTTTATTGATAAATAATAATAATAAAACCATTAGTCTCAGACTGCATAAATCCATAATAAAATTATACAAAATAAAAACGAAACAAAAATATGTATATGAAAATCAGAGATTAAATTGAAACATTAAAATGAAAATTCTAATTGTAGTCAAAACTAAAATATACAACTTATTTAAAATTAAAAATGAAAATAAGAAAAATAAAGTTGGCTTGTCGTCAAATGGAGTCGAGTTAAAGTCCAACATAAAACAGTATTAAGTAGGTATTTGAAATTGATGAATGAGGAACTTACTAATTGTAATCGGTTTTAATAAATAAGATATTATTGTAATTAATTACACAATGAGCTAATTGATTAAGATTTCACCTGTTGCCATCGACATCTATGTGTGTATAGATAGACTGCATGTTTCTTACATCAAAACGGCGCACAAAGTTTGTTCACAGCACGGATATGTGAACCTTTTCACTATAGTTTGTTGACGTGTCAAAGTAATATTGATGATTGATTCACCGCGCGTTTTGTTCCAAACAGCCAGTCTAGTGCCGTAAGGTACATAGATTACTATTTCTCAATAGTTGTCCATTTTCAGTTGTCCACTTATAAAAATAAAAATATTTATTTCCTGCCTGACGCTATTTCAACACAAAAAAAATAATATTGTGTTTAAATGTATACAAAACCTTGTGGTAAAGGTGATGAAAAGTCAGATATTCCTTATTGTTGGATCCAATAGAAAGTTTCGATGTAGTTACAAAATTGACAAGATTTCATTTTTTTAACACCTTTAAATTACTACAGGAATCGAAAGAGTTTTGCCTCCTGAACATGGGAAAATATTTATTATAATTTATTTCTCCATATTTAATAAAATACAAAAAATTATGACTTATATCTGAATTTGCCAACACTTCCACAGAATAGATATGTTTCCTTTGCCTTTTTCACCAGAAAAAGGAGCTGTCATAATTTTGACAACGTCTCTATGCAACGTCTACGTCAGATTAACGTGATCTTTTTTTTTAAGAGACTAGACAAAAGTAATGGATCTATTGTGTGGTAGTTTTGGAGTTATGCCCTTTTAGAATAAGCACATCTTATATTTTTTTAAATAAATTAATTAATAACTGTAGCGTAATTTTAAAAATATCAGCTTCTTTCTCTTTCCAAACAGAATACAGAGAGCGAATCAAATTATAGTCTTAGAAATATGAAATTTTTCCTCACAAGATTTCGTGACATTTTCCTGACTTCAAGAAATTTCGGATGTTTTATGCAGTTTATGCTTTATGATCTCGTCTTTAGTGTTAATAATTTCTTGACAAAACTGATTTGTCAATGTCGTGACGGGACAACTTTTTTGAAATACTCAGATGTCAATACATGTTGAATTCAATTTTAGCTGCTTATTAATATTTCTCAATCCTGATCACCAATTAAAAAAAAATATGGCCTTGATTAATGATTTTTATTTATGTTTTATTGTTACAGGGACTCGATAAGGTGGTATCACTACATTCTGATGGCACCCGTGTTTCTAATGTTCATGAGGACAGCCAAACAAGTAAGTGGACTGCACAGTGGCTAGTACGAAATTCGAAAATCGAAGTTCGTATCGTACCGTCCCTCTCACTCTCGTATTAAATAATATTAGGGTCAGCGGGACGGCAAGATACGAAGTTCGCATTTTGCACTTCGTAATATGGGGACAGTTCAAGGTTATTAGCGACGAGTTTTTTTTTTAAATAACACTTCTCTATTACCAAGGTCTTTGGCGTAGACCCGCTAAAACCAAACATAAGAATTTTTTTTTATGTCGTGAGGTACAGACGACCATGTAAACTTTGTGTATTTTTTGTGTACTTACATCAGAGTACAAAAATAAGGTAGGCTGTCCCATTGACTTGTAAGTGAACATAGGCATTGATATATTTTTTACAAGCTTTTATTTAGTTTCAGTAATCAAATCTTGCAAGTTAAATTGGACCAACTTCCAGTATTTCGATTGACTTGAAATTTGGTATACTTATGTTAATTGCGTGACAATACAATAATCTGGTAGTGACATCCTGGTAGTCCGGCCAGGATCATCTCCACAGAACGGAACTCTTCAACGGTTAATGGCATCGACTTGAAATTTGGTATCCAAATGTAGTTTGGGTGACAATACAAGTACAGTCAACAAAAAGTACAGTCAGCAAAAAAAAACTTGTACTTATTTACCAAAAACTTATTATTTTACATAAAACTGGCTGTGATTAAGCCCTATCTCACCTGATGTACAGTGCAGAGATGTTTTAAGCCGTACGAGTATGGCTGACATTGTGTCTTATAACGGTAAAGGAATTTCTTGATCAACTCCTTGTGAATACATGCAGTCACTATTATAAACAGGGTGTCCACTTTCTGGAAACTTAGGGAAAAGTCAGGGAAGCTCAAGGTGGTCATAGAAAGCCAGGGAAAATTAAGGAAATTTGCTAGAAATCCAAAAAGTCAGGGAAAAAACTCGTGATTTCCCAAATCTTAGCTCGATATTTCGACACCAGTCGTTCTAGGCGACGTATTAAAGAGTGGCACCATAAAAATAGTCAACGAAAAATTGAGCACGTTTGGTGTGCAGTGAATTCCCATCGGGTCTAGCTTAGTATCGCAGGCAGTAAAAAAAATCAAGGGTCATATGACCTGCTTTGAAGTGTACATGATTGGTCAGGGAAACTTAGAAATGTGGCCAGGGAAAAGTCAGGTTTTTTTTTAGAATTTGTAGTGGACACCCGGATAAAATATTTAAATATCCTCTTTTTCAGGGCTCAGAGACCGTAGTATTCTGCGCTTCAGACTACAGCGTCGAGGGCATAAGCGGCAGGTTTTACCGCGATTGCGCCGAATATAGCTCCAAATACCAGTTCAACAAGGAGGTGGAAGAGAAACTGTGGCAAGTTAGCGAGGAGCTGGTCAAAGCCAGGAGACCCTTGTGAGACCGCCACAGTTCCCGCTCCCCGCAAAGACCGCAAGAGTTGAGGTTGGAAGATGTTGGCATACCGAAGAGGTTACGTATTGCGGGTCTCCAGCCGTCAGATATGTAAGAATTGAGATGTGGATTATCCGCTATAGTTCCTTTGCGATATTTTTAATGGTGTTGCTGCATTTTTGGCATTAAGAGGTCATTTAAGTGTTACGTAAGCAGAGTTTTAGTTTTTGACTCCCCCCTCCCCTTTGTCAGCAAAAGTAAGCTAAGTTCTATCCTAAAAGAACACACACACTTCGCACAAACCCAACTATCACTAACACCACGGAACACTGACGCGTTTCGAACTTGACCAGAGCTCATATTCAGAGCAACCAGATGTTAGGCTAAAGAATCAAAACAAACATTTAAATCCCCGAGTACAGTCGTTGTTTTTCCCGAGCAAACTACCCGCAATTTTTTCTTTATAAACTTTAATCGTCACTTAAAATTACCTATTTCCAATTTTTTTTATTTACTGTTAAGGCATGTTTTATTACTTGGCTTACGTAATGCTCAAATGACCCCTAAACGGTTAAGGGAAGGACATGTAATGGAATAAAAGCGGAAAAAAAACAATAGTTCCATTAAACTATAGCGAATAATCCTAAGATTGTACAGTACAGTCAGCAGCAGAAGTGGATGGACGGTTCGATGCTCAAAATGATCTATAACGACTCTACTACCAAGGTCATAAGTGTTTAAATCACTTTGAGCACCATAACTGCTCATCTACTTCTGCTGTTGACTGTACGTCGTGTGAATTAGGGAATATTAACCGTTACCCCCTTTAGCATTAGAAATAAGGTAAACATTCTTCTGATTTTTATTGAAAATCCTTTTTTAGTTATGCGTTTGCTCAGCGAATTCTAAGATTTGGTTAAGATTTTCGCGTGGTTGATCGGATCCCCGGTGGTCTATTTGGTGGCGCGCATAGCTAAAAGGTGCGGGTTCGAATCGCGTCCGGAGCAATAAGAAATCATTTTTGTTTTAAAAAATCTTAGATTTCGTTGAACGTACGCTTTGCTAATGAAATAAAACAATTTAGGCAATTTGTTGTTTTGTTCATAGTTCGTGATACATTTGTCAGTTCTTTACCTCAAAAGCATGAATTCCTTGTAGCGATACACCGAATCGTAATTCACCTCGATCGTATAATTTATGGCGTTGTGTCGCAATCCTGTTTTTTTTTGTCGCTAATAGTTTGTCGCATTTCACCTTGGTCGTGTATTAGTGTATTTTAGTGCAAACATCAATTAACGCGCCAAGTTAAATTAGAGTCCCAAGCAAACATCGATCGCGGCGAAATGCGTCTAGGGTAAACACACGAAAAATGAGATACTACAATAGTACATTGTGTCTTTAGGGCGGTAAATAAGGAATTACGAACGAGAGTCTATTTGAAGCCCGGAGTCGAAGACTGAGGGCTTTAATGAGTCGACGTTCGTAATTCTAGTACCGCCCGTGTGACATACAATGTTTTTCATCACATTTGCGAGTAAAATTGTATATTTATAAAAGAAAAACTAATATTTTTTCAAAAATTGCCGATACTGCTGATTGCGCTCTTGGCAGCGCTCTGCAGCATGTGCATGGCGTGCGTGTGCAGCGCGCGCGCGGAACAGCATCACACCATGCAGTAACAAACTCATTTACCGACCTTGGGCTTCATGACATGAAAATTAGTACGGACAATGACTCATTTACCGACCACGGGTTTCATGACAAGCACATTAAGGTCGAGGGTTTTATTTGGGGAGTTGCAACCAAGGTAGCCTGCATATTATGACACTGTTTACTAGCAAGTGTGATGAAAATTAATTATACTAATTTAAACAGCTAAGCGAAAAATTGCGTCACGTACAGTCGCCAGCATTAGTATCTGCCACAGCGGAGCGTGCAAAAATATCTGACACGTCCTTCCGGCCCTAGAAATAGAGTCGTATCAGATATTTATGCACGCTTGTTGTGTCAGATATTGGTGCTGGTGACTGTACAAGATTATATTTAAATTTTGTTAGTTCGAGGTTAAATGCGATGCGGTGAATCGCTACAAAGAATTTATGCTTTTGAGGTAAAGAACTAACAAATGGCGTGATGTACATTATATTGTAGCATGTATGCGAAATTAGTAGGTATGAAGTAGCATGTCTTATTGTTTATAAATACTTATTTATTACTTAAAACTTGGTTTTTGGGTAGTGTAGTAGAACCTTTGTCTTTTATATTGAGTCTGAGCCTCTTGAAAAAGAAATAGACAATTAATTATAATTTTTTATTACCATAAAACACTTTAACAGTCGTTGAACACGTTTTCAACATGTCTTAGTCACGTCTGAGGCGTGTTTAAGTTTATTGTGGTAAGGCCATTTTGGTGGTTATGTAAGTAGAAAACTGTACTATATTAAACAGGTATGTACATGTAAATTGATATCTCGAATTTTTTGATAAATATGTAATCACTGGATATCGATAGTTTTGGGCTGTCATAATGACTTTTCGCCTTCAATGTAGATATACTCACCAGCACAATATCTGAAACAACGAAGCGTGCATAAATTCTGATATGACTATTTTTCTAGGGGTAGGACGTGTCAGATATTTTTGGTCAAATTTTTGCTCACAAGTTTATGAACTTGACTGTACATGTTCCTGTCTTCATATGTTGCTTACAACCAACATATTTTGAGGTTAAGTAGTATTCGATTTATAAATAAAAAAAAGGTAAAGTCGCAATGACAGCTCCGAAGTGCCGCATTAATACATGTACTTATCTGCTAAGAAATAGTTCTAAGCGAAAGTATATGTGCTGCAGCGACTGTTAATAGTTATCTTATGTATCTTGTTATTTTATCAGTTGTTTCTCAAACTTATCTTAATGTTTAAATGGAAAGGCATATTTTTAAGTCACAAGCAAAATCAACTTTGAATTATCGCTAAAATTTTGTAAATAAAATAACTAATTCTTTATTTACGGTAGCAACATTAACTATATATTTTTTAATAAATTGACTGAGTGACAAAAAAGAAGGAAAGGAGCAAAATTTTTCATACCAAATTTTCGCTATTAACATTAAATTTCAAGCGCCTTACGTCAAAATTGTGACAGTTATTTGGCATCATCTACCATTAGCTTTGATTGAACTGTCAAAACGCGTTTTTCTGATACTTACAGTTGGAGGCATAAAAATATCTATCCTTCTAAGTCCTTGTGCACTTTATAAAGGACCGATTAACACTAAGAATAACGGCCGAATGTACTTTATAAAGTACAAATTGTTAATTGAATAAAGAATTCAAAGAATTTTTAAATAATATCCAAAATAACAAAGCAGGTCAACCACGTCTAGGTCTTAAGCACTAAGTTTGTTAAAAAATGTCAGGACTCAGGAGGCTATAGGGCATACATCGACCCTCTGGTTAGTGGCATAAAAGTGTATCTTTGACGTCTTGGTAACGTAAATATAACCTTGACTGTACATTTGGTATGATAATAGTGAACTGTGACTCAAAATAAAGTAACCAAAAATCAAATATTACATTTGATTTATTTTATCCCGGTCAAAATTTAATGCCTTTTTATTAAAGCTGTCTTAAAATTATCGGTTAATAATGTTAGGTATGTATGTATGTATATGTCTATTCACAAGAACGACATGCATAGAATTGAATTGTCTAAGTGCCAGTCTTATACATGCGCCTGCTAATATAATGCAAACAAGTGAAGAATAAATACTTCTTATAACACGATTATCACTTGTTGAATCAACCTGTATTCAATCATTTTGCGGTGCACACAGACATTATCATTCACTCATTCAATACGGTATTTGACTATTTTGTATATGTTTTATAAATTAAAACTACCCAATGCCTGTTATCGAATAGAAAAACATTTTTTAAGCTACCTTTACAAATAACAAAGTTATAAAGGTTTGAAATTCAAGATTAGACAGAGAAAGACATACATACGCCAGTACCGCCATACTTGCTGCATAGAGAAAAGCGTTTGAGAAAGAGACAGGTATATAGATTTTTCAAAAAATCACTATAAATCCAATTTTCAACCGATTTAAATTTTCTCTTCGCTAAACACTATCTGTATATCTATATTTTCATAATAATATTAAGATATGGCAAAATCAGGAGTTGTCAAATACCGTATTCATTCGTGCCATTTCTTATGAAACGATCTATACCTACTTGTAAAGGGTGTAGCTCCCCCATTCATTTTGTACTTTTGTTGTAGGACACTATCTAGTGCCATTCTTATTTTGTTCGTTTTTAGGAGGGGTAAATATTGTGTCAAATATAGTGCCTGTAGTTATAGTGTGTAATTTAGTGCCAACAATGTACTATAATGTGACGACCGGATGGCCAAGTGGTTAGAGAACCTGACTACGAAGCTTGAGGTCTCGGGTTCGATCCCCGGCCGTGGCAGATATTTGTATGAATAGTACGAATGTTTGTTCTCAGGTCTTGGATGTTTAATATGTATTTATCTATATAAGTATGATTATCCGTTGCCTAGTATCCATAGTACAAGCTTTGCTTAGTTTGGGACTAGGTCAATTGGTGTCAAATGTCCCGTGATATTTACTTATTTATTTATATTTATTATACAAACATTGTATTGTAAAAAAGGTACTATTAATGTTTAAGGCTAAGAGGTCATATAACTATAATACCAGATACCTTATAAAACCAGCATCATCGTGTAAGCGAAACGTTTCGTTAGGAACCAAGACAGTTTAATATAAATTAAATTTCACAAAATACTTTTTTTAATGGAAAACAGTACTATATATAAAAGACAATGGAGAACGGATAAAAGGGTTGATCAACTCTTTCTTCTTGTTATTCTGTCACATCAGCGAGGTGACAAAAGACGTGCAGTTTAATATAAATGTTGCGTCATATTATACTAACATGCTTATTAGATAAACAATTTAAGAAGGGGCATAAAACTACCACAAAAACGCATCTTTGGCAAATTTTTATCCTAACTTACGGCTTACAGAGTGACTCAGGAGACCGTATCTATAGCAATGAGTGACAAGAAAAAGTTATCGACCCCAAAAACAAAGTAAAATACATACAAAATTGTCGCTACATCGAAGCACTGTAGCTTGAAGAATTACGCACTTTTATAAATATTTATAATTATAATACTGGCAAAGTACACTTTACTTGTAGCGGCGACGGTCGCGCGAACACATTGCCTATTGGACGTAGTTATGCAAACAGGAACCAACCCACACCTCCCCCCAAAGTTTAGAGTATGCAACTAGTTACTAAAAAAAATGCAACTTCTACCACTTGCACTTGATAGAGTGCATTTTAGTATTTTGTTGCATACTTATCTCAATTTTGCGGGGGAGGTGTGGGTTGGTTCCTGTTTGCATAACTATGTCCGATTTTAGAATTAGTATGTAAGACCGAGAAAAATATCGTCAATATAAAAACTAGTTAGTGCATAGTATACTATAGTTGTTTAGTGAGGAAGCAGAGCGCCAGACCGAATTAACCCTTTGAGACTTTTGTGGCCCCGTAGCAACTGGATTCTTATCGGGTTGCCTAATTTTGTACCTCTCTCGTCGCCCCCTTTTAAACCTTAATAAGGTAGAGGCGATTTAGCGACCACTTGCATTGAGTTGGAAACTGAACTTTATTAATATCATAATACGTCACAATTTCCAGTGTATTTATTGAAAATAAGACTAGCTTTAAAAATATTCTTTGTCAGGTATGTAATCGATAGCTGCTTTTGATTCTGTGGTAGTATGCTCCAATAAGTGGGGCCTTATTAAGGGTTAAGGTAGTCTTTCTTTTGCGAGCTGTTTACCGGAAATTTTACGAAACGTTGCTGCTGTACAGTGTATTTATATATTTTTTCACACCTCTCCTTCAGAAAAGTAAGTTTTCCTCCCTGACGAGAGGGAGCAAAGTGCAACTTTTCTGTTCAAGGCTTTTCTAAGTGTTTTATTGCAAATGCCATTTTTTAAGTTGATAATTGTATAGCCTCACCATTTTCTATGCTGGTTGTTCTTTAATAATAATTAGTTTTTTTTTTCAACTTTCTTAATGCTCGGTGTGAAAAGTTGTATGAGCCACTCGGGAGCAAAATTTGTTTCATATTCTATTGTAGAATCCTTCGCTACATTCTGGATTCAATGAACGCCCTCGCCGTAAATACACCATTTTGCTCCCTTGTGACACAAATAACTATTGCCTAACACGTTGCTGGTACGGTCATGGTATGATACGGTGTACTGGGTGGAGACCTTATTAGTAATCTCATTTATTATGGGATACTAGGGGTGATTGTGTCCAAAGATGGAAATCCTGTAATGAACCTATAATAAATTATGTTATTTATTATACAAGTTTGGGTCTGACAGTGTGTTTTATTTAAAAAAAAGCATTTAAGCTTGTCTTCTAGCGATCCTAAAACAGTTCCTTTTTTAACACACTCCAAGAAAAGGAGAAGGTTCTATGTTCGACTGTATATATTATTATCTAGCCTGGATTGATGTCCCACTGCTGAGCAAAGGCCTCCCCCCCATGTCCTCTATTTTTCCCGATCCAAAGCAGCCTGAGGCCAGAGAGAGAAATATGTCCAGGTCGTCCCGCAGCCGCCGTCTGGGCCTACCCCGCCGTCGCCATCCGTCTTGTGGCATCCACTCACTGGCATTATTAGCCCACCGCAGTGGATGGATTCGGCTGACGTGGCCGGCCCAATCCCACTTCAACCTGGCAGTCTGCACCGACATCGACAATGCGTGTTTTAGAACGCAGCACCGTGTTCCGGATTCGGTCAATCCTGCCCACTCCAAGCATGCTCCGCGCCATAGCTCTTATGTATATATAGTTTTATGTATGTTCAATTCATTCTATTAGCGGTGACATTTTCTTACCACAGCTGAGCCCAATCTTGCAAGTTGGAAAAAGTTTAATATTCTGAACCAAGATGATTCAAGCTGAGGCCGTATTGCCTGACGTTTCTGAGGTTCAGATTGCGCATACAAAAACTGTCATTTGATTGCGATCGCGAGCGTCAAAAACGTGAGACAATACGGCCTCATTGTTACTAGTCTTAAGTGTGGCGGTATAAGGAAATTAAAGACCTATTGTGCACGTAAACCTTTTTATTGACCTGAAATTATATTACAGAACAGTTGGGTTATGCTAATAATAATGATAAACTTCTTGGTTTGATTTGAAAATATAAATAAAAACTTATTATTACAAGCTTCACTCGTATTGGCTTGAATAAGACTATTACCACTTTAATTAAGCCGGGCTGGATTAACAATTAAGCAGAATAGGCAACAACCTAGGGGCTCCGCGCGCACAAATAAGTATTGCTTTATCGCATGTTGTTAGTTTTGATTGAACTTATAAAGCAGTAGTTCCCAAACTTATTTATCTCGTGGACCACTTTCAAAATTTTACTGGTTTCGGTGGACCCCCTGCTGCTACATTTCTACCACATTCTTAAAGTCGCCAAAAAATAAAAATTGTGTCGTTTCTGAGTTCTGTCCAGTCGCTTGCCCTATTAAAATATTATCTGCTTAGTTAGGTACTTAAAACAATGTAGGTAGGCCCTTATAAAAACTATGCTTACATTTTGGCTCTTTACTATCAAAAGCAGATAAATTTTCGTGGACCCTCATTAACATCTTATGGACCCCCATTTTTTGTTCACGCCTACGTAGACCCCCAGCAAGTCTCCCATGGACCCCTGGGGGTCCACCTGGACCACTTTGGGAATCACTGTTATAAAGAGAAGAGGCTTAAAAAAGGGTTTGTGGTTAATCCGGCCCTGAGGGGTCACTACAAAAATCGAATTTCGTAGTAGCCCTTCTGACTTCAACTGGTCTGGTTGGTATGAAATTTGACCGTCCGGTGACAACGCAATAATATAATATAGTTAAAAACTTAAAGGTCCTTCCTGCATGTATACATATCAGCATTGCCTGAAGTCCCGATATTAAGCCCAAAGTTAAATGTCCCGAGCTAAGTCCCGCATACAATAATGTGGTGTAGTGAGTAGATACCTTTAAGAAAAAAAAAACGTTTGCCGCGTAATATGCAGCGACACGATGAATATGGGAGACAGTAAGGCATGCTTTTTGAATTATATCGTTATTAATATACTTTGCTTGTGCCCAGATCTACACGCAGTCTTAAATATAAAATACCAAAACATATAGGTACTTAAGTTACACGATGTATTTAAGGCCCAGGCACTACTACGTGCTATCGACGGCACGACGAGTGAATTTTTGAAGTCACTACAGAACTTTGGTATCGACCCCACCCCTTTCAAATATTTTGTGGACACCCCTTAATTTGTTTCCTTCAAATGTCTTATATTTAAACTATAAACTAGCCAAGTGGGTAGTTACAAAACTAAATTGAACAATAAAACTTTGATAGCATCTAGAAAAGATACGCGTACAATTATCGTTCGTAAGCAAAGGACGGTAGGTAACTATATTTTATTAAATTACATTAAATAAACCTTAAAATATTAATTGTTTTTATTAGCAATATGCTTGCTCAGCGATAGGGTTTTTAAATAGGGAAAACACGTCACTATTTCCACTCAAAACTACTACTATACAAAAAACTAACAACTCCTTAGGCATGTTTAAACTAAAATGAAAGTTGTCTATGAACCAGGTTGCATTTTTTATATCTCTATAACAGTGCCCTGTCTGAGAAAATTTACAAATTCATCATGCCATTGAAACTTAGCGAAGTTGCATAATTATTTAGGTCAGGGTTTCTCAAAGTGGGGTACTCGAACCCCTAGGGGTTCGCTATTCGATGGTAGGGGGTTAGCGACAAGGTTTACGTGATGCTGGCTGCCAGACTGGCAACTATTTGTTTGTTATTTGTTATTGTTTGTTTCAGTTTGTATTTACGTTGGCAAGATGATTCTTACCTATATTTGTTACCCTTTATTGAAATAAATAATATACACTATATTATGATGATGTTTGAAATAAAAATAAACTTAGTTTCTCCAACAGTCAATTTTATTACTTTATTTGGGGGGGGGGGGGGGGTTCGCTGTCGTCTAGAAACTAACAGGGGTACGTGGAGTAATAAGTTTGAGAAACCCTGATTTAGGTAATTTAATACTGGACGCTTTTCTGTCAGTACAACTGACAGGTAAATTACGAGTGTAGTTTAGGATCTAATGATATGATTACTGACTTACCAAAATAAGATATTTGTTTGAAATAATTAAGATATTTGTAAGTTACTGATATGCCAAGGGAACCTTTCCTAAATTGCGGATTTTTCATACAGGAAACTTTTGGAAACTAACTTACAATTTTGTATGGGGATTGAAACTTACTTGTGAAAATTTCCAGAAATTTCCGAGAATAGAATATGTAGAATAAAAAATACAGTTGGCGTTTGTGAGGTTTTCAGTTTAATAATTAACACCTTGTATATAATAAATAATTAAATAATGAAGCATTTTTCTAAATACATAAGTATTCCAATGTCAAACGTCGGCCCTAACTTTTTATTTTTAACAAATATTTACATAAGTTAGAACTATCAAAAACAATTGCGACTATAATCTACCTGGGTGCACAATTAAGCTATACTAAGATCTTATACATTTTTTTACCAAATTAATACATTAAGGGGCTGTTTCACCGTCCATTGATTAGTGTTAACTGACGGTTAAATGTGATGCCGTCTCCGTCTATTCGAACAAAACAAATAGAAACGGCATCACACCTAACCGCCAGTTAACACTAATCAATTGATGGTGAAACAGCCCCTTACTCATGCTTGCAATTTTTACAACATTAAGGGGCTATTTCACCATCCATTGTTTAAGTGTTAACCGACGGTTAAATGTGATGCCGTCTCCGTCTATTCGCACAAAACAAATAGAGACGGCATCACATTTAACCGCCAGTTAACACTAATCAATGGATGGTGAAACAGCCCCTAACAATACAAATGTTAAGTGGGAATGTATACAAAGTTCATACATGATTAACTATTTTGCTTTTTAAATTATTTTATATTATAAGTCGGCCAAATTAAACTGCCTCATTAGCCAAGAATCCACTCAGCGTATGACGCGTGATTTTGTTCGATATGAGACTCAAGCCGAGGTGGCCGAGTGGTTTGACCTATTGCCTCTCAAGCAGAGGATCGTGGGTTCAAACCCCGGCTCGCACCTCTGAGTTTTTCGGAATTCATGTGCGAAATTACATTTGAAACCTGCACAAACCTGCGAAGTAATTCAATGGTGTGTGTGAAGTTCCCAATCCGCACTGGGCCCGCGTGGGAACTACGGCCCAAGCCCTCGCATTCTGAGAGGAGGCCTGTGCCCAGCAGTGGGACGTATATAGGCTGGGATTATTATTTAGTATGAGGCTCAAAATCAAAAATTATCGTAACAACAAATCTCGAAACATGACTTAAGGCTCTTAATATTCTTAATGTATTTTTTGGGCCATACAACCAAATTATAGTAAGCTAGCTTATATTTAATTCATTTTACAACCAATTTGTCACTTTTAAAAATAAACGTATCAATATGAATTATAGTGATCCAAAACGAAACCTTTAAGGATAAGCCATTCAAATCGCCACTCCTATAAGGGTGAAGTCAGACGAGCGTGAGCGTTATTTTATGAGTCGTGAGCCGCGACTTTTCGGTCACGTAATAAGGGCTATCGCGTATGAATTCGTCGCTAGAGGCGCTATTGTAGTCTGAGGTCTCCGAAATGTCAAATCTCATAGTTTTTGGGCGAGAAGCGGGTTTATTTATAAATAGTACCTATAATTTTGTGAATATTTTAGATTACCTGAAATCAATTATGGCAATTATGCGTTACGGGGCAATGAATGTCTGTGTTTTGGGACAGTTTTGTCTTTCGGAAACTTTTGTCCTCCCTTTTTTTCCGAACAAAACGGGACTACGCAACGCTGTGGTTGCTCGATATTTTTATGGCACGGTTTTAAGATGTATTAAATATGATTTTAATCTAAACTTTGTTTTCACGCCCGTAATAACAGACTTTGAAAGCCACACTTAAAAACCTCACGCAACAGTGGCGCCATCTAGAAAGACAAAAAACAATAGCCCTCATTATTGCTGCATTCTGTTTTATACAAAAGTCCAGTTTATGCCACACGGCGGCTGAAAATGAGTTCCAAAAATTACGCTCGTCTGGCTTCACCCTAAAAAGTTCAAAAGAAAAGGGATCTACCTTATTTGGTATGAAATTAAAAAAAAATGGTGCATAATCACTCGCTAAAATCATTAATTTGCAAGTTAATTTCTATAACATTAAAAACCTCTAAAATAAATACGTCTATCTAATCAATAATTTCTATAAGAATTAAATTAATTAAAAAATATTTTGTTCGAACAATAAAAGTGTATGTAATTCCTATCCAAATTATACCATTTGAATCATTGTAGCATACTTTTTAGGGTTCCGGAGCCAAAATGGCAAAAACGGAACCCTTATAGTTTCGCCATGTCTGTCTGTCTGTCTGTCCGTCCGTCCGCGGCTTTGCTCAGGGAGCTGGATAATTTTTGTCTTATAATTTAGACAATGGCGGTTAAAGGGTTAATAACCAGTAACTTCATATTTGTGCAATGTGTCGGGATTGACTTCTTAGCGGTCGGGCACTATAGCTTTTTGTGTATAATTTTCTAACTGTAATGCTGTAATGTTTTATTGATAAATAAATAAATAAATAGCCATAATAAAATTACGTGAAAAAGTGTATGGTGCAAAAGCTTACATATACAGTCAACAGCTAAAGTTGATGAGGGATTACGGTGCTCAAAATGAACATTGGACTCTACTGCGAAGGCAATAATAGTGTTTTAGATCATTTTGGGCACCACATCTACTGCTGCTGACTACCTAAAGACCAGGAGATTCTGGCTTTTCGCCGAAAATATTTCCAAATGATTAATTCCCCAACTGTTTCATATGGACGAACGATTTTTTTCCTAAAACTGTAAACTATTCAGGACATACCGTCCATATACTTTCTTAACCTCGTATCTAATTTGCCATGTCTCATATATTATTATGAAAATATAGGTATACAGACAATGTTTAGCGAAGAGAAAACTTAAATCGGTTGAAAATTGGATTTATAGTGATTTATTGAAAATCGATATACCTTTCTCTTTCTCAAACACTTTTCTCTATGCAGCAAGTACGGCGCTACTTGCGTGTGACGTCACATGCAAGTATGTCTTTCTCCGTCTAATCTTGATGCAAAACTTTATACTTAACTTAAATATTTGTAAAGGTAGCTGCAAAATTGTTTCTTTATTCGATAACAGGCATTGTGAAGTTTTAATTTATAATACATAATAAATAGTCAAATACCGTATTGTATCAAACAAATCACTACTCTATCATAATTAACATAAAGATGATTCTAAAGCAACTTAATGTGGCCAGATACGAGGTTGAGAAAGTACATAGACGATATTTCAGGACCTTGTAGGTTAGGTTAGTTTTATAACATCACATCAGACATTGAATTCGGACGAACTTGAACCCCAAAAGCACAGGGGGCTACTACAAAATTCGAAGTTCGTATCGTACCGTCCCTCTCACTCTCGTATTAAAATAATATAAGAGTGAGCAAAAACAAAGCAGGCATTGATTTGCGCGCGTGACGCAATGTCAGATGACGCGCAGGACACGGTTATTAAGCCCCGCCTACTAGGACACGCAAGGCCATTTTTCTAACATATAAACGTAATTATAAGTCCCTCTTTCCATCCCTCCAGATACGATCTACAAGCCACAGCCACATTTTGTTCGAAACATAGCTATACAAAAATACTAGTCGCCATGACATGACAAACATCAGTACTCAGTACTCGAGTCTCTGGGCGAACCAACTTGACAGTTACACACAAATGTTGCCACAGTTACACTACACCAGTGCTGTATTATCGATATTAAAAAAAACTTAATATAATGATAATAAAATAAATCTTTTATTTGAAAGATTTCGAAAAAATAATGAGCATCGGGAAGGACGCCATCCGCCATTTTGTTTTGATGACATTTCATATATGTCATTCGGCTTAACTGCCATCAGCTTGCTTGGAACTATTTCCGTTATTGTGAAATTTTCGTCACGTTATTATTTCTTGTTATCCTTTTTGAAGTTTTCAGGCCTAAAGCAGTGAATATAAAGTCCAAAAGTGACAAACATTTTCATTCCTCGTCTACACAAGATTATATCGTCAAATTTGTATCGACATTGCCTATTTTTTTTTGCTGTCTGGTAACATTTTCATTTGTCAATTTAGTTCGCCTTATTTCAGAGTCGATGCTAATATTGTAGATTCCAATCGTGCCTGCACTTACAGAGAAATAGAAATAAGAAATGTGTAAAATGTACGAGGTGCCTAGCTGGCTAAAAAGCCGCATATATATTTCCCTCTTTTAATCCGTTAAAAATCACATGACAACCAAAAAAAACAACCTGATTTACATCTAAGTACAACTTATTTTAAGATCTCAATTTTGGTCTCTTGATATTGGGGATATTTTCAGAAACAGTCTTCAAGTTTTTTTAATGATACTGGATAAGCTTAGAGGCCGTTCAAGTATTAAGTAAGCAGAATTTAAGTCAGTTATCCCCCCCCCCTTCCCTTGACAGGAAAATAAGCAAAGTTGCAGCACCAATATCTGACACAAGAAAGTGTGCATAAATATCTGATACGATTCTATTTCTAGGGCCGGTAGAGCGTGTCGGATATTTTTGCACGCTCCACTGTAGCAGATATTATGCAGGAGACTGCGCCCACAGATATAGATTTCACTAGATAACGCAAACACCAAAACTCCATCCACCAACAAAAAAACCCGTACGCAGTTGTCCCACTGACTTTGAGGAAACGATTAACACTTTTCCAGGGCCTGCAAATTTAGATGTGCTATCACAAAATTAAGCATAGATTTTTGTTGTCTACCTATTAGTTAATTTAAAAACGAATAATATTTTTAACGAATTCAAGTGATTTTGTACCATATTGTATACTTAGTAAGGCCGAATATTTGTCTACATTTATGTAGTTGCTATATGCACTATGCCTGGAAAAGGGTTATCTATAGAATATTTTCTCGCTCAATAAACGAACTACAGATTAATCCATCTTTTGTTATCAAGTTTTGTAATACTATGTTGAAGGTTCTAACGGAAATGTCCTTGGTTTGGTTTCTCGGAGAAATTAACTCCATTTGATCTGTATAATGATCCTTTAAAGTTTACGGAAATCAAAAATAACAAGTTGTATACTAACATAGTACATAGGTAAACTGTGTATGTTTGTAGCTAGTGTCTGCATAACTACAGAACTGATTTTAAAAAAGGTACCTGGGCGACCGAGCTTGCTCGGGCTAAAACTCGTTAATAAGCGTTTTCCCAGAGATAAGACCATGCTAAATCGATTTGTCATTCCGTAAACCCCCACATACCAAATTTCATCGAAAACGTTGCAGCCGTTTCCGAGATCCCCGGAATATGTATATACAAGAATCGCTTAAAGGTATTAGATATTTTACACAAAAAAAAACACAAAAACATCCTAGATTACCGTAGCCTCCTTTTTACAACGGAAAAATGCAAAAAAAAACCGTACGCCTCCTCCCTCCCCCCCGTGTAATCTAAAACAAGCAAAGCAGAACCCCACCTAGTGCTTACTGGTAATACTTGAACGGTGCAAATGTTACCCTATCTCTAAAACTACAGGGGTTATTTTAAAATTGATATCGGCTTGATATTTAATTAAGTTCATATTTTCCTTTACATCCAGAGCAATAACGAATCAAAGACAATTCCATCATAATCTGAGAGTGCGGTTAATGTAGGGTCAGCAACAAAAGTAGCTGCATACTTTTGTACTTTGTCATTTTAGAGCAAAGTACTTGAGAGCGTTTATACCTGCTGAGCTGGCAACGTTGCATGTTTATATTAGTTTTTCTCTATTATTCCATAAAAATTGAATGAAAATTAAAAATGTGGTGTGATTAATGTGTCTACTTCAATAATTATTCGTGATAGAATTTTATATTAAATTTTTATGGAATAATCGAGTAAAACTAACAAAAATGCAACGTTGCCAGCTCAGCAGGTATAAACGCTCTTAACACCATACAAATTTGACAGTGATCCGCTACTTTTGATGCTGACTTTAACTCCCGGAATGTTCCTGATAATAGGCTAGAATCCCTAAAAATCTTACTAAAAATACATAATTAGTCTGAAAGTTCGATTTTCAAAAAATATTGGATGCGTTTTTTTTTAAATGGAATAGGGGGAAAACGAGCAAACGGATCGCCTGATGGTGGGCGATTACCGTCGCCCATGGACACCCGCAACACCAGAAGAGTCACAAGTGTATATCCAGCCTTTTAGGTAGAAGAACGCTCTTTACTTGAAATTTTTCTTTAGTCAATTAACCAAAAAAATTGTGGACATATTATATCCCGAACTATGTCTAGCTTCATCTTTGTAATTATTTATTTGATTGACAAAAGTAAAAATACGTATCCCATATTTCTGATAATCTAACTGACGGACTAGTGATTTTTTTACTCACGATTTATCGTGACATGCATTATTAGGTCGTACATTCTGGGGCTATAATCGGACGTCAATCAACCGGACTCATAACTTGATAGATAAAAGATTGCAAGTAACAACTCGCGTTGATTTTAATTAGCGTCTAATCATCGCTTTCACAGGATACATATTCCATTAACACTTTTGCTGGAGATACCCTCTCTCAAGTCGCGATACCCTGGCGTCGATGCATAGCATTCTCGCCCTTAATAGCTTGTACGTGCGCTACGGGAATCGCTTCAAGCCTCGCTGAACCTAGAGCAGCATGTCGCTCGTATGTTGGCAGCGGTTCCATGGTTGCCATGGAGGGTTATGGAGTCTGGATTTTCGAGCATACCCATCTCTTTCTCTGCTATTTGTTCTAGCTCGATCCATCTGTAATGTGTATAAAAGTTGTTCATACATAATATATTTAATATGTCATTTGTATTTTTTTTTTTTATAATTAATACGTAAGTAATTACAAACGATTATAGCAATATTCCAAATTAAAATTAACAATGCCAAATTTTAGACGTCTCGGATACACCATCTCTGAGTTACGACAGTTTTTGACTTTGAAAGCCCGTCCTGTAAAGTAAGGATTTTACACTTAAGCCCTTGTACATAGGATCCATCGAAATCGGTCCACCCGTTTAAGAGCTACGGTGCCACAGACAGACAGACATACATACAGACAGACACACATAGCGGTCAAACTTATAACACCCCTCTTTTTGCGTCGGGGGTTAAAAACGCAAGTTAGATCTCCAGTTTATTTATTTTTTAAAGATGCTGAACCGACAAATATTTGCGTTTGAGGATTTTAATATTCTGTTATTGAATTTAATAATATAGCTGATTGTCATTCTAACATACAAACGAACATACATTCTGACATACTTCACATGTACAACGCATTTCTAATTAACTGGCCACTCCTGTGTCGGAATAATTATTAAATTTTATTCACGACAAATTACGACACCCTTCGGAGGCAGTACCATCGCGCACTGAACGTCGGGATGGACGGGGCGCCCGCGGGGCCTCGCCGCTCTCCCCCGCACCGCACCTCATCGTTGCTCTGTCTAGACGGCCGAGTTTTGTGACTTTAAGTTCTTTAGACTTTGCTTTTACTCTATGTTTATTGCTCACCTCTGTACAGCCATAGTGAAGGCCTCGACGACATTGTTGTCGTTCTTTGCCGACGTCTCTATGTACGACGCTATCTTGTTATCAGCACACCACTGCTTCAACTGGTCATGACTCACTTCGCGCTCACGCGATGGTACGTCGGACTGAAACAACATATTAAAGATGTACAAATATAGTGCGTAACTTACTCCTATTGGGAAAGTCTCATCTCAATTGGAATACCAAGGTACTTGAAGTGTCAATCAATTATAGTATTACACTACGAATGTATTACTGTACCCGACCATAAAGATTGCACATCGGTCTTTGAGAAGAGACTCGGCTAATATCGGCTTCGTAGAGCGTTGTCACACTACTTATGTGACTTTTGTCAGTCGTTGTACAGGTGCAATAGAGTACGGACGCATTTATATGAAAATATATAATAAAGAGTTGTTGAAACCCCCCAAAACTTTAAATTGTACGATGGCATCTTTAGTAAAAAGAGGGAACTATACTTTTTCTAGTAGTTGCAACAGCTCTCTATAGATATCCGAAGTTTACATGTCATTAATTTGACGTAAACTAATGAATTCCATAAAGGTGCAGTATTTATTTATTTGATACAACACGTTACTTAATAAATACGATGATTGATGGACGGTCGCTAGTGTTCGGAAATCGTCGTGAACAGCCAATTGTCTTTTTCCGAAGACCGATGTGTAATAAAGTGACATTTTAATATCCGTCAATATGTAACTTATTATTTAGTGTCAAATGTCAAATTGGAAAGCTTGCTAGAAAAGCAGTTATAGAAGACATACGAGGGTTCCGTAGAAATTTGTAGGTATCTACAAATATCCGGCGTCAGGGTGTAGAGCCACCCGGCACCCGACCTGCACCGCCTCGCTTAGTATATTCTTTATATGGATTTATATAGGCATGCGCTCACTCCATCAACTCCGTAGCATGTCCACGTCGCCTCGTTTCCCACGCGCGGAAGGCGAGTGGACCACTCGGTGGTAGCTCGCTACCCGAACTCTTCACCCACCATTCATATTAGATTACTCGGAAATTCGTGGACCACGCGAGGTATTGTCAACGCGGCGTCCACCCGTGGACCAACTGTCTACAACGAGCTGACGCCGAACGACGAGGCGGTGCTACTTCGGGTGTTTTGTTTCTAATGCGCTGTGACCTTTACTGTCAGCACAGTAGCCCCTCTCCTAAGCCAAATGTACGCAGTTTGGGGTCATTTAAGATGGCAACTGGCATATGACAAGAAAAAAGATTCTTCAGACTTTTCTAATTGGTTGTGCTATTCTACTAATAATATAATTGCGAAAGTTTGTAAGTTTGTTTGTTCGTTAGGTACCTCTTCACGTCTAAACCGCCGAACCGATTTAGATGAAATTCGGTACCTATACAGATAGACTGAGTCCCGAGGACACAGGATAGTTTTTATCCCGGAAAATTGCGTAGTTCCCGTGGGATAGCGATAAACGAATTCTACGCGGACGGAGACCGCACAACAGCTAGTAAGAATAAAAGTCAAGTTTCTAGGACAACCAGCGCGAGAGCATTTTTAGTCGCAGTTAAATTACACTGACGCAGATCATAGCAATCGCTTTGCATTAAACAAATTAGCGATCCCTTCAAATAGCGATCCTACTGTGTTAAAAATAAAGTTGTGTTAAATACTTGTGATGTACAGATACTCGTATCATTCAATAATATTGTAAATCTGTTTATAAAAATATACCTCGTTGACTTTCTTGCCGGATTCTTCTCAACGGAGGTTTTTCCGAACCGGTGGTAGATTTTTTTTTTGCCATTCATAAGTGCTTGTTATAGCCTAAATTGAATAAAGATATTTTGACTTTGACTTTGACTTTGAATCCTGCTAATACTGTAAGTGAGCGCGTGCGTATGTGTGTGCGCGTGTATTTCTTACTCCGTGCCGAAATAGCTGGTGGATTCGGATGAAATTTGTTATGCCGATAGTATCTCTGGAATAACATATGGGTTACTTTTATCCCGGCCACCGGATCGTGATCAAATTCTCACATCACAAGACACACTGTTTAGAGAAATGAAATTTGACACGGTTTTCTTTACGCAAGATTAATGAAGATTACTAAAGAAAACTGGTCATCACCAGTTGCCGTATTGCCTAACGCCCGGGCGCTTCTGAATGCATTCGCTTTCTCTTTCTACCCTCATCCCATACCGTTTGACAGAAAGATGCGGTGCTAACGATCGTGATTCCAAGTGCGTTAAACAATAAGGGCCGCCAAATACACTCTGAATTCCGTTTCGGAATTTCGATTCGATTCACACACACACACACACACACCACACACACACACACACCCACGCACACACACCACGCACACGCACCACACGCACACGCACCACACGCACACGCACACGCACCACACGCACACGCACGCACGCACGCACGCACGCACGCACGCACACACACACACACACACACACCCACACACACCACACACACACACACACACACACACACACACACACACACACACACGCACACACACACACACACACACACACACACCACACACACACACACACACACACACACATTTATTTCAATTCTGAACGCACAGGAATTCCGAATCAGAGAAAAGTTCGAACGGAAAGCTATAACTGTCCGTATGTGGTGGGTGTAGGTCCATAGATTTGTATGGATGTACCTACTGCGTTCGAAATTCCGAAATGGAATTCCGAGTGTAGGTGGCCGCCCTAAGGCCTCAGGGTCAAAATCCTAAGCAATTTTCAGAAAATCCCGGAATATCAATACAATACAATGACTCTTTATTGTACAGCAGAAAGAGTAAGCGATACAGAAAATAGGTACACAGAGAGAAAATTACAAGGTAAGCAGTAGGCGGGCTTATCGCCTATCAATCCAAATGCTATATCTATTAATACGAGCGAAGCTGCAGGTAAAGAATAGTTTGTTAATACGTATTTAACATACATGGTAATAATACACACATAATAAGTAGTACATTCGCAATATAAGCGAGAAGCGATAGCAGAAGCGGATACGAAATTCGCTATTTTAATCCTACACTAAAATTACTTAATAGTACATTGTGTCTTAAGGGCGGTAAATAAGGAATTACGAACGAGAGTCTATTAGAAGCCCGAAGTCGAAGACTGAGGGCTTCAATGAGTCGATGTTCGTAATTCTAGCACCGCCAGTGAGATATACAATGTTAAGTAAAATTATATATTTGTAAAAGAAAAACTAATATTTTTTCAAACATTGCCGATACCGCTGACTGCGCTCTTGCCCCCCCCCCTGCATGCACTGTAGCACACCATGGAGTTATGAACTCATTTCCCGACCTTGGGCTTCATGACATGAAAATTTGTACGCGCAATGACTCATTTACCGACCACGGGTTTCATGACAAACATATTAAGGTCGACGGTTTTATTTACACATACAAATAAACGGGAAAAAAATACTGAAAATAAGATGGGTTCATCACCACGGTTTGTGTTAATAAATAACATTAGATAGCATGTATGTATGTATGTCATGTGAAAATTCTGTCACTGTTGTCTCTTGGGCAGAATAATAAACAAGAAAAAGTTGATTGAATCAAGAATTTGAGAGAACCTGACTAGGAAGACTGACTACTTGAGGTCACGGAGTCGATCCCCGGCCGAAGCAGATATTTGTATGAATACGAATGTTTGCTCTCGGGTCTTGGACGTTTAATATGTATTTAAGCATGCACGAGTATTTATCTACTTAATAAGTATGTTTATCCGTTGCCTAGTATGCATAGTACAAGCTTTGCTTAATATGGGACCAGGTCAATTGATGTCAATTTGTTCCTTGATGTCCCAAGATATTTATATAACGTACCTTGTTCCCAACAACCATGAACGGGAACCGTTCTATCCCGTTTTTGACGCCAGCATAGTGGAGGAACTCGTTGAGCCACATCTTTATGTTCCCGAAGGAACTCCGGTCGTCTACGGAGTAAGCCAGGATGCAAATGTCGGTGCCGCGGTAGAACGGCGTCCTGAGGGACTTGAAACGCTCCTGGCCTGCTGTGTCCCATACCTGGAATAAAGAAAAGTTCTCGCTAATAACCTAGCAAACAAAAAATTGGTAAACCCCCGACTTTGTCACTTCAAAGTTCAATATCTCTAAAAACGGCTGAAGCCATTTTGATTAAACATGTCTAAGAACAATCGCTAGAAAACCTGCTTTCAAATAAAAAAAAACCGCATTCAAATCGTTCCACCCGTTTAAGAGCTACGGTGCCACAGACAGACAGACACACATAGCGGTCAAACTTATAACACCTCTCTTTTTGCGTCTGGGGCGAACAGTTTTATACAAGCTTTTACCCGAATCGCACGAATCAATAAAACCTAGCAATTTAATTGAAATTCCGGGATTTTGCAAAAAAAACATAGGGATTCCAAAAATTACATTGTGCTAAAAAGTTAGTGGTAAAAATTACATTTTTAATACAAGTTTTTTTTTGCTGACTGTACTTGTATTGTCACCCAAACTACATTTGCATACCAAATTTCAAGTCGATGCTATTAAACGTTGAAGAGTTTCGTCTTGCGGAGACGATCCTGGCCGGACTACCAGGATGTCACTGCCAGATTATTGTATTTATATATTTATTTGTATATTTATTTAGTCACTACGGTACTGAACATCTGTGGACCCTTGCTTTGTGTGAAATAAATATGTTTTAGCCTTTGAAGCACGTACAAAGAAAGATAAAACTTAAAACAATGCCTTACGACACGCATTATAAAAATAGACTAGCATTTGTCAATAACGTAATATTATGTCTAAAGCTAGAAACACACTGACGCCGGAGGAGGAGCGGTGCGACGCGTCGCGGAGGCGGTGCCGGTTGTAATATTCGAGCTAACATGAAAGAGTGCCCTAGAATACCGCGCCACGCTTATTCCCCGCGCGGTATTCTGTGTGCCCTCTTTCATGTTAGCTCGAATATTAGATTCGTTCCTGTTTCGTCATATTCCTAATTGGTCATATTCCTGATTCGACACTTTCCTAACTGGTCATATTCCTGATTTGTCATATTCTTAATTCGTCACTGTACAGTCAAATGAAATTACGAACTCGTGCTTACAGTCGGTTAGGTTAAGGTTATTTTTTTATGACCATCCAGAACCGATGTAATGAGTGCCCCGAATCGGTTCTGGGTGGTCATAAAAAAAACCATAACCTGACCGACTAAACAATTGATTTTGTGCAGGCAAATGTACATAGTATGACCAGTAAGGAATATAACAAATCAGAAATATGACGAGTTAGGAATATGACCAGTTAGGAAAGTGTCGAATTAGGAATATGACGAATCAGGAACAAATCGAATATACAACCGGTACCGCCTTCGCGCCGCGTCGCACCGCCCCGCCACTGCTCTCTGTGTTTCAAGCTTTAATAATAATGACACACTGGTCAGAAAGGGCTACTACGAAACTCGAATTTCGTATCGTACCGTCCCTCTCGCTCTTGTATTAAATAGTATAAGTGTCAGAGGGACCGCACGACACGAACTTCGAGTTTCGTAGTAGCCCTGCAGGCGTGGGGTATGGCGTGCATTGAGTAAGCAGGCCCAAAGCCAGGCCCTATACTACGAAGTGCAAAATTCGAACTTCGTATATTGCCGTCCCGCTGACGCTTATATTATTTAATACGAGAGTGAGAGGGACGCTACTATACTAACGTCGATTCTCGAATTTCGTACTACAGTAGCCCTATTGCTGGGTGAGCAGCGCTAAGTGCTGGTGGCGCCCTGCTGCGGCACACTTCCAACTGCCTACCCTGGAATCGATCAAATGGTTCTTTACCTCAAAAGCATAAATTCCTTGTAGCGATTCGCCGAAACGCATTTCATCTCGAACTAACAAAATTTCAATAGAATCTTGTACTTGACGCAAATTTTGGTACAATTAATTTGTCTACAATGTCATTTTTCGTGTATTATTTTACCCTAGACGCATTTCGCCGCGACCGATGTTTGCCTGGATGCCGAATTAATTTGACCCGTTAGTTGATGTTTGCACTAAAATACACTAATACATGATCGAGGTGAAATGCGACTAAAAAAAAACACGAATTATAATAATTAAATATTCGAATCGCTACAAGAAATTTATACTTTTGAGGTAAAGAATAACAAATGGAATCGACCCACCCAATGCACGCCACTAAGTATGTTGTATTATGAAAGAAACTTCAATATTGAAGAAAGGGTCATAAAAGAGAAGTTGAGCATTTCCCAAAAAGTTTGCACATTTGTCTTTCGACTTCGATTAAAAAAAATTAAGTATGTAGGAGTTAATCAACTGAAAAGTCTCCCAAAGTCCTATAATCAGCTCTTAATTATACACGGAGCCCTCAGTGCGCGAGTCCGACACACACTTGGCCGTATCTCAATGATCAGAAAAACATATATTGGATTGTAGAAGTTTTTCATGTTCATTGCAACTAAGGCGTTTTTTATACAGCTAATACGACTGGCAAGCAGTAATGATCTTTATAACGTCGCAATAAAGCACTTGTCTAAGTAAATTATGACGACCTTTGCTCAGAAGGTTGTGCGAGGAATATTAGAGGTTTTAGATAATGTAGATGACGTCATAGCGATAAGTGAATGAGGGCTATCGCGTATGAATTCGCCACTAGAGGCGCTAGCGTAGCGTGAGGTCTCCGAAATGTCAAATTTCATAGTTTTTGGGTGAGCTACGCGGGTTTATTTATAATTAGAATAATTTTGTGAATATTTTGCAATATCTGAAATGAATTAGGTATGGCAAATATGCGTTCCGGGGCAATGAATGTCTGTGTTTTGAGACAGTTTTGTATTTCGGAAACCTTTGTCCTTCCTTTTTTCCGAACAAAACGGGGACTATGCAACACTGTGGCATGCACGATATTTTTATGGTACGGTTTTAAGGTGTATTAAATATGATTTTAATCTAAACTTTGTTTTCACGCCCGTAATAACAGACTTTGAAAGCCATACTTAAAAACCTCACGCAACAGTGCGCCATCTAGTGACACAAAAAACGATAGCCCTCATTGGCTTGTATTTTCAAGCTTTTATTAACTGCAAGTGTTTGTTAAAAGTTGGCGAAATAGGTTATGGATGAAAATTTTAGAAACGGGTGAAACTTTTTTATCCATAGGAATAACCTTTCTAATTAACAGAAAAAAATATCCGATTTTTAAGTAGCATATCAATTAATTAAAAAAAAATAAAGAGTTTCTTTACCGCCAAATTGCGCCAGTCCGGTCGGTTACGGGCTGTTCCATAGTCCACAATATAAAACATGAAAAAAGAATTTATGTGTCTTTGACTCGATCGTTTTGACAGGTGACAATCTTTAACGGCTCTGATAATACCGACCCTGTGATTCGATTTGTAGCATTCGAACATGGCGGATGTAGACGATATCTAATTTTGGTATTTCTGCTTCTTTGGCTTAGTTGAAGTATAATTTTGATAGTGTTTTATGCGGCGATTAACCTTAACAGTGATCAGTGATCACAAAATTCTATATTGCTCTCGTGTCTGACATTTTTTAATGCGCAAGTGGTCTCCGTGTGGTTTCTGGAATTTTGCTATCAAGTTGCAAAAACTACAATCACCGTACAACATGCATAAGAAGAATATATTTATCTTTAATTTAACTGACATTGGCCCAAGCCTTATGGCCGCCATTAAGAGGAATAAATAAATAAATACCGACCCTGTTTTTCATCTACAAACCCATTGAAGCTCATGTCAGTTTCTATTGTATATATCTCTAGTGTTTTTTTTGCTAAATCGAAATAAAACCTCTTTTTTGAAAAATAAATACTTTTTTCACACATAATATAACTTCAGTCATTGTTAAAGGTCAAATTGTAAATTCACAAATGAAGGACATTGACATGACACAAAAGAGACATCAAAAAACTCACTTATTTAACCTCCTTTTGTTAAATTTGTGTAAATTAAAAACACTTTAGTAACAGACTTTGCACAACATCATAAATTAAAAACCTACAATATTACTGCGCATAATAATTTACTTAATTCTTGATTATCTTTTAAACAGTAAGGGGCTGTTTAACCATCCATTGATTAGTGTTAACTGACGGTTAAATGTAATGCTTAAATGTAATGTTTGTATGCAAAATCTGTCATTTGATTGCGATCATGAGCATCAGAAACATTAGGCAATACGGCCACAGGATAACAACTTCTAAAAAGACTTCAAATCTGTCAACTGGTTTACCAACAAACACAATAGTATATTGCGTAGAAGACCTTAGCCATTGTATAAGAATAAAAAAAAACTATTTAAAAAAAAACATTAAAAAAATACTTACCTGTAATGTGTATTGCTTTCCATTGACTTCAATGCTTTTGTTCATGAACTCAACGCCTATGGTATGGAAGCTATGGTCATCAAAATGATTAGATATAAACCTGCTCATCAAGCAGGACTTTCCAACTCCACCATCGCCCAAAATGACAATTTTCAGCAAACTGTTTTTATTCGCGCTCCTCCCGTACACACGCTCGCTGTCCTCACCCATTATTCCGATATCATTATTCAACTGCTAAACTGTTGTAAGCCTTTTATTGAAGCAACCTTGAAAGTAAGTAAAATATACTGGTGTTTAATTAATGACTAAGATTCTGGGCAAGGCACTAATGGAATTGATTGGGGCATCACTTGTACTTACTTCGTATTTTTGTTGATAAACTTCTTGCCGAGAATACAAACGGTCAGCTGTTCGTTCTAATTCTTGAATAATTTTGATCCAGTTTTCGCAAATCAAACACACACAAGGAGTGACGTTTCTTCGATCTCGAATCTCTACTCTACTGACATACGTTAGTATCTCTTAGTAGTCTGTGCTACTGACAGCAGGGCTACTATGAAAGTCGAAACTAGAAGTTCGTATCATACCGTCCCTCTCGCTCTCGTATTAAATAGTATAAGTGTCAGAGGGACCGCATGACACGAACTTCGAGTTTCGAGTTTCGTAGTAGCCCTGCTGCTATCTAGTCTTGACTGTTCGACACAAAACAGTCAGTCACTAAAATTTATTGAAATGAAAAACATGAAGAGCGCTTTTTTGTCATTCGAATCTAGAATACCTATGTATATTTGATAAATAAAATGCCGTGACATAAAATAATTACCAAACTAATGGCCACAGAGCTAATGGCAATAATAATACTTTATTCCTGAACTGAACTCTTCCTCTGTGGTGTCATCTTTCACAAATTAACTGCACTATTAGTCAAAACAAAGATAGTATGCTTGTAATGTTTATAAAAAATCATAGAGGGTAGTACCTACACTTACTTTTCAGGTATTTGTGGAGTTTTATGTTGAATGAATTCTAATTCGAATAATAGTATTTAATAAAGAAAAAAGTTAGGATAGTGAGATTTGCCGTGTAATTTTTAATTTCAAATTCAAACAAACTACATTATATTTTGAATGTGAACACTATTTTGAACGTCATACAGCTAGCGACATCTTACTCAAGCTCATGTAAGTAATACACAATTAGTACATTTTCCTGCCGCTAGATGTCCAAGCCGGATTCTTTTCAACGGAGCGACTCGCGAGATGGCACGTTCGTGCGCTTGACTGAGTTCATTCCGCTTTGTTTTGCGGAGAAGAGTGGACGTTGCGTAGCTGCTGTTCGCTGCCCGTCGTATACAATGTTTTCCTTGCTAAAACTGTAATTTTGTATGAGTACTGATTATTTTTGACAAACTAAGTGTTAAATTTGAGTATTCGCGTACGCGTGTGTGAGCTGAACTCTAGTTTTGAAACTGTCTGGCGTCGATGTCAATATACTTGTCGGTGGCATTTAATGGGAAAGGTGTGCCGCGGTCGCGACGAGCGGAGACCTGTTAGGGTGGGTGCTGGCTGGTGAAGCTTGGCGACGGCGGCGAGTCGGGAGCTTGGCCAGCTGGGATGTTAGGAGAGGTGAGTGGCATTAGTGGCGAGGGAGCGGGCGCGGGGAGAGGCAGCGTGCATTCACCTCTGACCCGCGGGGCGAGCGCCGCTCAAGGTCGGTGCGCCGACTGAAGGTCGTCACGTGACAGGGTACGCACCCCCTCGCACCTCGTTCTAATCGCGCACGAAAGTGCTACAATAGCTGGCTGGTTGCAATTCGATTTTAGAAATTTGAATTTGGAACTGAAATCCAATTGCATTCTAATTTGTTTTTATTTATTTATTTTATTAGACACGTGTTAGTATGTTTTGTTTATTTGTTTTAGCAGGTAGCCTTTATGGCTAAAAATGTTATTTCTACATAATTGGAAATACCTAAATATCTGCTTGCAATTGTATTTTGACCGTAACTTTATCTATTTTGCTTGTTGATCGAATGTTCATCTCTGTTAATGTTATGTTTGATGTTTGCATTGCGATTTCATGTTTTCTTTTCAGAATTAAACTGTGTTCGACTGAAAAATGATGCATAATGTTGTTAAACACTGATAATGTTCACAGAAACTAAAATAAATTACCTTTAAAATAAATATATATTTTTCTATGTGGAGAAAATATTGTCCGTAGGTTCTTCTATTCTAGATTCGTAGTTTTGCACAAAAAGTTCACACGTAATGAGCAAATATCTCAAAAACGTTTACTTTTCACTTGTATTTTTTTTTAAATTTAAAGCTTTTATGTTATTGAATGTTGCCACATACCAAAAGGAGAGTCTAGTAACTTTCAATAGGTAGGTACTAGGGTTATTTTGATTAATCAACGTGGTGCGAAATTTCAATGCCTTTAGTTAGAAGGTGAGATTTTTGAATGGGAATACCTATCGGGATAAAAAGTAGCCAGTTTTCTAAAATACATTTTCACTTCTCGTGCGCGTAAAGTTGCTATGTAAAGTTGCTATTTATGCTGGGTCTAGAAATAATTTTTATGCTCTAGTGCATAAAGTAAAATCTTCATCTAACCACAGTAGCTACCTATATATTTTTTTAATCATTTTTATTTTATGTAACTACTGCTCAAGCCCTCTCATTCTGAGAGTAGGCCTGTGACCTGCAGTGAGACGTATATAGGCTGGGATGATGATGATGTTATGATTTTATGTAAAACTTCAATCAAGGTCCGCCAAAATTGCTACCACATCTTTTTCGCTAATAGCTGCCGTGAAGCAGCAGTGCCTACACTATTGTTTCGGCGTTGAGAGTTAGACAGCCGGTGAAATTACTGGCACTTGAGGTATTCCTTCTTGGCCTCTAGGTTGGCAAGCATCTGCAATACCCAGGTGTTGCAGTTGTCTATGGGCGGTGGTGATCTCTTACCATCAGGAGACCCACCGCTCGTTTGCCATCCATAAATAAAAAAATAAAAAAAAAAATGTTGATGATTTTATGTAAAACTAAAAATCAATCAACATAAATCAGTAAAACATTTTTTTTTAATTATATAGCAATGCATGAAAAATAAAAGGTACCTACTAAGTATACAATCGTTTCCACTGTTGCTATTTAATTTCCTGAATCGAATTTTCCCCTCGACGTGTCTCTGCCACCCTCGCCGTACCAGCTCGGGTAGCTATATGAACGCCTCGGGTAAAATGGCTCGTTTTATGATCTGGTTGTACAATCTACTATTCTCTGGCGAAGTACCTACCGTAATTCTGAATATCTATAAAGATAGCAAACATTTTACGCACTGGTACCAAGGACAGTGGACAAAGTGGCGATATCCTACTAATATTATAAATGAGAAAGTTTGTGAGTGAGTTGGACTTAGAGTCATGAACTCATGAAATTTGGTATGTAGGTTAGGTAGGTACTTTTTATCCCGATATTCCCACGGGATAGGGATAAAAACTTGAAATTTCATCCGCTGGGTTAAGAGTTGAGATTTTGGACAGTTGTTCTTAACACAACCTCAATGAAGGCCACGATGTAAAATTTGGCAATTCCCAGGGGAATTTTATGAAATCTCGCTTTTAAATGTATACGGAACCCTAGTTACATTTTAATCTAGCAATGCTTCGTTACGTGCCAAGAAAACAAAATAGCCATTTAGGCGCCTCGAGCTTTTACGACATTTCTAATCCTCTTATTCCAACTTCTGCGTTATCTGTACTTACCTATAACCACTTAATTATGCGGTTTTCGCAATACACCAATTTTAATTAACCTAAACCGGTTAGTCTTAAGCGGAACCACTTACAAATCTACGGCTTGATTCGGCCCGTGAGTCATGGCTCGTAGACTTTAAATTGCCTAAGCGACTGTCGCTTACGTCCTTTAGAACAAACGTAACATACGTAACCGACACTTGAGAAAAAAGCCGTAACGGCCGTCCGCTTTAGTTAATACGATTAAACACCGACAACTTATTCTTATAGTATAAAGTTGAAATATCAAAATGTAGGCAGCCAGCGCTCGAAGAACAGATACTAAATTCAGAGGGCGGAATTTGCATGTCAAAAATCGAACGCCAATAAGTAGAGTTGGAATGTTACATTTTATCGTTTTTTCTAGCTATCGATAAGTTTAATCTTCTGCTAGGTATATCACTTACTGACTTTTAACATTAACCTCTTAATAATGCTAAGTTAAAGTACTTATACTATTGCTTATTCTGTGGTTAAAATTTAGTAGTTTTTAAAATTATGATTTGATGTTTATTTTATTTAAATCTTCTTTATTTATTCTTGTTAATTATTTTTAACAATAGGTTCGAATGAAGTTAATTAATTTAATTTGCAATTATGGTTTTCTTATAAATTTTTAGCTTAAATGTGGATCTGAGGTCTATTTTTGTTAATAAATAAAAAAGATACGCTTCGTAAAGATAACTTATCGATAGTCGATATAAATATAACCTCTCCAGCAATAAGTTGGAAAACCCCCGACTTTGTCACTTCAAAGTTCAATATCTCAAAAACAGCATTCGAAAACACACACACACACACACACAGACACACATAGCGGTCAAACTTATAACACAGGGTTAGGTTAGGTAGGGGTAGCGGTTAAAAATAGAAGGTTCCAACTTTATTGACGTTTGATTTTTGCCATGAATATTCCGCTCTCCTAATTGCCATATTGGGCGAAAACATTTCTTAAGTAGCGTCCACGAACCGGAAGACGTAGCTTTACCTCCATTATTATTCAAAGTTTCGAGGTTTGTGTGTTTTGAAACAAGGAAAACAAGAATAATACGTTTCTTATACGAAAGAACTTCTTATTGCTTAATTCAATTATGTTATTTTTGCGGCAACAGAAATACACATAACGCATAAATTTCAGCTGCCTACAGCCCTTGTGACAGACAGACGGACAAACCTAGCCTTGACAGAGTTCCGTTTGTCACTCTTCAGTTACGTAACCCTAAAAGAACCAGCTGACTACTGAAAAAGTGAAGAGTTTTTCAGGAAAGTTATTAAAAAATAATTTGACGTAATTATTTTGTAATAGAACAAAGTCGACCTTAGAACATTATCAGCTGTAATTGCTGCCTCGAACCATAATTATTCGGGTAATTATAATATTAATTACCTTATTAATTACAGAGGGCTGTCTGCTTGTATATCCTCTGTCTACCTCTATATCTCTACGAAGACAGGTGTCTAAGTTTCCATTCGTTTGCTAAAGCATATTCGTTTGTAGAGCTATAAACCTGAAACTCGAATACGAAGAAAATATTAGTGTATTATATACACTGAAGAGAGTACACCAAAACAGCGTAAGTATAAATCCGAAACACCCATCCACGGGACTTCTTTTTATGTAGCCCGTGATATGTCCACATTCTGGGGTCAGAGACTTAGAGAGAGAGGACGGTAGCTGGAGGAAAACCTGCTTTCAAATAATGAACCCGGCCAAGTGCGAGCCGGGCTCGAGAGTGAGGGGTGACAGATGCATGTGATTTTCATATTTGTGTGTAATGTATTCAAATAGATAACACACTTATACTTTCATTCACTCATTCAATCCGTTCTCTTGTGAATAGACCTGTAATTCACTTGGCTATGTCGGTGACCCTTGTTCTTCTACGTATCTCCTCACTTCTGATATGATCCCGTAGAGAAACTCCAAGCTCTTCATAGCTCTTCATGAACCTATTCATAAGGCCTATGAATGGGCAGTATAGACCATAAGGTCGTATTCATAAGATTACGATATGAATAGGTAGGTAAGTGTAGTCAAGTCACTATACTGCCCTCTTAAGTCAAAAGGCAGTATTAATATAAAACGACTTGTTATTTATACCATCTGATGCAGAATGTCTTAAGCTACACAATGGTAATAAATAACTTAAAGGTGTTATTTTTTTTGAGATACGGCCTTTTGCCTTAGTGATAACATTACACTTTGAGTCAAAAATACCGATGAAAAGCGTTCACAGGGGCGTTTTGTCAAACTAATTAAAAAACTTCCCCAAATATTCTAGAATAATTTGAAGACAGCAAGCGAGTATCTTTATTTATTATTTCGTGGCAGTTTGTGGCAATCTTCTTGCGATATTTATTACACATACACCTAGATAATTATGCGAAACAAAAGTGTAATTATCAATGCGAGCGACAAAAAAACAATGGATTTTCTTGCTCGGGTGTAAAACACAAGATTGAGAGCCTCTTAAATTCCTGTCGCAAGAAAAATAAGTTTTTTTTAAAACTGCAACAATTTCAGTAATTCAGATTGCGGGGACGACCTCGCGATTTTTGTTGCAACAGAAATAGAACTTGTTTTGACGTGATCTTTATACCTACTGGCATCGAATGACCGTCTTAACCGCGGACCTAATACCTACTCATGTAAATAATTAACTCTTTACAAACTCATCAACTATATCGGATCACTCGCGTCTGAAATCGAGTTTATCGCGACATGTTTCGGGCTAATCCGTAGACCCGTAGACCTTCCTCTAGGAGCAACGGGACTCGGCGGCTGCTGAAAACACGCGCAGCGCGCCAGCGCTCTGCTGGCGGATAAAGCCGGAAAATGTTAGGTTTTTTCAAGGACCCTTTGGCATGCTAAGTTTAAACCGCTGAGCCATCTTTGCTCGACTTGCTGAGCAGCCCATCTGGTTGCTCGCCCTCTCTCCGGTTAAGCTCTGGTAAGCAAGCCGTCTGACTTGCTAAGCAGCAACAGTCCGTCTCGAAAAAAAAAAGATCTGGTTTTCTCTCAAGGAATGTCCGTCCAAATTAAACGGTGTCTCGCCTGTCCGGCTTTTGTTATGCTTTTTACAACGGACCTGCAGTCCAGTCACATCAGTTTATAAAAAAAAAATGTCGTATACTTAGACACAAAATCCCTATTTAATATTATGAATGCGAAAGTAACTCTGTCGTGTGTTTGTCGGTCTGTCTGCCTGTTACCTCTTCACGCTTAACCGGTGAACCGATTTAGATGAAATTTGGTATAGAGATAGTTTAAAGGCGAAAAAACATTTTTTTGACGCGGGCATAAGCTAGTCCTTAATCATTTAGGACGTCCGGCCTTTTTGCCCAAAAGCCCGGCCAAATTGGCTGGTCTGTCTGGCTATTAGGTTTGAGGACCTGGCAACCCTAGTCATGGCGCATGGTTTGCGGGTAGTCGTGTGAGTGGAGTGGCGCCGCGCAGTGCGCGTGTTGCAGCAGACGTGAGTTATCGGATATACTATCATTTAATATGAGTAAGTCTCACAGTCTCATTTGAAATTTACCACGAGCTTTGCGGTGAAGGAAAACATCGCGAGGAAACCTGCACAAACCTGCGAAGCAATTCAATGGTGCGTGTGAAGTTCCCAATCCGCACTGGGCCCGCGTGGGAACTATAGCCCAAGCCCTCTTGTTCTGAGAGGAGGCCTGTGCCCAGCAGTGGGACGTATATAGGCTGGGATGATGATGATGATGATGAAGTCTCACAGTAGTTTCATGTTCTTTACAGACCATTTTTTTTTCGGAGATTATGGCTTGGTTACCTCTTGGACCCTTAAGGTGGTTTTCCACCGGCGAGGCGAGACGAGAATTGAAATTTGCGTGGCAGCGCCCGCGGCAGCTCGCGGCGTGCGCGCGAGAATGCATACAAATATCAATTCTCGTCTCGTCTCGTCTCGCCTCGCCGGTGGAAAATCACCATTGCGAATCTTTACAGTCTATATAAAGTTATTAAAAAGTTCTCATAAAAAAAATACAATTGATATTTTGTCGATAAATAATTATTATTTCAGGGCCGACATCAACTCTAATGAGAATAATAGGCCATTAAATGAAAAGTAGTCAATTGTTAATTAGTACCACCTACTGTCATTCTTTCTAATGGCTTCTAATGTAGTTTCTATTTCTCCTTAATTAACTACCTACGCAGCAACTTTTTCACGCCTAAATAAAAGTTTCGTTTCGGTATTGTGTTTAAGATTGAGTCACTTTAAAAATAAATCTACTATAAAACTTATGGAAAAGGAAATCGTCATAATTTGAGTAAAAAATTCTCGCGTAACGATAAACTAACCCGCTTAATTTTAAACCCATAATTATTCTTTAACTTAGTCAAAAATGATAAATTGTCCTTATCACACGTAGCCTTTTACCTACTTTGCAACATAAAGGCAAATTCGTAAACATACCTAAAGTACGCTAGGCTGTATGATCTTTAATCCTTCTGTCCTAATGGAATAAAATCAACAAGTTTAAAATAACGTCATTAAATAAAAATTAAAAAACCAAGCACTACCAGCCAGCAATGTTATACAGTCAATACCAATACCAACAGCATGGAACAAAAATTTGCAAGTTCTGCTACACCGTCCGTGGTTGTACTCTCACTACTTTCATCTGTGTCTGTGTGTGTGCGGCCGGTGACCTTGCTATCGGGCGGAAGCGTGACTCAGCCGCGTCTGCCGAGTTCCAGGGAGCAGGGACCTTAGCTAGCTCGCTTTGTTCTAATGTTCGAAAATCGAATTTTGAATTCGTAATATTAGGTTTTAGAGCTGGTTGGAAGCAGAAAAACAATTTTTTTTACGTACATAGCTTACAGCGCCAGGACCGAAGCTTTTTAAATAGAAATCTTTTGAATGAGTTTCTTGACGAAGTGTCGCTAGATGGCGTTAGTATCGTGAGGTCCGTTTGACGTTACAGTCTTGCTTGTTTGTGATTGGCTCATTTACTTATTTAACCAATAACAAACGAGACACGAATGCCAAAGTTGTCAAACAGACCTCACAATCTGTCAGTGTCGAAGGAGCGACATTTCACAAAATTTTACAAAACTGTTGCTACTTACTTGTATGTACCTACATGTTTATTTAACGTTATAGTTAAGTACACGTGACCTTGATACGTTCGGCATTGCGCGTTGTATGGAAATAAGGAGATTGTCTAATAACCTCGTACCTACTTTGCCTTTTTACGTTACGTTAAATAAATGAGAACTTTGATATCATTTAGGCTTCATCATCATCATCTCAGCCGTAGGACGTCCACTGTTGGACATAGGCCTCCCCCACAGACCTCCAGTTGCTTCGGTTGGCAGCGGCCTGCATCCACCGTGAACCCGCAGCTTTAACCAGGCCATCCGTCCATCTCGTTGGTGGACGTCCTACGCTGCGCTTGCCGATCCACGGTCTCCACTCGAGAACTTTTCGGCCCCAACGGCCATCCGCTCTCCGTGCTATATCGCCTGCCCATTGCAACTTCAACGAGCTAATTCGCTTGGCTATGTCGGTGACCCTTGTTCTTCTACGTATCTCCTCGTTTCTGATTCGATCCCGTAGAGAAACCTCAAGCTTCAGGCTTAGACGTCTAAAATACTTTTTAAGTTTTAAATTTAGTAGCTTTAGGCACAGAATAAGTAATAGTACAAGTACTTTAGGCACGTAAAACCGTAACTTTGTTTACGCGTTCGCGTTCTACGTATCCTGCCTGCAGGAGATATTGCAACACATCTAAATATGGTATTTGACAACTCCTGATTTTGCCATATCTTAATATTATTATGAAAATATAGATATACAGATAGTGTTTAACGAAGAGAAAATTTAAATCGGTTGAAAATTGGATTTATAGTGATTTTTTGAAAAATCTATATATGTCTTTCTCTGTCTAATCTTGAATTTCAAACCTGTATAACTTTGTTATTTGTAAAGGTAGCTTAAAAATTGTTTCTCTATTCGATAACAGGCATTGTGTAGTTTTAATTTATAAAACATATACAAAATAGTCAAATACCGTATTGGTTCCACAGTATTGTCGTGGATGCAACAGACATACAGATTGCTCGCGACTTATTAGCAATAATACTTTTATCGCTATTCCGCGGGAACTATTATTTTTTCCGGGATACAAACTAAATTATGTCCTTCCCAAGGATACTTGTTTATATTGTGTTCTCTGTAATTTGCGAAGTGCGAATAAAAATATTTCTATTTCTATTTCTATGTCCAAGGTCTCAAACTATCTTTAAACCAAACTTCACCTAAATCGGTTCAGCTGTAAGACCGTAAAGTGGTAATAAAAGGGACACAGACTGTCTTTCTAAGTCGTTTTGGTATTTATAATACATATTAGTAAGCATGTTAGTTTAAATTGTAATCTAGTTTAGCTAACAACTAGGCAAAGAAATCTAGGGATAAATTGCATATAAAAACTCCTATGTGATGGATCCCTACAAATAAATAAGCCAATTTATAAGGGTTAATGTAATGTGTACCGATTACCGACCGAACATCACTTAGGGATTCAAAATAATAGCAACGATAAAATCGTCACGCCTGCTTTCATATTATCTAGTTAAATACATAGATATAGCTGAGAGGTTGTACTTTAAATTTAAATAGTGCATATTTTTATCATCTGACATTATTTATATGGGCACTAAACTCTACCTTTACCGTAAATGAAGACCACTATGAAATTATTGCTCTAAAGAATTTTAAAAAATCTCGCAATTTCGATTCAAATGCCGAATCTAATGTAGTTATCACTTAAGCTAATCCGCAGGAAAAGGCGTAATAAAATGAATTAATAGCGCTAAAGTAAGTGTTTCCATCAATTCTCGTAAGGATTTAGATCAAAATGGTAAAAAGCCCATTGGAAAGATACTCAAGTAAGTATTGATTCTCAGACGCCGCGTCGATTGTTTCAAACCACACAACATGCATGTTATTGTAAACGGCACGAAATCGACTCCGTTAAAAACAAATCGTGTTTCGCGTTCCATTTTTGAAAACGCGTTTTCTTCTGGTTTTAAAAATATTTTCTCATACCAGCTTTCTTTTTTATTTTATTTTTTCGTTGGGAATCTGTCAGTCCCTTTAAGTATACTTCGTTTTTTTCGCAATAGAAATAAGGTTCATAATCTAGCCATGTCCTTTTACTGAAAAACGCTTTATAACTGTAGTGATTAGATATTTATGAATCGGTTTACTAGTTTCAAAAGTTACCTTTTATACGTACAAAACAAACGCAAAAAGAAGCAAATAAACTAAGCTAGCCTCTTAGTCAGATGAGCTCATTATTATATTTGTCTAGTTTTATATTTTTATTACGATGCGGGGGTTGCAAAGCGAGGGTATTTACGTTCTTAGCCTTTTTGACATTACTGACGATTTTATCTTATTTTTGTGGTACCATAGACCAAGTTATTGTCAGTGATACTTGTTAGGTGCACGTTACCACACCCAAATGTTCATAAGACATAACATTTTTGTCGCTTTCGTGGATATGTAATAATATGTATGGAAGGGATCGATGACATTCTCATATGCATTTGATCCCTGGAACGGATCAACGCTCCGGTCTTTCAGATGGTGCAGATGATGATAGAAATGATGTTTTGAGATGATAAAAATACTTTAATCACGAAGATTACAAATTAAAAAAGTTCAAATAAAAATTTGCTCCGTGCTATTCGAGTTCTCTTTACGTAGTGCCGTTTGACAGATAGTGCTGTCCCTCGCTCGCTGCTAGTTGCTAGTGTTGTGCCAGAACAATCCCTAAAAGTTTTTTAGTAACAGAGCCTCATCATTGAGCATTAAAACTGCCCACAAGCGTTCTGCTAGTTGTGGAACCCAAATTGCGTTATTAGTCGTTAAAAGCGATATGTTTCCAGCCAGAGAGTGAACCTTTTACTTTAGTTGCGACAGCGGCAGCGCTGCGGGGTCAAATATAGTCTTATAAAGCGTTACGACATGGCATAAGCATTTTTACATTAAGCCAAAGAGTTGGATAAGCTGGAAATGGAACAAAGAAAGTCAAATCTTCTAAGTTCCTGTGAGTGTGAATATCCGCTACGCTAATATATGGTATGTACCTAGATAGCTCTATCCAGATCCAAATCCATCCATCCATCCCTTATATACGTCCGACTGCTGGGCACAGGCCTCCTGTCAGAACAGAGGGCTTGGGCCATAGTTCCCACGCGGGCCCAGTGCGGATTGGGAACTTCACACGCACCATTGAATTGCTTCGCAGGTTTGTGCAGGTTTCCTCACGATGTTTTCCTTCACCGCAAAGCTCGTGGTGAATTTCAAATGTAATTCCGCACATGAATTTCGATAAACTCAGAGGTGCGAGCCGGGGTTTGAACCCACGACCCTCTGCTTGAGAGGCGATAATCCCAAAATCTTGACCGCTATGTCTAGACTTTAGTCTAGACTAGAGACAGAGACATCGAATTTTGCACAGGTGTTCGTTTTACACTACTCCCCACGTTCCTTCTCTTGTTTAGGCTCTTGACAAACAGACGGACGGACGAACAAAAAAGTGGTCAGTCAAAATATCTTTATTAAGGCTATAACAAGCACTTATGAATGTCAAAAAAATCTACCACCGGTTCGGAAAAACCTCTATTAAGAAAAATCCGGCAAGAAACTCAACGAGGTAAGTATACAGTTTTTATACAGATTTACAATATTAAAATGCTGATCTGTACCCTTAGTGTAAGTTTTCGGTTACAAAATACGTCTCGATCGCGTTCGCGTTAAAATCTCAATTTGTATGGAAACACGAACATTGCAAACGTTCCGCTAGAGGCGCTGTTCGTGTTAGCATACAAATTAAGATTTTAACGCGAACGCGATCGAGACGTTTTTTGTAGCCGAAAACTTACACTAAGGGCACTGAATTATTTTCAAATATCACTGTCCATGATGTAATCATAATTTTTTTAATACACCTTAGATATATGTTTGATCAGTTATATTTTTTGGATTTTTATTATAAAAACTTATGCAACTTCCCAGGAACGACTTTTTGGTTTTAGCCAGTCTGTGCCCTTAGTGTAAGTTTTCGGTTACAAAATACGTCTCGATAGCGTTCGCGTTAAAATCTCAATTTATATGGAAACACGAACAGCGCCTCTAGCGGAACGTTTGCGATGTTCATGTTTCCATACAAATTGAGATTTTAACGCGAACGCGATCGAGACGTATTTTGTGACCGAAAATTACACTAAGGGCACTGTAAGATGGATCTTTTGTGTCTCTAGTAGCCTTTGGCTTATCGACGTTGGTGGGAAAATCACATATATTTTTACAAACATCCATAATTATTTCAAATAAGTACATCCTGTTAGTGTTACGCTTTTGCTGACTGAGGTGCGAGAAACTAAGTACATAAACAGCAAAGTTTTCTTACATATGAACGCTTAATTATTATTCGTTACTAAGACAGTTATTTATTCTCCGTAATGGACCAATGCGAGCTCATTTTTTTATTCTTTTAAAGTACCTTTTTGTAATGTTCGAGCAAAAAACCCTAAACGAAGGTATTATTTGTTCATGTTTGCTCAATAGAAAGCTTATAAAGTCCATTAAATGGACTTTTGAAGCTGGCTTCTCTTATTCCGCCCACGTTTATTTTCAGTGTTTCTAATACTTAGTAATGTTCAAAATGTTCATTATTTTGAGATCTTACGAGAACGCCTAGCTTTATTGTATGAGGCACGTGGAATCACCGTCGTTTTCACGTTTGCTTTGTGTGGAAATCTGTGGTTAATATTTTTAAAAAACCTTGCCTCTTGCGCAGTATTGGAAGAATTTTTGCCAATGAGGGCTATCGCGTATGAATTCGCCACTAGAGGCGCTAGTGTAGCGTGAGGTCTCCGAAATGTCAAATCTCATAGTTTTTGGGTGAGCTACGCGGGTTTATTTATAATTAGAATAATTTTGTGAATATTTTGCAATATCTGTAATTAATTATGGCAAATATGCGTTCCGGGGCAATGAATGTCTGTGTTTTGAGACAGTTTTGTCTTTCGGAAACCTTTGTCCTCCCTTTTTTCCGAACAAAACGGGGACTATGCAACACTGTGGCATGCTCGATATTTTTATGGTACGGTTTTAAGGTGTATTAAATATGATTTTAATCTAAACTTTGTTTTCACACCCGTAATAACAGACTTTGAAAGCCATACTTAAAAACCTCACGCAACAGTGCGCCATCTAGTGAGACAAAAAACGATAGGCCTCATTAAAGTACATCTTTTTTGGGATTATAAAACGGACACCGTTAAATATGGAGCTTTATAAGTGGATCCTCTTGTGTACGAAATCGTAAGGACCAATTAAAACGTCAATCCCTATCTCTAAGTATTAGTCGTGGAAAGTTGCCTTTACTCCTTTCATGCTTTTGACGTTTAAAAGAACATCTTCGTGCTTTCCTGCCAGTACATTGCCTAAAAGCCTATCTGTGCTTTTTGAGCCTTCGACGACGTTTATAGCAAAGAACTTCATCTTCGTAGTTTCCTACCAGTTAATAGGGATGTTGACACCACCAATCAATTGACGTACTTTTTATGAGCTGTCAAAACACAAATCTCCCATAGAGTTTGAATGGAAATAGCAACTTATGACGTCACTCGTTCGCATCAATCAACTAACTATTTATTTGTTTTAAAGCAACAAAAATCTAATTTTGCAGTTAATCGAAAATTAATCTGGTTATCAGGGCTAAAATAAAGCGGTTTCTTACTGGAGTCGTGTCTTCGAATTATTTTTTATAGGCTGTATTAATATTACTTTCTCTAAGCCTCTAGCCACGTGGCGATGATACATAACGACATTTCGCAACGAACATGTTCGAAATTCGATTCTCGGTAACCGTGAGTCACAAGGACCGCGGACGAGGCAATTTAAACCCACCATTCAAATAAAGACCTAATCTATCGTTCACAAAGTCCAAAATGAAAATTTTATCGCGATGCTATTAAGGCCTTTTATAAAATATCCGCTCAATTTGAATTTGGGACTTAATTCGAATGTTCGTCGAAACGCTCTCGACCTCGACTTTGTTTTAACGGTTGTCTGTTAATGACTCATTATAAATTAAACCGTGTATGGAAAGGCGCAGGGCTGAATTTTGCGAAACTTATTCAACAGAATTTTTACATAATAATTATATTTTATCTTGAAATTTTAATATACCTTGGAAACGCAAACAACTTTATACTGCTTCAATAATACCAGTATCAAAGTCATAAAAAGAATAATAGGTACTTAATCGATCTCTGAATACTTATTTTGCTTTTCTGGTGATTTTTCAATCTTAATATTTAAGTATGACTCCTATCTGTCAGTTAATACGTTAATGCCTAGTTTGAAGAAATGGAATCGGTTCATAAGTATATGCGTTTAGAGTTTAAGTTATACGTAGTGTTTGCGAAATTTCCTTTTTTCAACACAAACTTTTTTTTTACTGTACTGGCATCATCCAAAGTTCCAAACCAAACTACTTTTTTTTTCTTTGCCCTGTGCGCACCTGTAAGTACCATTATATCAAGTCCATCCGATTTTTAGGAGTATGTGTAGGATAATTGGACTTGGCAAGTGCAGTACATGAACTAATTTATTCTGTGCGTTATCAAACATGCCATTAAAACAAAGAATGTAATAAAATAAAAAACAAATCAACTGAATTTTAGAAAACATTCATATTTATAAAAAAAAACCTCTGAAGTGTAAAACAATAAGTGACTGGCCACTTTATCAAGCAAGCGTTCTCTGTTTAAATTGAGTTTGCTGCGTTTGTGCGTTAGCGCAGACGATGCGTTGGCACTCGGTAGCCTTGACCTCCGGCCGGTTGGCCGTCACAACACTCACAAGTCACAACACACAGTTAAGACCTAGGTATGTTTTGTATAACATACTAGCTTTATCCAGCAGGTGCGCTTGAATCATTAGATTATTAATTCCGAGATTTTCCAAAAGTTACCTATGCCATTTACGCTCGAATTGGTGGGTGGTTGGAATTTTTAAGAATTAAATGTATTTATTTTACTAATATCTATCCCCGGAAAGTGATGAGCTCCTGCAGAACTATAAATATTATTTTATATATGTATTTTTATCATTGCAACACAGTTCTAAACAATAGCCGTGTATGGCAATTGGCAACTTCAGAGCTACGGAATGGAGGTTTGGAAGTAGGTATAGGTACATAATGATAAGTGTCTAGACTAGAGCACCTAGAGTATTGAAAGCATGTAGGTAGTTACGAGTGAGTAAAAAAATATGGTACATTTTTTTTCTTTTATTTTTATTTTTATAATAATGAATTATTTGGATTTAGAACCCCATGACATGAATATTGAAGACAATTTTCATAGAGTTCTAATATCAAATAAAGACGCTAAAACATTGTTGACAGTGTTATTTTTTTTGCATATATGTATTCGGAATTGTCACGTTCTAAATTGAAACAAAGAATCGAGAACATAGTGGCCAGCGCTATATTTTATTGAAATAAATATTAAGCACGAGGCAAAATGTTTCCTGCCAGGACTTTGTCTTTCCGAAGTCAAACGTAGAATCGAATTTAAAAAAGCATGTGATTCAGTAAAGAAGGCTGTCTGTGTTGCCAGTGTCGTTTCGCGATTGTCGATAATGGTTGGCAACACTAGCGGATCGAGGGCACGCAGGACCGGTACTCGGCAGAGTGGGGGTGAGGCTAAATGGGTCGAACCGCATTCCACGGCCTGACATTTCTCAGGAAAGAGGTAGTCTAAAACCCAACACGGTGCATGAAAGGGACGTCGCTATGTAAAAGTGATTAATAGCTCAAAGTCCCAATAAGATGATTTGCCTATGAAAAGTAGTGAAATGTCATAATCATAAACAGCCAAGCCTAGAAGAAACAAAAGTGTGAATTTGGCCTTTTTTTGGGATTCCGTATGAAATATTCTATGAAAATGAATGAAAACGAAATGAAAATGAAAAAGTTTATTTGGGTATTTTACGTGGTATACAGACGAGGTTGGAGCCTCCTACTAAGCAAAAAGTATGCTTGTGTCAGGAGACTCCGCTCATCCATAACAATAAATGGTAGAATCCATAATAAACTAGAACTAAACAATTCTTACAATAATAATAAAGCTAACTAGTTACTTTAAACAAGATTGCCTAGAGTTTTATATTACCTTACAAGTAACTTCTATGCCACTCAAACTACTATAATATCGTTAATATTTCGGACTTACACTTTTTAGGATCCGTTCCTGAAGAGTGGCAAACGGAACCCTATTACAGTCGCTTCGCTGTCCGTCTGTCTATCATAGTGCTGTATCTCGAGAATAATTGGAATGGACAGCTAAAATTTACACATCAGTAATGTGTATTTTTACTAATAAAATTTAAAAAAGGGGATCCCCGTTCAAGAAACGTATTATTTTTATTTAATTTAAAAAGTTTTAATGTTTTCCCTAAGAGTGACTCACGCTTGGCTGGTTTTCATTATTTGTTGATAATGCAGTATATTTACCGCTATTACTATTCATAGTTTGTGGTTTGTATGTTTAACCGTTACCGTTACAGAGATAGAACGAAAACAAAACACAATTTGGGGGTCCGATACAAGAACTGTATTATTTACGGCTATACTTTATGTTAGTCAGTTAGATTCTTTATAGACGTACGGAATCCTCGGTGTGTGTGTGGGTCCGATTCACTCCTGGCCGGTTTTTAGTTTGAGTCTTGTTTGAGTGTACACCAACAACGTGATACTTACGTAATTTCAATTGTTTATTGTAATGCCACGAATACTTTAATGATTTCTTTCGTTCTTTCTTTGTTTTTTAGAAATCCGTACCCAAAGGGTAAAAACGGAACCTTATTACCAAGACTCCCAAATGACTTACAAGTGCGGCCTTACCCAGCTGAAAACCAGCGCCTATTTTCCAGCTCGCAGCTTATGCTGAGCCTGAACCCATTGCCACCTGCTTATGTGAAATTTTTATTTGTGCCAGTGGCGAAGCGTCCATAGAACCCAATGAGGGCTATCGTTTTTTGTCTCACTAGATGGCGCACTGTTGCGTGAGGTTTTTAAGTATGGCTTTCAAAGTCTGTTATTACGGGCGTGAAAACAAAGTTTAGATTAAAATCATATTTAATACACCTTAAAACCGTACCATAAAATTATCGAGCATGCCACAGTGTTGCATAGTCCCCGTTTTGTTCGGAAAAAAGGGAGGACAAAGGTTTCCGAAAGACAAAACTGTCTCAAAACACAGACATTCATTGCCCCGGAACGCATATTTGCCATAATTAATTTCAGATATTGCAAAATATTCACAAAATTATTCTAATTATAAATAAACCCGCGTAGCTCACCCAAAAACTATGAGATTTGACATGTCGGAGACCTCACGCTACACTAGCGCCTCTAGTGGCCAATTCATACGCAATAGCACTCATTCCCACTGGCTTGCCCAGTATTGACAAAATACGACAACAGGGCGCACATTATTTATGAAGTATGTGCGCGATCTTTACTTCGGCTTTACCACGGAAATATCTGACGGTACGCCACTGATTTGTGTAGTCCTGTCTTATTTTCTGTGGCAATCGTCGCTGGTGGCAATAAATAATTTTATTATATTATTATTACTAACAAAAAAAATTGGTTCAAAATCGAATTTATAGTGGGGAGGGGGCGGCGATTTGTGACACAGGAACACTAACCAACAGAAAGTTGGAAAACCCCCGACTTTGTCACTTCAAAGTTCAATATCTCAAAAACGGCTGAACCGATTTTGATGAAACATGTCTTAGAACCATCGTTAAAAATCCTGCTTTCAAATAAAAAAAACGCATTAAAATTGGTCCACCCGTTTAAGAGCTACGATGCCACAGACAGACTCACCCCTCTTTTTGCGTCGGGGGTTAAAAATAATAGAGTTTCGTGTGACTCTATATGCCTATAGTATAGTTTTGTCATATTTCTATTCCAATCTAACAATGTAGGTAGTGAAAAGGTTCGTTGCGAAATTTCTAAGGTATGAGTCGTGGGTTGTGAGTCACTGGCTGGTTTGAAATAGTCAACTTTTTAAGATGACTGGCTGAGTCAGAAAAAAAAATTAGGTGCCCCATGATACGTACAGTAAGTATGGCTTATAGACGCTTGTAAACTCTTAGATAGGTATGAGTACTTGGAAAAAATGCATTGTGCGATGCAATGTGAAGCGATATTTCAATAAAATTTAAGTTTACCATATAAATACATCGTAATTGATTTTTGAAATTTTGAGGAGTAATGTATTGCGTATATTGTACCTACAATAATTTGACACGATTAGCGCATCTGCGACAATTGTCACATCAGCAAGTGCGGCGTTTCGAATAAAATCAAAGTAAAATCATGTAGTGATACATTGCGAGCTTGCTTATTTTTTTTATAAAAAATAATGCCCTGTTACCCTGCCTCCAAAATATCATTCAAAAATTGCGAAAATGATTTTATAAACTTGTCTTAAACTTGATTATTTATTAAATCTTATAACCTTGTAAATACAGTCATTAATTAAGAAAGTGCTGTCGTAAATGGTCGCCTTGATCATTCGCTCTCAAATACAAATGCCAAATGCAGATTATAGAAGTCAGAGTAGAGACTTTTTTATCTTAATTTAGTCTGTCAATCTACCGGTCTTCAGTTATGCTTGCGTTTTCCGGTGCCTAAAATAAATCATAATTGTCGTCCGCGGTTACAAAAATCCTTCACAAGCGGCCCGATGTGACTCACGCGCAGGGCAGGGGGGCTACTACGAAATCCGAAAATCGGAGTTCGTAGGTATCGTACCGTCCCTCTCACTCTTATATTAAATATCAGCGTCAGCGGAACAGCAAGATACGAAGTTCGAATTTTGCACTTCGTAGTGTGGGGCCTGAGGGCGTACTCCGAAGTTCGAAAACCGAAGTTCGTATCTTACCGTCCCTCTCGCTCTCGTATTAAATAGTACAAGTGTCAGTGGGACCGACCGACACGAACTTTGAGTTTCGTAGTAGCCCTGCTGTTTCTATTCTGCAAAGTCCAACCGAAGTATTGTCAGATTTACTACAACTATAATTCTTTAGCACGTATGTGGCACAAGCTATAATAATAAATGAGCCATTTTGTTGACTAGCTAGTACTTTTGTACTCGTCAATGAATTTCTAAATATAAAAGTTATTTTAAAAATGTTATGTTAAAAATCACCCTATAAATGTCAATTTTACTCAATTTCGAAACACTCAGTAGACTTTCAAAAGTTTTTATTTAAATTATGTAATTAATATTAATAATGTTTTATAATCTAAACAAAACTTAACACCCGTAAGTGCAAGAGTGCGCACAATCGCCCTCTTTTTCTCCCACGTTATACCCGCCTGGTGGGAGCTCCTACATATGCCCTTAAAATGGCCGAAGCTCGCAGTTTCACTGCTATATTCCCATTTTCTTCACTATGATCATAGCTCTCTAGTTTTATCAAGCCTTAGCTAAGCAAAAGCAACATATTAAACAAGTCTATGAATCATAACTATTTGCATAATCCAATTCCAATGCATATTTCTGTTCAGAGAAAGGAAATACCTCGGCTAAACTTGCGATGCTACTTTGGATATTTATATTATATATGTACAAAACTTGATTATTAATAAAACTTCGTTTAATGACGCGTATCGTGAGGTTTTTTAACGTTACGGTCTTGCTTGCAATTGGCTCATTTATCCGTAACGTCAAAAAATACTAACGCCATCTTGCGATATTTCACCTATCTTTTAGTCCTGATTGAAGTAGTAAATATATAATTCTGATTTTTATTAAATACTGTCAACACATACAAAGTCGTAATTGAAAATTAATGGTGTAAAAAAGTAATTTAAAATTATCTGTGGAAATAACTTTTTAAAAGCAACGTTTTTTCGTCTGGTAATAAAAGTCAGCGGTCTTCTTTTGGTTTCCCCACTGTGTACTATAGAGAATGAACTGAATTAAAAGTTAAGGACCACATAAATGAAACATAAAAAATATGATTGATGAAAAAATTCAAAAAATGTTACTGAAGTTAGAAGAACCTACTTGTTTTTTCATATTTTAACTTGTAAGTTTCGCAACTGAATTCTTATAATAATAAAAGACTAAAATATGCTTTGTCTCTGTCATGCCATTGGTAAAAGTCAAAGTGAAAGATAAAGACAACATAATGTTTAGTTATGCATAAGCTCCAAGCGTTTATGAATAAGGGGTTATATTATAGCTGTAAAGCCCATCGTATCGGCTACATTCCGATGACATTAAAATAGTATATTATTAGTGTAACTCCACAATTCTTATTTTAAATTTTGAACCGGTCTTTATAACTGCATAACGGGTGTTAAGTATTTTATTTATCCGCAGTGTACGGTCGAGGCATTAAAATATTTTTTAAGCAGCCATGTAAGCTGCAGTGATTTGTCAAAACGACGCGACAAGTTTCTTTTAAAGTCGGAATTACCAACACGACAGTGCCAATAGACCGGTCCAATGCGCCAAAAGCCATTAAAAATTAAAAGAAAAAACCGTTCTAATTTTGAAAAAATACTAGGCTTGTTTTTTTTTAATCGGCGTCTTGCGTCAGTAGCTAAGGCCACGGGCCCGCATGCCTCTCAATTAGTTAGTACCAAGGTGTTCAACATTTACTGGTACGTTTACTTGGGTGGTGTTGCCTCACCTTAAGTTACGTTGTTTAATGATTATCTGTTCCCATTCGAAATTAAGCCTGCAAAACGGTTAAAATGTATTCACATTTCATTCAGTTGGTTTGAATGAGTTGAAGACCAAGGAAAAAATAATAACATTTTATTGACTGTACACTGTCATCTAATCTAGTAAAATTCCGGGATTTTACAAAATTCCCCTGGGAAATCTCAAAATTTATATCGTGGCCATCTTCATTGAGGTTGTGTTAGACTAAATCCTTCAGCGTTTGAAATTTCATGATTTTATCCCTATCCCTAGATCGGAATAAAAAGTAGCCCATGTGTTATTCCAGACGTCCAGCTACCTACGTACTTTTAATTACTCTAAGCCCAGCGATTGTTATTTCGAGATTTTATCCCTATCCCGTGGGAATATCGGGATAAAAAGTAGCCTATGTGTGTTATTCTAGACGTCCAGCTATCTACGTACCAAATTTCATCCACGCACATATATAGCATGTTACCAAAGTTCAAGTAACCTGACCACTGGGCATGGGCAGGGCAGTGCCTATTATTCGAGCTGTAAGATTTGACCGTAGGAAAAACAAATGAACATTACAAGTAAAATAAGTAAAAGTTGTACTATTACTTATTCTGTGGTAAAAGCTTCTAGTAATATTTTTCCATGTGTTTTTATTAAGAAGCTTTTATATATCCGTTAATTACCTATAAGATATACACTAAGCTAAGTAATGAGCACTTTTATAACAACTGGCATGGCGAACCCATATTAAGGTACCGTACAATATGTAAATAAATAATAATATTATTACACGAAGGTCACAAATCGTTGTTCATAAAAAACATAACATATTTATTACCAATCGCAGCAAAAATGTACTACTAGTATAAATTCTCTTTTAGTCGAAGACCGATGATACCTAGTTTTTACCCGACTACCCGAAGGAGGGTTATGTTTTTCGAGCGTATGTATGTATATATGTATGTATGTGGGTATGTATGTCCATTTCTTTGGTCCTCGCTGCAGCCTAAACGGCTAGACGGATTTTAACATATGAGGTATCATTGGATTCGTCATAACTGTCGGAGTGACATAGGCTATGTAATATTTCAATATGGCGTCCGCGAAAAAAAAAATAGCGGAGGAATAAAAAAAATTGTATTGTAACAATATGGGTATCAAATGAAAGCTAATAATTAGCCAATTCTAAATATATTGATATTACTTAATTATAATACTTATATATTATAATACTTTTAATCTATTGTTTTCACATAAACATCGAAAAAGTGCAAAATAAAACATTACTTAAATTAAAAAAATCAAAAACCCGACTGACAAAACTAAAAGGAAGAAAATAAGTCTAGTGATCTAGAACTCTGTTAAGTATCTAATTTAAAGTTCAACAGTCGGGACCCATTACTAAGAGTTTTTGGGCGTCACGATTTATTTTTATTTTTTTGGAGTCGGTTTTACTTTTTTTAAGTTTTTTTATTAATAATATATATAACCTAACCAACAAACAGTTGGAAAACCCCCGACATCGTCACTCCAATGTTCAATATCTCAAAAACGGCTGAACCGATTTTGATAAAGCATGTCTAAGAACCATCGCTAAAAACCCTGCTTTCAAATAAAAAAACCGCATTCAAATCGGGTCACCCGTTGAAGAGCTACGGTGCCACAGACAGACACACATAGCGGTCAAACTTATAAAACCCCTTTTTTGGCGTCGGGGGTTATAAACAACCAATAAGACATTTCAATCAGCGCGCTTTATTTATGGTCTACTTATTTAAATTTTACAATTGGCAACACTACGCCACATCCTGTACATGCGTTTCTAATTTCAAAAAAGCAATTGTTTTACGAACGTGTTGTTTATACTATAAAATTCTGTGAATGAATCGAATTTAGCGAGTTGCTTGGGTGCCGTTAGGCAGGGCCCGGGGTTCGTTGACCCGAGTACGGGCACAACTAGTTAGAACAGAGCGCCCAGCCCGCCCTCAGTGCGTACTCGTGAGGACAAGCGCAACTGTCCCTTTTTAACAAACGCTTAGGCATTGTGTGTGGTATTGCTATCTCAAGGCAATAAGGCCGGGCACAAACATGCTTGTAAGCTGTTGCTTGCACATTTTCGTGCAAGTACCTTGTATGAAGTTTGTAGTTGCGACGTGCGGCAGCTTCTAAGCACGAAAATGTGAAACCTACAGGCATGTGTAACGGCCTTAACTGAAGCCTTCCTAACACTTTTATTGAATCAATTCGGCATCCTTAGGGACCGCTCGGCTGGGTGACAAACTCTGCTGAAAACGCGCTGAGCCTAGGGTTGCCAAATAGTCGGGAAACGGCTGTATTCTCAGATAAAACACAAAATCCCCCGACAAAAAGCTTTGAAGTACCGTGTGTGTTTAGGTTCAGCTCAAAATTCTCACAAAAATAGGATTGTCATAATAATATAATTGTCTCAGGATGAGTACTAGTAGGTAGGACTACGGTCGGATTATGTTAATTTCAGTATATCTCTAGATTTTCATAATTTTCAGTAGATCGCTTCGCCGCGTTTCTTATTTTTAATTTTATTTCACACAAACCTTGTCCTGACAATAACGAAAAAAAAAGAATAATATAATAAAAACCTCAAAAATTTCCACATTCTGGCAATAGTCAATATACCTATGTATAATAATAATAATAATAATAATGTTTATTGACAAAAAGTTACATTGTTAATAGTTATAACATGGGATGTAGGGTGATTATTCAGAAATATATACGACACCCTGGTGTCTAAACTAGGCTGAGCCTGTGTCTTAGACACCAGTTACTTCCTATGACATTACTAATTGGCGAATGCGATTATTAACTACCATAAATAGTGCAACAATAAATAACAGAAAATAAAAACAATTACGTAAAATTAGAAAAACATTGTGGGTATCAATCTAATATAAATTAAAATAAGAGGGTAAGAAGCATTGAGTTCGAACCAACTGGCACTGTATAGAACCGGGCGGTTTCCAAGATTTTTTAGAAATACTATTTTATAAAATACAATAGGTTAGGATAGTTTTAATAGCAATTCTGAAGAAAATACTGTAATTTTTCAGAAATAAATTACTGTATGACAAATGAAAATTATGGAAAACGGTACATTATGGCATATGAAATTAGGGAAAGCGATAGTGAACCCTTTGTATAACGTGGGGAACTCTACAGTAAAGACTGGCTACGAAACCAAAAAAGTGAAATTTTAGTTTCATATTCAAATGAAAACGGTATTCTGTAAATAGGCCGCAAAGAACTCCTTTACATGTCACTTTTTTATGCAAACACCGCCTTTGGAAAAACCATTATTGCCAAAAACAAACTTGGGAGACAGTTTTCAAAACATACATTTATTGGTTTTCACTTAACTAGGTATAACTATTAAATTTCGTATAACTATTAAATTAAAAATAAACATAAGATTAAAATTACATGGGTATGGAGACAATGTTTCAGTATCATAATATATAGGTTTTACAGGCATGTACAGTCAAGTGCAAAAATAAGTATCTATTCGACCCACTCGAAAATATGTTACCACGGCCTTACCGCGTCGGAATAAAAGAGTGTGGTACTTATTTTTGAAACTTTGAATAAGTTCATATTTTTACACTCGACTGTACGAGATCTATATGAAGTTCCTTAATTTTGAATCGTAATTACTATTCGAGACGATGTATAGATAGATGTACACTGCATAGTCTGTCTGCATAATGGTTATCATTCGGTAAAAGCCAAAGGCCTTATTGTCTAACGCACTCGTAATCACAATCGTTTTTACCATTTCTTTCTGTCACACGGTATAAGCCGAGGGTAAAAAGAGACGGTGAATGCGATCGCGAGAGTCAGCGCGTTAGGCAATACGGCCTCTGATCTCAATCGGAAACACAAGGGCCCCGCAGTATCAATCAAATTATGAATAAAAATACATATTATTTAATTAAATGAGTGACATTTCATATCCATTAGCTAGAGTAGAGTTAGAGTATGGAACTTTGTTATTTGCCTATTGCTCACCTTGTAATTTTTTTTCTCTGTGTAAGTATCTGTTTTCTGTATGTCTGATGTACAATAAAGAGTCTTTGTATTGTATTGTATTTGAGTCTCTTAGCTGCAAACTCGGGTAAATCCAAAACTGTATTTTTTTTAAGATTTTGGTATTAAATAAAGGAGTACAATACTAGTTTTGTTACAATTTTATCGGTTAAGTATAATTCCGTGTGGCTTTTGGGAAAAATACAGATAAAATCATAATATTTTATCAAAATCATATAAAACCATTATGACAGTTTTATTCAAATGTATTTAGGTAAGTCCATCTCAGCCAATCTGAGAAAGAGGTTTGTTTTTTATCTTCTTTTTTGACAGTTATTTTTCAAATCTTGAATCCAGGTCTGTTAAATCATAATTATACAAATCCACACTGAGATTTTTCAAAGATGATAAATTGCAATTAATTATATTAAATGAAGGTGAATCCAATCAACATTTTTTTTTATAAACAATGGATGGTTTTAATGCTGATTTTGCCGAACAGGATCGCTTTCTCAATGCTTTAGCCATAATAAAAACCACTGCCTATCAAATCACCGATTAACGTTATTATCAGTTTTCCAATAATCTCCCAAATGGTTAGAGTGGATTAATCTGAGTTTGAAGTTAAGCGACTCTTTAGTGTCAAATGTCAAAATTAAAAATGAGCGGCTGCACTAATGGGAACTGAAACTAATTGAGACAGCACGATAAAAACTAATTTTCCAATAAAATACGACGGAAACTCATTATGCACTATATGTATAGCTTTATATAATTACTAAGTAGAACACGTTCGTTCTCCTTGCAGGTGTTTGCAGACGGAGTTTAAACAGCTGGCATCCTAGACGTACACAACAACCTCTGACTAATTTAGGAACGTTTTTATAATTGCTTTATTGCACGTGTATCTTTTGCCAGCCTTATACCGAAATGAATCCTTTCGGAGCTCAGGAATATCGATCAAAATCAAAATGTTCTGAGAGTTTTGCAGGTGGTAGGACCTTGTGCAAGGTCCGCCCGGATTGCTACCACCATCTTACTCGCTAATCCTGCCGTGAAGCAGCAGTGCTTGCACTGTAGTGTTTCGGCGTGGAGAGTAAGACAGCCGGTGAAATTACTGGCACTTGAGGTATCCCATCTTAGGCCTCTAAGTTGGCAACGCATCTGCAATACCATCAGGAGACCCATTTGCTCGTTTGCCATCCAGTCGAATAAAAAAAAAATGTAGGCCGCAAAGGGCTATTTTACGTGTAACTTTTTTGTACCAGCGCATTGCAGCGCTTTCGGAAATACCATCATTGCCAAGAAGAATGTACGCAAGAAACTTTGCCAGAAAGTCTTATTGGTTGTGCTATAATGTGCCTTATATCACAGTTAATTTCATGTTTCTAGGACAACTGGAAATACCCTACAGGTGTTCCGGTTACGGCAATTGTATCGAAACACCTTTTTTAATGACTATCTTTTGATTAACTTGGAAGTTTGAGTTTTTCACTTCTTTAAGTAGCAGGCCAGAGTATTTAATAATAATTTCAGCTTCACGCTTTGAGAAAAACAGTCTTGAGAGGCAGACAATAAAGTAGTCCTATAATGGTTCCTTTTTTTGTGGTACGGAACCCTAAAAAAGTGTCTTGTCTATTAACAGATGTAGTGCTAGCCGTCGCCTCCAGGTCAGGTATCCCGTATAAATATATCGCAGTAATGTCAACGACTTCTCTAAAAATAACCATTTTTTACGTAGGTAAATAATCTATTCCATACTCGAAGGTCATTAACTTGTTTCTATTTATGACTTAAATTGTAGAAACAAATAAAAAATGTACCAAAGTTCGTTCGGGTATTTAACGTCAAAGTCAAAGTCACAATTGCGAAGAAAATGGCGCCTTTATTTTTTTCTGTTTTACCTTTTTGATATTCTATTGGCTTTATGTTATGTATTATTTTATTTTTTTCATTTGTACCATCAGCCAAATAAGTGGTCTACCAATACAGTATTTACAACTATTCGGTTTTCTTCGCTTTCCTGAAGATTCATATGAGAAAGAAAAAGATAACCGATCTTCTGTTTCAAGATCCGAAGGCCGTTAGCAAACTAGTTTAATTGTACGGTGATCTCTAAACAAACTAGAGTTGTTTCTGAAAGAAAAGACGTCTGGAACGATCTAATTTCAATTATTATTGTCATCTTAGTATGTCAATTTATTAGAATAATGAACTATATGCTTACATATAGCGTCAGTGGCCTGTAATACGAGCAAAAAATTAAATCATAGATCGTCTTAGACAATCTCAACAACATTAGTTCAGCGACTTTTAAAAATAATGAAGTCTTTGAATTTTCCTTTTTTCATAGAAATTAAATACTGCTATCGATGTAAGCCATCCTAGAACACAACTGACGTCGCCTGTCACGCTACAAACATCGAGCATTTTGCTTTACATTGCTTCTTCGAATAAAAAAAAAAAGTGAAAAGTGTCTTAAAAGTGTAATCAAAATTAAAAAAAAAAACTAATTATTTTTAAAAGTCGCTGAACTAATGTTGTTCAGTTTGACGAGTATGATCTATGTTTTAATTATTTGCTCATATTACAGGCCACACCCGGTATAGATATGCCAATAAGTATCTAAAAGTTAATGGTTAGTTGACGTGTAGACCAGTAAGTGGAATGAGGGCTATCGCGTATGAATTCGCCACTAGAGGCGCTAGTGTAGCGTGAGGTCTCCGAAATGTCAAATCTCATAGATTTTGGGTGAGCTACGCGGATTTATTTATAATAAGAATAATTTTGTGAATATTTTGCAATATCTGAAATTAATTATGGCAAATATGCGTTCCGGGGCAACGAATGTCTGTGTTTTGAGACAGTTTTGTCTTTCGGAAACCTTTGTCCTCCCTTTTTTCCGAACAAAACGGGGACTTTGCAACACTGTGGCATGCTCGATATTTTTATGGTACGGTTTTAAGCTGTATTACATATGATTTTAATCTGAACTTTGTTTTCACGCCCGTAATAACAGACTTTGAAAGCCATACTTAAAAACCTCACGCAACAGTGCGCCATCTAGTGAGACAAAAAACGATAGTCCTCATTCCCCTCCTTAGCTTAGCGGTGGCGAAGACTGGTGGCGGAAATTCACTTCAGGCTCTATATACTACAAAGTGCAAAATTCGAACTTCGTATCATACCGTCCCGCTGCCGCTAATATTATTTAATACGAGAATAAGAGGGACGGTACGATACGAACTTCAATTTTAGAATTTCGTAGTAGCCGCCTAGAATTGCCGACATAGACAGGACTCGACACACGTGTCTGCCGCATCTTTTTCTTTGTCTCTGTCTAGCCATGTAGGTTAAGTTTCTTAAGTCTATTCACCTTTTCCCTAACGGCGTTGACGGTACAGTCAGTAATGTCAAGGCCGTTGACAGCGAAATCATTGCGAAATGTCTGAAAACCGAGCTCGGGTCGTTGACTTATTTGTTAGGTATATCTGAAACGTTGATTAGATTATACCTTCGATAATTAGAAGGAATTTACCGGTGTGGTATTTCGTGTGTTGTAGTCTAAAGGTTATATTAAAAAAATACTAGGCATAGACAAAGTAACAAACACAAGGTACAATTAGTTTATGGTATTTCTGAACCTTTTTAATCCTGTTCAAAGCCTGTTCACTATATTTTCTTCAGTTGTAACTTTCTTAAATTTTTACACGCTTTTGATCGTCCGATTGTCTTGAAATTTCAAACATTTATAGAACTTCGGCGACAGAGCAATAATAAAATACGTTTGACTAAAACCGACTAAATACGAGTCGGAATCGCGCACCGAGAGTTCCGTAGTTTTACGGTATAAACCTTTCTAAGTACGCACGCAGAGTATAGGTCATTTTAACTGACTACAAAAATTAGGGATTTCAAAGAAAAAAATATAATCAATATTTTATTTGTTAGTATAAAATACACGTAATACGTAAATAAACATTGTCGTCAAGTTTCTAGTTCATCGGTCAATGTTGGGACGCCCTACATTTTTATTTTTTATTTTTTATTTTTTGTCGTACAGCCGAACAAACTGAATGATGTAAGTACAGTCAACTTCATAAGTGATCACTTTTTACCTTGTCGGTTTAAAATTTATTTAAAATTTTAAATGACAAGTTACAAAAGTGACTACTGATTACTTATTTATGACGTTGACTGTACGAGGGTGTAACCTTGGTGCTACTAATGTCATGTTGACATCCCATATTTTATTTAGTCAAGGAAATCATTTTGCAATTGATCATTGAAATAAATTATTTAGTTTTATTATTTTATATTATCATTGTAATATAAAAAAAACTTTTCCTTGATTTCATTTCTACTGATTGGCTGGTCGAAGCTCCCCCTTTTCTGCCACTCGCAGGTTCCTGCTCTGCAAATGGCGTACTCCTGTCAATTTATTTGAAATTAAGAAAAAAATACGGACGTCAGTTTTCATCCTGGCCGGCTACTTCTATTTTTAAAACAATTATTTTTCTTTTCTCAAAAATGACCGTAAAAGTTGACATTATTCTTTACATATCAGAAGGTGAAGTGCGTAGTTTATGGTCAGCGAAAAATTAAAAAGTTAAAAAGATTGCAGGCGCGCTAGCTCGACAATAATGAATTAGCGCGCCTGCAATCAGTCACAAATTTTTAAAAAGTTAAAAAGGCCATGGACATGTTGGCACAAGTCGTATACAGCCAAGTCTAATGGCCGGTATCAGCTATTTTGTTGGAAATCCGGACTTTTTCTATTGGGTCTGAAACAGCTTGTGGTGTTTTCGGTGGAAAAATACACCTGCAGTTTATTTTTAGTGAAAAAAAGGCGGAAAAGCATAAGAAAAATATTGGAATAAAATTAAATGTTGTAATATATTTTGAGAAAAAGTTTATTCTATTTCAGAATTATTCACCATTTTTGAGAAAAGCTTTATATTAGTCTCGGCTGGAACAGCAATTGCTGGCTTCGTATTAGTTATACTCATACTCAGCCAGCAATTGCCTACTTCCAGGCCACGACAATAATCTACTATTAATTATGTCCTTTCTATCTGACCAGGACTTAAACCTAATGGATGTTAATTCAACGAGACAAAAATAAACTTGTAATAAACATTCAAAAAAGCTGGCAGGATATCTACACAGCCGCTGTACAAACTTATCTTTACAGTTAGTAGTATCGTTGTTTGTCCTATAAAATACTACATGGAAATATGGCAATAATTGTAGTTCCAGATTTGACCGGCGGCTCGCTTAAGTTGGCGCCTTTTAGTGATCTTGGCCTTAGGCGTTTGTGCTCTAAATTTATACCAGGAGCCGATTGGCGGATTTGAAATTCAATCAGTTATCCATGTGGGTATAAGAGTTCAAAAGGTCACTCTGTAAAAAAACTCGCGTGGGATCGATTTTTAGTCGAACCATTTTTAGGGTTCCGTACCCAAAGGGTAAGAACGTGACCCATTACTAAGACTCCGCTGTCCGTCCGTCTGCCACCAGGCTGTATCTCATGAACCGTGATAGCTAGACAGTTGAAATTATCGCAGATTATCTATTTCTGTTGCCGCTATAACAACAAATACTAAAAACAGAATAAAATAAATATTTAAATGTTTTTTTGCTCGATATTAATAACGGCAACAGGTAGACGCTTCAAATATTCATAGAATATTGTCGTATATTCACTTTAAGTACGAGTGAGGGGGACGGTACGATACGAACTTCGGTTTTCTAATTTCGTAGTAGCACCTCAGACATGGTTCAGGCAGTCAAAATGGCTGATAAAATAAATCCTTGAACAAATTCCTTTGCGATCGCACTAAATGATAATTATGCAAGACGTCACCGTCTGATAAGAGAATGTTGTGTAAATATTCCAATTAATTAATATTTTTTGGTGCTCAGTGCTTCATACACATACGCTTAGTGGCAAAGGACTAATGGTATTTTAAACTAAAATCGAAATATCCCATTGATTCAAACATTTAAAATCACTAAGAAATAAGTGATCTTCTTCTTGCAGTGCCTCTCCACTACTGGAGGTTGGCTGTCAGCTCCGCATATCTCTCCTTATTTCTCGCCAGAGAAAACAGTTCTTCCACACTGGCGATACCGGTCCACTCTCTGATGTTTCGGAGCCACGATTTCTTCCTTCTTCCGACGCGAATAAAAGTAAATAAAATAATAAAGTGAGTAAGTAAGTAAGTAAATAAGTGATAATGCGACCCAAACTTTTCAAAATGGCAGATTAGTGTGAAGCTACCATTAATGTCCGATCGATCGATTTAGTTTGCAGGGTTGTTACGAGTAATTAATTATAGTTTACTTTTAGAATTAAATCTACCTGTCTAGTACCGTCCATCTTTCCCATCACCAGTGTCTATCCAGGCCTAGGGTACCACGGTCTACACGAGGTATGTGGTCACATTACAAGGATAGATATGGTTGATTGTCGCGGTTGGTTTTGTCTTCTAAGTTACGCTAAGTATCTACAGACTGACGGCATTTGATGCTGGGAATCTCAAAGGCTTTAATTTTCTTCCGAAAGGGCGTTTAAGTCCGAAAGTCCGTCTTACTCGTACTCTCCTATTAATACTATTAGCACGAGCGGGACGGCATAATATAAAGTTCGTACTAAAGTAGGAGGCCGATCAGCACTGTATAGAAAATATAGAGTAATTTCAAGTAAGTTACTTTTGTCACACCTCCCTATTTTTAGGGTTCCGTACCCAAAGGGTGCCAACGGGACCCTATTACTGAGACTCCGCTGTCTGTCTGTCCGTCTGTCCGTCCGTCCGTCTGTCACAGAGCATTAGGGCTATCATACTAAGTATTTAACACTATTTAAATGGTTTATAATACAGTTTAAAATTTATCCACACTAGTCGAGCTTCTTATTATTTAATTACACAACATACGAAGTCCACTGAATTTCCCGCGAATGAACCAAACTGACAGCTACTTTTTATTCTGCTGCCGTGCATGGCAAGAGTCTGAAGCGCTATTCAGCCTCCTTGAGGGCGACATCCAAAGAGGATGAGAATTTAAAATTGATATTTATTCAAAATACTTGCACCTAGTGCTTACATTTTGGTGATAACATTGTACGGAGGTGCGGAACCCTTTATGCGCGACTCGCACTTGACCGATTTTTTTGTTTGTTTTTGCGGTCACCCATCCAAGACCTGACCAGTGCTGAGCTGATATGGCCTTACTAAAATTACCAAATGCCCACACGCCCTCAACCAAGGCATCTGTCATTTGTCATACTCATTGAAATACCTGCAGGGCTACTACGAAACTCGTAACTCGAAGTTCGGGTCGTGCCGTCCCTCTCGCTCTCGTATTAAACAGTATAAGTGTTAGAGGGACCGCACGACACGAACTTCGAGTTTCGAGTTTCGTAGTAGCCCTGCTGTACTACTTATACCGTAGTGCACTGTTACGTTATCAGAGTGCATAGCGTGATGGCTACGTCACGTCACGCTGAAAGTGTTGTGACCTTAAGATAATTATCGGTCGTCGCCTCGTCTCACGTTCATCGATAAAGCAAGGACATCACTAGGCCGTTTTGTTGGTGCAACGAAGATACGTGAAAATTTCCTTTGTATTGTAGGGTTGTTTCATAATGTTTGTCGATTGTTTCGTTTCTTGGAACGCATACTTAGTCGAGTTCAATTCGGAATGGTTGGAAGGGTTGGGGTTTCTCAAAGAAAATCTTTTCCCTTTGTCGTGTTTTCGTCACGGCAGGCAGTTGTCTCATTTTTAGGGTTCCGCACAATTGACAAAAACGTCTGTCTGTCTGTCTGGCGTTTGCGGATTTGCTCAAAGACTCAGTTCTAGAAAGCTGTAATTTTAAGTCGAGCGTCCCCCCCCCCCTCATGAGGTAAATGAAGAGTTTCTATTGGTCCATGACGCACACAGTTCATCCTCGCACATCTATGGTGAAAACGCGGTCTTTACCACTACCATGAGTTTACAGTGACCGTACTCGATAGCGACGGCGTAAGTTATTTGTAGAGGCGCTGTACGATTCTCCATACAAATAATTTACGCCGTCGCTAACGAGTACGGTCACTGTAAACTCATGGTATAAAAAACTTTATTCACAAACAGCCATGACAATTGTACAAAAACAAACGATATACTACGTGGTATTTATCTATCATTGTGTTGCAATATATCCAGCGTTGTCAGGACTTTTTGAATTTACAATGATACCCGTAAAATGACACTATGAACAATTAATGTCAGCTAAATTGGAAAAGTGGTGTAACATAACGTGTTCTACTCTACGTCTATTTTAAACTTTTTTTTTCAGAAACGTTTCGTGAAAACGATGAATAAAAAATCGTCTTGTTTACCAATGTTAGAATACATATGTATTCGGAGCAATCCTGAATACAGCTATTTCGAAATAAGCACAGAATTGTTTTTATCAAATGTGTGTTACGAACATAGAATTTGATATGATAAATGTACAGTTTCTACAGCATTGCCCAACTGATAAGATGCGAGATGTTTTATATCAAACACAACACAGTCTTAGTTTTAGGTAAAGAAAAATTGCGCAGGTTAAATAATACTTGATTTAGTAATATAAAAACATAAAATTGATTAAACGAAACTAAGAATACACGAAAAAATTACTATAAACTAAATGCCTAACTTAAACACTTTTAATAACATAAACAATAGCACTCCTTGCAGTCGGGTAAAAAGGCACGGGAGGTGTGGTACCCGAAAGGCTGGCAGCATTCCCTCGTAGAATGAGAGAGATAGCTGCCAGCCATTTGGTAGCTACCCGCGGCTTCGCACACGTAAAACATTAGGTCCAGCAGCTGAATTGAAATTCCGGTATTTTTAAAAATGCCCGTTGGAATTCCCGAAAATTAAATCGATGTTTTCATTGACGTTACATTAAAAACAATCATGGTCAAATTTCATGACTCTAGCCCAGCGGTTGTTGTTTCGAGATTTTATCCCTGTTCCGCAGGAATAGCGGAACAAAAAGTAGGCTTGTTTTTATTCCAGATGTCTAGCTATCTACATTCCAAATTTCATGACTCTAAGCCCAGCGGTTATTAGTTCGAGATTTTATCCCTATCCCGTGGGAACATCGGGATAAGAAGCAGCCTATGTGTTAGTCCAGACGTCCAGCTACCTACATATCAAATTTCATGACTCTAAGCCCAACGGTTGTTATTTAGAGATTTTATCCCTATGCCGTGGGAAAATCAGGATAAAAAGTATCCTATGTTTTAATACCGGCTATAAACTAACTTTTTGTCAAATTTCATCCAAATCCGTCCAGCCGTTTCAGAGTGAAGAAGTAACAAACATATTCACTTACTCACAAACTCACTCACTCACTCACTCACTTACAAACTTTCACATTTATAATATTATTAGGATTAGGATATTAGGATGACAGAAAGAAGGTGAATGTATACGATTCTGAGTGCGTAAGAGCCAGTATACAAACGGACTGCATTCTAATTGCAACGTTACCAGTTGTGGCGACTGCCCATTCATTTTTCGTTCCAGTTCGATTGCAGATGGCGCAACTGCACTCTGACTGCAATTGAAATGTATGGGCAGTCGGCAGTTGGCACTTACTTTGCAGCTGGAATGCAGTCCGTTTGTACTGGCTCTTAGACAATGTGGCATCAGTTCTCCTATGGTCCCTCCTAGCGTAAATGGTTTGGGTATTTTTATTACAAACGAAGTATCATATTCGTCTTTGCCATGCGAATGTTACTTATAGTCTTATACGCTGTCGGTTTTTTACACTTTTATTTAACTTTAAATGTTTGTTTGTACGTTTATTAAGGTCAAATCGTGCAGTTCGAATTTCACCCGTTACAAGAACAACCATTTTACCTGTAGGTTACTTTAAGTAGGTAAATAAGGTGATGGCAGTCTTGGTCAAGAACCAATAATGTTTTTTTAACGTTAACCCAATTTATAAGAAGCAGAACTTAACACTAATGTTCAGATAACAGATGATCATAACCAGTAAAGTTCATGAATGGTGAGCTACTACTTACTGGGTTACTGTGCTTCATGTCCAATCATTTTTGGCGCCATCACCCTAAGTGCACGGATATTTTCAAAACCCCTCTCAAAAAATGCCGTTACATACATAATGTATTTTGGAAACTTACCTATGCATTTGGGTATGCAACATTGAAATTACGCAAGAAATATTATTTTGGTATTTTTTTTATTATTCCGAATCGCGGTTACAACTCAAACTTTTCCGTTTAAAATTTCTAAAAAAACTAAAAGATTGCAAAAGCCAGTTTTAAACTGCGAAACCGTGCTAAAAAAAAAATCGTGTCGCTTAAAAAAATATATCGTTCATTTTAAACGATAAAATTGTGTCTACTGAATAAAACAAATTCCCGGATACTTCCAGATTGGCACACTTCCATGCTCGATTTACAAAGAAAACGATGTTGATTAAGTATACGCAAAATTAAATACACGTAAGTAATCGCACCCATAGTTCGGATAAATTCAGAAGTCGAAATTCAATATAACAATTCCATTGGAAGCGTCACTTCAATTCGGCTGGTTTATATTCTCTATATAATATAACGAAGACGTCTGACGTGACATCACAACAAATTTGTCGTATCCAGTGGCCATAAGTGAAATTAATTTCTTCTCTTACTAGTTTGAACCGTGTCCTTAGATGACAGCGCCACTGTCGCCCGCAAAAATAACTTTGTGATGCTGTAGTAATGACCGACCGGCCTTGTCTAGGCCGTGATGACGCCATCTTGCGTGCAGACGAACTCCTTTTATTGGGACACAAGATTTTGTTGACTCGCTCGAGCTAACGCTTCCTCGACTAGTGTGAGAGGGACAAACAGTTTTCGATTGCGACTATTCAATTTAATTATAGAACAGACTGACGGGCTTTACAGGATTGCGTTAACCTTTATTGACGGTTCATGGTTTTTGGATTTATTCAGTTTTATTGTTATTATTTTTGAGTTTGCGTTTTTTTTAACAAAGTTTGTGAAGATGTTTGGATGTTTAGATGTTCGGTATACAGATACTCTTCCCGGAGAAGCACATAGGATAGTTTTATCCCGGAATATTGCATAATTCCCGCGTGATAGCGATAAACAAATACTACGCGGAAGGAGTCGCGCGGGCAACAGCTAGTACATACATAAATAATTACTTTCGTACGTAATATCGATATACTTAACGTCACTTATCATATTTTCTGCTTCTATCCAAAAGGCACCAACTGTAATGTAAAAACTGCAAAGGTATTTTTTTTTTAAATCAAGGATTAGAAAATTATTAAGCCCATACACACCTACAAAAATGTTAACGTATTCCTAGAACTGGTAAACATTATCTTCGACTAAACAAAAATAGTTAGAGCTGGGCCCCCGTTTATGTTTAGTCTAATTATGAGGATTTTTATTGTGATTTGAGTGAAAATTCGTTTTTACGTACAAACTGAGAATTACGAGTCCTTCCACCCTCTTAGACGTTCATTCATAGACGTTGACAAACTTTTTAGTTTAAACAAAATCCAGATTTATACTTTTTTATTGATTAATTAAATACAAATAGATAGCTAATGGTTGATAGTTTTGAATGAAGATACACTTGAACAGGTATAACGTGAAATTGACTGATTTTACAAGCTTTTATTGAACTTGTTTGTTATTGTTGGTCAAAACTTGCAAGTTCATTTTGACCAAAAACAAATGCAAGCAAAAACTTCAATTAAAATGTAATTTTTAACAGAAACTTATTTTGACCCAGCGAGCACAGTGCCCCTTTTTCAACTTGAGCAAAAATGCTTTCGTATTTCTCTCCAGCGCTGTCTGTTCTCTACAGGTCACATTTCTCAAGCGATTCTCGTGAAATTTTGGGAGCAGGTTCGAATGAAATGAAAAATTGATTTTACAATTCCATTTTCAAAATACCGACGCCTTGAGGTTTGAAAACGTAAATAATAAAATAACTTAGATGTGCCATTTTGAAAACTACTACTTTTTTGCCAGTTAAATAAATATCCTTCTGCTGGAGAAAGGGAAAAAATCAACGAAATTTAGATTAAACCCTAGCTTTGTATTGATTGTCAACATAATATGTATTATCTAAATTGCTTAAACGTTTAGTTAGGGGGTGTGATGGTACCGTTATCGCTGTTTATATCAAAAATATGTAAGCTGATCTTTCCTACTAATATTATAAATGCAAAAGTTTGTGAGCGTGTTTTTACTCTTTCACACTAAAACGGTTAAGGCAGATCTCGGGAATAAACAAAGGTTACGATACCCCCCTGTAAAATACAAGCCCTAGGGATGTAATGCCAGGAGAAAAGGCCCGTGGTTTATTTAGAGCATTGCATACATGGCGCAAAAGCCACATATAAAGGCTAGTTCTAGAAGAGTAACGACTAAATGACAGAGACGGACAATGCGCACCCTAAACCATTAGAACAAAGACAGAAAAAATTGCTAAGCATAACTTTCCTTGAGGGTCACAGAGGTGTACTAAAATGCGATTTTTCAAAAATACTACGGGAATACAAATCAATCCAATTTTTATTCTTGCACGGGTATGAAACCGTAGTGTAGAGTTTATGCTTATAATGGTAATTGCGGATATTTTTTTTAATTCCTCTTTTATTCTTTAACCACTCATTGTCTTTGTAAGATATGATATTTAACGTAGTCCACACAAACTGGTGTTATTTTTTACCCGGCCGCGGTATGGGCGAGTTGCGAAAGGCATCGCTCGACCACAACCGGCTCCCGAAGGCCGACGCCCCGCCGCCCCTGCGCGGGCGCCGCTAGTGCAGAAAGCGACTGTCGATAGAAAACTATCGATAAGAAAGTGTAGGTGAAAGTTGTATTTTTGTTGGCACTCACATAACGGCAGTGGACAAACACCGACGTGTCTCTAGTGGGTATGCTCCCTAAAGTGAGAGCCCCCCATTTTCCACGGAAGGTTTGCGATTAGTAGTGCTTTTATCTCAAAATTTAAATTAAAACCAAGGACAAGAGAATACGAAAATCTACATTCACGGCGAATTGTAAAAAGTGAAGTTTTCAAGATATTCGCGTTCTTTTTCTTTTTTTGCCACAAGTGATTTGTTGTATACTCGTGTATCTATGAAATGCGTCGTGGTTCGTCTCGTCGTGTCTTAGAGCGCAAAGTCTAAGGGCATGTCATGCACCTTAAGCTCCGTTCAAACGTATGATAGTGAATGTCATTGATAAAAATTACTATTTCCGTGTAAGCAGATAAATAGCTTCATAACTTTCGAGAGGCAGCTACAGAGGCATGGGCCCTGTGTGGTCTTAAGGAAAAGACTTCTAAGGATTGTGTAATCACGGTCTTTCATACAAATATTTTGACCAATTATCGATGTGTTTCTAACTCCAAACCCAACTCTCCCAACCTCGAAGCTCCCAACTCAAAAACTAGGATTGTATAAATATTTTATATTTGATAGTCCCTGAGCAAAGCCGCGGATGGACGGACGGACAGACAGACAGACATGGCGAAACTATAAGGGTTCCATTTTAAAAACGGAGTATAAAGTCGGTCGTTAAGTATCTGTCAAAAATACAAACCAAGATTTTGTTTTGATTAATAACATACGTAAAATTGCTAAAAATTGCCTTATCTTTAGGGGAAAAGAAAAAGATGTCTGGTAACATATAACTAGCCCATAAAATATCAATAACCGGTCAAAAAGTTAAGAAACAGGCCCTTAGCCAACAGTCCCGTCAAAACACATAAAATATACTATTCTAAACAATAACATTCATAACGTAACACCATTTCCAAGCAAACAAGGCAGTAGGAAAAGGAATTGCAGCCTATTCAACGATAAAACGTTATCTCTGTAAACATAATGCCATTGACACCGAACGCTGGCATCGATAAAGAAATTATCGAGCGCGCGCGTCACTGCCCCGGCAAGGTCGTCGCCGCGCGCGCACGTCCGAAACCGAAACGCGTTAAGTCGCAAATAAATTCATTCGGATTCAAATCGAGAACAGCCTAAAGGAGTTTCAAATGGAAATGTCATTATTTTAGAACGTTAGTGCAGACGAAATTAAAATTTGTTTTGACGTCTGCACACGCAGACGTTTATTTGTTTTTAATAGAAAAAGCTACGCATTGTGTGGATTTGAAACATGCTTGAATACCTTGTAGACGGGCGGATGAATGAGAAATTGATTGAGCCAACCCTTAAGTAATAACTGAACTCTTATTAGGTATATTTTATATACCTACTACACAGTTAGTAACGCAAATGACAGAATTATTTTAGTATTTTCTTGTTTTGATACGTTCAATTTTTAAAACCCAAAGGGTCGCGATCAAAACGCACAAACGCACTTCATTATCATCTTCATTTTGAAGGAAGATATGTTAAGACACGAATAATAATAATAAGCTTTTTTTTCTTTTTTTTTCAGAGACATAATGTCAACTGACAAGAGCCACGACTCGTGACGACGAAACATGTCAAACAAAAGAGAAACGCGCAAGACTGAACCCATGCCTTAAATACAAGAAGATGCTACGCAACAATATTTTTGTAAAGAGTTTTTGATTGTATTTTGGAGGGATTTTGACTCTGTGGAAGGGGAGATTGGGGGTAATCGTGTGGCGATGGCGGCGGAGGGCGAAGCGGTCAAGGTTGAAGGGGGACACGTATCTGTAACTACTATCAGCATGTCAGGACCGGAGACGAGCAACGGTGAGTCCTATCTACAACGTGTTGTTTTTGATTTCTGTTAACTTTTGTGTGCTCCATCTTAGGCCACGTCTCTTACCATTGGGCGTGATTGTGGTCGCAAGGATTCCTGGGGAACTTTCAACAGGTCAATGAAGTTACTTTCTCTAAGACGCTAGTAGCCTAACTCTTGGTGTTGAAAAGATATTCAAGAATTAAGATAATTATGCGCTGTATGTAAAACAATGTAAAGTTTTTTAAATTGAAACTTTTTTTAAGGTATAAGAAAGATAAAAGTGCGCAATTTAACCAATCCTTCCTTCCTCTCTAATCCTTAAACCCTACAGTACAGGTCAGGTTAGCTTAGTTTTATAACAATCCTGAACTAATGACAGTTAAAAAAAAAACATATGAGTTGGAAAATCAATCTCAGGAAAAATCGAATAATATATAATACCTTTAAACGAGCAATTCTTGTACACACACACATAGGTATATATTGAGATTTATTTTCCAACTAATATGTTTTTTTTAACTGTCATTAGTTCAGGATTGCTATATATATAGTTCGGGGATCTCGGAAACGGCTCCAACGATTTCGATGAAATTTGGGGGTTCACAAATCGATCTAAGTTGGTCTTATCTCTGGAAAACGCTTATTCGATCGAGTATTACTATTTACTTACGGCAAAACATTAGACAGCCAAAATAGTTCACAAAATCTTAACTCCAGTCGCCATTCAGACCGCGTAATACTCAGTATTCAGCGTACCATTATCTATTGCGTTCCACAAGCTATTGGATACAATGTCCTGTGAAAGTAAACGTGAAAACTATCTCTGCACCGCCGCCAGCCTGAAGGGGAGCGTCTGCAAACTTCTGCAAAGGATTGGGAGTCCTTTGACACCAGAGACGGGGGGCGGGGGGTATTTGTCTAGGCAAACGTCGAACTCATGTCATGAACTCAAACAGCTATTGCAATTGTTTTCAATTGAGTTTGAGGCGGTAATTAAATACTATTACATTTGTGTGTTTGAGTTGACTTTCGACTTTGCAATTAAGTATACCTAGGTACCTATACGTATTTGATTTCTAGGATAAATTAGCCATTGCTTATCTGTTTTCTAATGTACTTACAGTACTAGAAAGTTAATCTATGTCGCTCGGGACTCGTCGGTTTTCTCAGTTTTCCTGAAGATGCAAATGAGAAATAATAGTTTAATTATAGGTACTGTAGAGGTCAAATCTTTACGCTTTACCTTGTCGCTATCACTTCATGTTTGAACTTTTGTGTAAAATAGTCAGATGACGTTCACGTTCAGTGACAAGGGACTAAAGTGAAAAGATATCTTTAAGCTTGACTGTACCAATAAATATCAGATCAGTCAACGGCAAAAGGATTAAATTTCAGTTGCTTTTGACTCAAAAAAACAACAACAACAAAAAGTTGGAAACCCCCCGACTTTGTCACTTCAAAGATCAATATCTCAAAAACGGCTGAACCGATTTTGATGAAATACATTGTGGTTATACTTACCTTTGGTTTTGTCATTTTGTTTGTCTTCAGGTCAGTTCTCGTACAGCTCGAGTGGGGTTCGAATCAGCGTGTCCTCGGACCCTCACGATGAGGACTCCACCGACGCCGAAATATCCAAGATTGACTTCACACAAAATCAGTACGAGGTGCGTACAAACTTGCGTATAAATAAGTTTCTGATAAAAACTATATATACAAGCTTTTTGGCTGACTGTACTTTTTGTTAACTATACTTGCATTGTCATCTCAATTACACTTGCGTACCAAATTTCAAGACGATGCCATTAACCGTTGAGGAGTTCCGTCCTGCGGAGACCATTCTGGCCGGATTACCAGGACTACCAGATTATTATATTGTCACGTAATTTACATAAGTAAATATCAAAAAATATTTGAAGGACGTACCAAGAGACAGCACAGCGATCAGCGATACACTGATGTAACGATTAAACCTTGAGGATCAATAAATTATCTAAATTTAAGTTTTTTCAAAATGTTACAAAACAAAAGTAGCTTAGTTATTTGAGTTGGATCGAAAGAATTTAGAGCCCCATGATCAGAGACACCATGTATAGTATTTTTTACCAAGGACTAGTGTCCTTGTGTGCGTAGTCCTAATGAGGGTTTCTAATACTATGACAGGCTAGTTGGTGCTAGTGCTAGTACATAGTAAAAGAGAACAAGTAGGTCCACTCCGACCCTTTAGGCTTTAGGAGACTTAACTGCCTACTGCGGCGCGGACGCTTAGGGTTGGCGACATCCATTTTAGATTAATTACCTGCCGGCAAATAATTGTAGTACGAAAGTTAACTTAAAATGGTCTGTGTCTAGAGAAACCAGACATATTTTATGCCGTTATATTATTATTATTATTATTATACTAAATTTAAAAATATTATTTATGAATTTGCCGTAATGGTGATGGCGACTATACCATAGTACTCATGTTTACCTACACATAATACTATAACTATATTGTTTATAGGTAGGTATCTATTAATATTTTTTATGTGTCCTTGCACAAAAAATACGTACGAGTACGCGAACGTAAAAGGTGATCATCTCAAGGCGAACAAGCAAACTTAATCCTCCTTAAATTATTAGTGTGTGCGTGCGGCGGGTGCGTGCGTACCGGCGCCAACCGGCGCGCACACATTTAAGCCGCGCGATGTACTTTTGTTCGTAGTGAGCCTACTTATTCTCTTTTACCATGCTAATATTGTGAGGTCCGTTTGACAACTTTGACATTTGTGTCACGTCGATCGATGAGCCAATCACAAGAAAGACTTCTAGATACTAATGCCATCTAGCGATATTTCGTCTGTCGAGAAATCCTCATTGAGACGTCCCACTTTGAGCCATTAAAGTTAATGTGTTTGCGCGTGTTAACAGGTGAACATGCGTAACAAGAAGAAGCGGTCCTCTAGCGGTCACGAGCCCTGCGACACTGAGAGGCCCATGTCTTGGGAGGGCGAACTGTCTGACTCCGAAATGGTCATAGATACTAGCGTGAATATGCGTGAGTTTTATTGTCATACGTACCTATAATAATGCCACAGATAAAAAAAGACTATTTGGTTCCATCAGTTCTTAATTAAGTGGTGAAACGAAAAGACATTAAAAAGGGTCTCCATTGCAATGTATGCCGGGATCAGTTTCTTTGTACCTGTCTGAACTGTATTAGAAGAGCAGATGATCTTTTGTTGCTTTAAAACAAGATTCCAATAAGAAAGTTAAAATTATAAAATTCAGGATTTTCCAAAGGAAACAGCCTAATTTTGCAGCTAACATCCGCTTTGACCGCTTTCGTAACCGTGACGACCAAGCACGGCTTGCTATGATCAATTTGGTACCTCCTTGCAAGCCGTTAGAAAGTGGATTGTGGGAAAGATTAGTAAAAGTTATCAAAATCTTTTCAGATGACCCAAGCAGCTCCCCCGACCTACAATCTTCGCGGGACTCCATAGACACCCTCCGCAATGTAACCATAAAGACAGAGCAGCTGAAGACTGAGGCCTTCCAGAGCTTGGATGACCAGCGGGTACTGGACTTGAAGTATACACCGCTGCAGCCACATCAGAGGAGTCTTAGTATGAACAGGGTAAGGGACCGATATTGGATATACTTCGATAGTTTTAGTCATAGATTTAGGTCTTACAGCGAAGGTTTTGAACAGATTTCTGACACCAGATAGGTAGCTATGGGGCTATGAAACAAGATGAGATGATGTGCGTGATCGATCACCCTCAGGCCAAAAGGAAGTGTTTTGATGTTCAGTCTACGTACATGTATGTGAGAAAGCTTGTGTTTCTGGTTCGAAACTACTGGTTAGATTTCCACAACCATGGTGTCGATTAAATTGCTTGGACCAGAATATGTCTTAGCACGAACAAGTGCAAGCAAAAATTAAGCAAAGTTCTGCAAAGTTAAGCAACGTCAGCCTCGGCCAGTACTTGGATGGGTCACCGCCTCCAATTTCATTTTTTTGCATTTTTGTTTGTAGATATCAGTCCTGACGGAAAGCCCTTCCCTGAGGCGGCCATCGTCTCCTACCGCCAAGATCGATCAAACCATGCCTCTTATGCCGCAGACTTCCGGTGAAATACAAAACCTAACCATCAAGAAAGAAACACAGTTGTCTGGTAAATATAAAAAAAAATAGATATTTTTATTGAAATAAAATAACGTAATTTCAGACTGCCAGATCTAAAGTAACATTAATTTAATATATATTTTTTTAACACTAAAACTTTAACAAAATTTTAACAGTATTATGCAGATATTTTAGAAAGACATTTTCGAGTGATGTGATTTCAAAAATCAATAAAAAGCATCCTAAATTTTTGCAAGAACTTGATTGTTATTTTTTCTCCGATTTTTGTATTTAATTTTACCGTTTCCTTACCACTGTTGTTAGCGAATGAGCAATCGTGCGTCGTGGATGACGATAAACCATGTTCGGTTCCCGGTCTTCTTTTTTTTTAGTGTGTTCTAGTTGCATTGTTAATAAGTGTTTAATTATTATTTTCAGAGTTAAAATGCGAGCCATCAGTTGGCATGGACAAGTTGCTGGGTGCTTTACACGGGTCCCCACTGTTGGGAAGGCTCCCGCGGGTTCAGTCTAGCGCCAGCACTGACTCTGCCGTACATTCCATGTACACTCACAGGTACTATAAAATGATGTTCGTTTTTAATCGTTTCATTTTGAAATCGGAAGCTTTACAGGACCACAGGATCACTCTTGCTGGTCATAATACAGTGTGTGGCCCAAATTCAGGGATAATATTAATAAAAACTAAAAAATAAATAAAAAATCTAACAAACTTAATCGTAAATTCAATATACGCCATCCTAGAACCCAACTGAAGTCGCCTGTCACGCTACAAATATCAAAGATTTTGCTTTACATTGCTTCTTCGAATAAACTTTAAAGTGTAATAAAAATTTGCCCGTGTTAGGCTACACCCGGTATAGTCATAGCCAAACTGATTCCAATCGAATATGTTACATCTAAATTTGAATTTAGAATATTACTCGTAAGTCACTATATCGAAACTATTATGAAAAAAAAAACTGCGGAAAAGTTTAAGGGGCTGTTTCACCATCTATTGATTAGTGTTAACAGGCGGTTAGGTGTGATGCCGTCTCTATTTTTTTTGTTCGAATAGACGGAGACGGCATCACATCTAACCGTCAGTTAACACTAATCAATGGATGGTGAAACAGCCCCTAAGTGTGTGTTTAATCTAAAGGAAAACCTATAATAACTGTGGTGTTAAATACCCTTGCAACAGCTGCAAAAGCGTACTCTTGGTCAGTCACAGCTGTCAGGGATCTCAAGTACTTCGTGACGTGCGGGGGAGGCAAACCTTGGGCACGGCTTCCTCCGATGAAGTTTTCAAAGAAGACCTTTTTCTAAGTCCTTTGGTTATGGACGGGACGTCTGCTGTCGCCGACATGTGCGATTATAATGTATTTTTGACACAAAAAAACCCTGTTATCATATTATGATGATCCCAGGTATAATAAGTTTTTTTTTCTACAGCGTATACAGCAGCCCCTCGGCAAGCCCGCGCGCATCGCGCCACTACACGCCGTCTCTATCCCGCAACAACAGCGATGCATCTCACTCTTCCTGCTACTCATACAGCTCGGAATTCTCTCCTACACACTCGCCTGTGCAGGTAATTCGATTTTTTTTCTTTTTCTTAATCTTTGTGACTGCCAGTATTTTTTCATTTTTTTTTCTTAATTATAGGCAAAGGCCTCCCTAGCTAATATTTGCGTGATGTTACTACAAACGTTGCTGCTGCGAAAAGCCATTATTATATAAGTCATTTAAAAAAAAATACGGTAAAGCTAAAACGGAGGACTAGTTCTAATTGTTATTATTAATAAGCCCCTAATTCTTTACTAATCTCTTTCAAATAGGAAATATTTGGGGCACTCCTGAACTAGTATACTGAGCGGCAAAACCTCTGGCCCTCACATGTTTACAGTAATTCGTAATTTTGTATGGGTTTTGGGCCAAATTTTGCGCCGCTGAGTTTATAAAATGGTAATGCGCAGTTAACAAGGTTGATAATCATTACATCAGCGAGTGCTATCACAGGAGGTAATTAGTCATCTATGGAGCTAGAAAATGTTTCGGTTCATGATAAATAAGCATTTCCTAGCAAAAGTAAAAGTATTATTAACCATACATGTTTATAATGGGCTTTTTATTAGCTTTCATCAGGGGTCGGACAAAAAGTGCGGATGACGTAAAAATGACGTAATCGCATTATAGTGCAAACACAAGATGATGTTTTTATTTAAACTTCTTTGTGACATGTAGTAACAAAGTAGCATTAATGAAGTAACAAAATAATCGTAAATAAATCAATGGAATGCAGTGAATAAGATAAATTTCATATCGTTTAATAAAGAGGTTGATAAATGATAAGTGATAATACGGTATTTGACTATTTTGTATATGTTTTATAAATTAAAACTACACAATGCCTGTTATCGCATAGAAAAAAAAATTTAAGCTACCTTTACAAATAACAAAGTTATAAAGGTTTTAAATTCAAGATTAGACAGAGAAAGGCATACTGGCATGTGACGTCACACGCCAGTACCGCCATACTTGCTGCATAGAGAAAAGCGTTTGAGAAAGAGACAGGTATATAGAGTTTTCAAAAAATCATTATAAATCCAATTTTCAACTGATTTAAATTTTCTCTTCGCTAAACACTATCTGTTTATCTATATTTTCATAATAATATTAAGATATGGCAAGATCAGGAGTTGTCAAATACCTATCGTATTGTTTATGAAAATCAAAAATACTATTTGAAATCATCGTATAAGTGGTTTGACGTCATCGGCACATTTTGTCCGACCCCTGGCTTTCATTTAATACCCATATTGATACAATACATTTTTTTTCATTCCTCCGCCATATTGTTATGACAAATCCAATGATACCTCATATGTTAAAATCCGCCCAGCCGTTTCGGCTGCAGCGCAGGACCATAGAAATGGACATAAATACATACATACGCTCTAAAAACATAACCTTTGGGCAGTCGGGTAAAGAAACCTTTTTAACAAAAGCTTTAATTTTCCTTTGTTACGAAATAATGTTGTGAGTCAAATCTTGGAAATCACATTCACTATACACTTTCAGTGATCGGATTGACTTAAGATTTGGTATTAATATAACAGATTTAGTGATGTACCTAATGTAAATGCCAAGGAACTTATGAAAAACATTACATTGAAAATTATTTTGTGATTTCCTTTTGTTTAAGGTCCTTGTTGAATAATCTAAAGAACCGCTTTGCGAATTTGCGACAGTATTACTTAGCTATTAAATATTTCTCGGCATGTATAATCATGAACTATTTATTGTTACAACAAGGTTACAACATACCTCGACGTTTCGACCACATTGCACGAGCAGACTATACTGATTGATTGACTAATTTAAGTATTATTATAAGTGAGACTCGCGAAAGCTTAAAGCATTATAACATTACTTACTTTATTTCCTGATGTGAGCTACGATGGATAAGCTTTTGTCTGTATTACGGGCGCGTATGTACACGTAAACCAGTTTGTTAATGTTTTTCAGAATTCTAAATAAAAGATCGGATTTCTTTTTCTTTCTCATTTTAATCTTCAGGAAAAAGAAGAAAACCGACGAGTCCCGAGCGACATTAACATTGTATAGGTAGAGTCATTCACGATGACGCGTGCCGTGGTTCTTATTACAATGTCAAAATTAGATCATAGATAACTTATGAGTATAGAGATTAACTATGATTATCGCATGAAAATATACCGCGCACAGACCTGTAGACTATGTATGGTCACAGGGAAGGAAAGGTTTCTACTAAAGTCGATCGGTTTTAACACTTTGTCTCTATCTCAAGCGATGCTCTGGAAAGGACGGCGCGTTCGCGTTTTATAGCGGTACGGGCTAAGACTTAAAATATTAAGGTGCATCTCGATCAGCTATGCGATGGCATGTTTGTGGCCTGGCGATTGTATAGCTTGGATATTTTTATGATTTCATATATTTGCCCAGCGAACTATATAAATTGGTTTGACGTAGGTACATATTTAATGAACTAGCGCTCGCTTTTGTTTTCCAAATGTTTCATTAACGATCTTTTCGTAATCGTTTCGTAATTCGATCTAGCAGTTGAATTGAAACTCCGGGTTTTTACGGAAGATTCCCTAAAGTTATATGGTGGTTTTTATTGACGTTGTATGTAGAACGACCGTTCCGAAACATTTCATAAACAGAGTTCATGACCCAGCAGTTGCCATTTCAAGATTTTATCTCAACCTCGTGGGAATCTCGGAATAAAAAGTGACTCATGTGTTGTTCCAAATGACCCGCTATCTACGCGCTAATTTTCATCAAAACCCATCCAGCCTTTTTAGCGTGAAAGAGTAATAAACACACACACACACACACACACATTAATAGGATAACTTACGAAAATTTCAAAGGGTAATTTCTAGAAACAAAAATTGCCTTCCTGCCAAATTACTTTGATACAAAGTATACTTGAGTACTGATATCAAAAGTACAGGAGAATTTAGTGGTATGTTTTTTAAGATATAACAACGTCATTTTCAGTATGTTTACTCCGGTATGTTAGTGCCGGTTGTAATATTCGAGCTAACGTGAAAGAGGGCACACAGACGTGCCACGCTTTCTGTGCCTTCTGTGCCCTTTTTCACGTTAGCTTAAATATTACAACCGGTACCGCCTCCGCGCCGCGCCGCACCGCCCCCCCCCCCCACCGCTCTCTGTGTGTTTCAAGCTTTACTGAGATCCCGGTCGTTGAAAGTCGGAAACACTACCCAATAACGAGCTGACTCTTGACTCCAGGGTCGCCATCCTCACCTGATGTACCGGGAGCAAACCAGCGCGGTGTTCCCGGCATCCCCCGCCCAGGAGGACGAGGATGCCACCGATGACAGGCTCCACCACCACCAGGGGATCAGCAGACAACAACTGATTAACAGGTGAGAGATGTTTCTGGAAGGAACGTAGTTTGGAGTGTATTGTCTTAAGGACCAAAGACACCAGGTCCTTGCTTGTGTTTATCTACTTGTTTTAGGTTTTAATATTTGATGTGGGATTCTTTATTGGTGGCGTCCAGTCGGGAAATAGTATTTTATGCAACTGTATCGTAATAGGGGTCCTTAAAACACGAGGGTGGGTTTATGAAACGAGGCGTAGCCGAGTTTCATAATAGGGTCACATAAGTGTTTTAAGGCCTAATTACGTACAGTTGCATACAATATTATATCTATATCCATATAATAAATGCTCTATCATGTGTTCAAGAACCATTGAGAATGACCTGCATTAACGAGAACTAGGTAGGTATGTCTGCCCCACAAGCTGCGCCCGCTGCGCGCGCGACGACCTGCAGCTGCACGTGGTCGCGATACAGATTTCTGTATCGTAATGACCATTACGATACAGCCGTGTTCATAATAGAATCCAATGGCGTAATGCTGGTTACCTATGGTTTTTGAACGCATAAGTAATTTAGGATTTACTATATGGGTGTACTTAGATAAAATCAATTATGGAGGAAGGGTTCAGACAGTGCCGGACTCTCAGTCCGCTTGTAGACGTCCGTTGTTTTCACCGGATAACGGACTGTATATAAACGATATCCTTGTATACCGGGTGTGGCCTGTAATATGAGCAACTAATAAAATATAGATCATACTCCTCAAACTGAACAACATTAGTTCAGCGACTTTTAAAAATAATTAGTTTTTTAATTTTTATTACACTTTTGACATACACTATCGATTCGTCGTTTCGATCGGTCTGCAGCGGCGAATCGTACAGACGAATCGCACCGTGTAAGAAACTTGCTTACCCTTTTCTTATTTTCCAGCCCTTGCCCTATTTGCGGGGACAAGATCAGCGGTTTCCACTACGGGATATTCTCCTGCGAGTCCTGCAAGGGTTTCTTCAAGCGCACTGTCCAGAACAGGAAGAACTACATGTGTCTACGCGGTGGTAACTGTCCGGTCACAGTGGCCACCCGGAAAAAGTGTCCGGCGTGCCGGTTCGACAAGTGTCTCGGCTGCGGGATGAAGCTTGAAGGTGGGCTCACGGTGCTCGTTATTATTGACGTACTGACTGTTGCTTGCCACTCCCTCTTGAAGTCTCTTAAGTATAGCTATCGCGCGGAATCTGCGTAATTTACTGGGATGACAGAACCATCGGTATAGTAGTAGTGTTGCATAAAAAACCCCGTGTTAAATTTCGCGTGTCTAATCCAATAACATTGAAGTAATTAAAATAAATGATTACGTGAAAGTTCTGTTAGTGGTGGTAGATTCCCTTTTTTTAAATCCCCAGAGGTGTTATAAATTTGACTTATCCGTGGCTCTGTCTGTGGCATCATAGGTCCCAAATTGTTGGATCGATTTTTATGCAGTATTTTAATTTAAATCTAGTTTAATCGTGATGTTTCTTTTCTTAGTTAAGTTTCATCGAAATCGACTGACCCTGAACCCAGTGGTTGAGATTTCAAGATTTTAACCCGATCTTGTGGGAATATCGAAAAGTAAAAGTGGCCTTTGTGTTATGCTTATATCTATGTAATCCATACAAACTTTCACGTTTATAATTTGTATCATACGCGTACGTGACTCAAGACAGGTGTACAATTTAGTCTGCTTAATATTTTCTATACAAAATCCGATAATTTCGACTCAAAGCCGTAAGATTCAGAGCTTCCAACGCCATAAGCATTTGCGCTCACAACTTAACCTAATACTTATGTCCACAGCAATCAGAGAAGACAGGACCCGCGGCGGTCGCTCCACGTACCAGTGCTCGTACACGCTATCAGGAGCGGTTTCGACAGGCTCCCTACTGTCCGCACATGTTCCCACAACTCTCCGACACGCCTCTAGCCTCACCTGCGTAAGTTCCACGACTTTCTAGAAAGTTCCAGAAATTTTTAGAATGCAAACTGCTGTTATTGAAAACCACGCAGAAATGTAGAAATAAAACTTTGCCCTAAGATATAAAAAAACCGGCCAAGAGCGTGTCGGACACGCCCAAAATAGGGCTCCGTAGCCATTACGAAAAAATTAAGTAATATTTTTCTGATGATTTCTGAATCTTCCAAGTTTAGGTGAATTATGTACCTTAGGCTGCTATTTACTTTTAAACTACTAATAATTTTCAAGCAAACTTAACCGTTATAGTTTTTCTTGTAAGTTTGATATACTTACTATCATCTTGAATTTGAAAGTTTTCAACTCACCAGATTTTACACGCTCAATTTAATTGAAAATTTGTACTTTAAGTTGAATATTTCGCAGAATCAAAAAATCATACCTCACTATAGGGTTGGATGAGAAAAAAAAATCACCCCTACTTTACGTCTATGGGAGGTATCCTAAAAAAATTTTTTTTTGAATTTTTTATTGTACCATTTTGTCGGCATAGTTTTCATATATATCCGTCAAAAATTACAGCTTTCTAGCATTGATAGTCCCTAAGCAAAGCCGCGGACGGACAGACAGACATGGCGAAACTATAAACGTTCCGTTTTTGCCATTTTGGCTACGGAACCCTAAAAACTGCGGTTTGCGACCTCAACTGTCAATAAAATATCGTAATATAGCTTCTGAAAAATTCCATACTGCAGTTTTGATTGAATAACTTTTATGATAACTGTATTGTTTGTCAACAGGTCAATGGCCCTGGGTCATATAACAGTCGAGGCGAGTCCAGTAACAGCCGCCTAACGCCTGATATTCCCCCATTATTGCAGGTAAACACACCATCTTTAATATAAAAATGTAGCGACACCTAACTAACCCCATCCATCTAATGAGCAAATATAGTAGATGACCTGTTTAAAGCCGCCTTGTAGCATGCGACATTTCTATTCCTCTTGTTATTACTTCTATCATCATCATCATCATCATCATCATATCGGCCGTACGACGTCCACTGTTGGACGTAGACATCCTCCATAGACCTCCAGTTGCTTGCTTCCGTTGGAAGCGATCTGCATTCACAGTGAACCTGCGGCTTTAACCAGGACATCCGTGCATCTCGTCCATGGACGTTCTACGCTGCGCTTGCCGATCCACGGTCTCCAATCGAGAACTTTTCGGCCACCTGTCCAACTTATCCAGCCTTTTAGTTATTCGGTAGTAATCGAAAATTTTGAAATAGTACATTACTGTGGAGGCCGGCAACCCCACGTTCCGGCCGAGGCTTGTATAGTGCTGTAAACATGACATGAAATAAAATAAAAAAACAAGAAATCACGTTGGCGGGACGCTAGTCTGGTCGCCCTGTTGCGGGCGGTGGTGCTGGCGGTGGGCGTGCGCCGTGTCGCAGAGCGCGCGTTGAAACAAAAGACGGTCGCATTGCCGGCCAGCGGCCTGCAAAGTTGTATGAAATCTCTTTGCAGGCCGCTAGAGTGACCGCGCGCAGGCAGGCGAGCCCCAGCGCCTGCAGCGCGATACTTCTCAGCCTATTATTTGTAACACAACGTCAATATTTCATGTCATGTTTGAGAAAATATGTTTTTCCTAATAAAAAGTAATACAAACGTTAGAGATATTTTCATTTGGCATCATTTGGTCCTTGTCAATCTAAATCTCAAAATGTTTCACAGGAAATAATGGATGTGGAACATCTCTGGCAATACAACGAGTCCGAGCTGAACCGGCTCGGCAAGTCTACCGGCAGTCCGTCGGCCAACCCGCTGCTCGCAGCCAGCGGCATTACCGCGCAGAACTCGAGCCCCGACTTCCTAGCGGACCTCTGCAACATCGCCGACCATCGGCTCTACAAGATAGTCAAGTGGTGCAAGAGTTTGCCGCTGTTTAAGAACATTTCGGTGAGGGTTTGTCTTGTTAGGCCATGTACAATTTCTTTGTTAACGCTTTCGGTGAGGTTGTGTTCGGGCTGTCTTCGCGTTGGTAACGCAAATGGAACCCTAGCATTCTCCGTCTGTTTGGCACAGGCCTGTATCTCCAGAACCGTAATAGACAGCTGAAAAGTAACAGGTATTTTCTGTTCGCGCTACAATAAATGATAAAATAAATAAAATTAAAAATAAAGCCATGGTTGACTCGTCATGATGAGACCTATGATCTCTATGATGTAGTTGTGGATTCAAACCTGGGTTCTCATCTCATTCGAAATTCATGGGCGAAATTACGTTCGAAAGTTACCACGAGTTTTACGGTGAAACCCGCACAAACCTGCGAAGCAATTCATTGGTGTGTGTGATGTTGCCAATCCGCAATGGACCCGCGTGAGAACTACAGACCAAGCTCTTTCATTCTGAGAGGAAACTTGGGCCCTGCAGTGAGACGTAAGAGTATATAGGCCGAAAGGGGAAATGAAAAATAAAAGGACCCTTGTTTTAAAGCTGATAATGAAACGACAATCATACATTTGACAATGAAATTGTTTTCTTGCAGATCGATGACCAGATCTGCCTCCTGATAAACAGCTGGTGCGAGCTGCTGGTGCTGTCCTGCTGCTACCGAGGGGTGGGGACCCCTGGGGAGGTGCGGGTCGGCGGGGGGAGGGGCATCACACTACACCAGAGTGCCAAGTATGTGTATCTTATTGTAAGAAGTGACAATCCACAGTTCGGGGTCCAGGTTTTTTTAAGGTTCAACAAAGGAAAAACTGGCTAATTACGTTAGAAAATAAAAAAAGTTTTTTAAACCATATCGTGTAACAAATGTAATGAAAGGTCTCCTTGTTAGAATTTAATTTGAAACTGTTTGCGAAATATTCAACATTAAAGTGCAAACTCCCTCCCCCCCCCTCTCTTTAAAACCTACAGTCGGGACCCATTTAAATCGTAACGCTCAAAAACTCTTAGTAATGTGTCCCGACAGTTGAACTTTAAATTAACTACTTAACAGAGTTCTAGACCACTAGACTTATTTTCTTCCTTTTAGTTTTGGCAGTCGGTTTTTTGATTTTTTAAATTTAATTTTTATTTATGATAAGTAGGGCGGCAAATGAATATATTAGGACACCACTGCCTTTTGTTTCCAGGCTCGGGTTGACGCCTTGCATAGAGAGGATGCTGAGCTTCACCGATCACCTCCGAAGACTCCGAGTGGACCGATACGAATATGTCGCTTTGAAAGTCATCGTATTACTTACCTCAGGTAAATAGAAATCTTATGATTGGTTTTTTGGTTTTTTTTTGTATTTGTCCAGCAGTGGTGTACGGGTTATAGCACGCAGCACGGATTGCTGAGGACCTGGGTTCGATTCCCAGTGCTGGTCTCTTTTTCTGGTATTTCTGTGCATCCATGTCTGTTTGTATTTTTGAATAAAAATCTTGTTCCCCGTATGCATTTAAATTGTCATAGGTGCAGACATGGTGAATTGGAAATCCAGGAAAAAATCTTTTGCCCATCAATGGGACATTACCAAATGCTTTTTTTTAGTCAAGCTTCTATCATAGTAGTTTAAAAAAAAATCCTTTTAGATGCGCCGGAGTTGCGCGAGGCGGAGAAAGTCCGCGCGTCCCAGGAAAAGGCGCTCGCGGCGCTCCAAGCGTACACGGCGGCGCACTCGCCGGAGACTCCCGCCAAGTTCGGCGAGCTACTCCTGCGCATACCCGAGCTGCAACGGACCTGCCAGGTAAATACGATCAAATTAAAACCCTTATTTATTTTACCTAAGTTCCCTATCAGCACTGGGCCCGCGTGGGAACTACGGCCCAAGCTCTCTCATTCTGAGAGGAGGCCTGTGGCAGTGGCACGTGTATAGGCTGGGATGATGATGATGTTTAATTTTAGTATAAACGGAAATCGATACCGATGAACAAAAAAAGTTAAATAAATATTCTGCATGAACTAGAAGAATTTCTTTGCCGACCTTATGGTAGCTAAGTTTATGCAAAATATGCGTGTTCATGCAGTTCCTCCAGCTCCACACCGTAAGAACTCACACAAACCCATCTATCACCACCACCATACTACACTGACGCGTTTCGAACTCAACCAGAGCTCATCTTCAGAGCAACACAACCGTACACCATGCTACCAGATGTTAGTAAAGAAATTCTTTTAGTACATTGTTATGGACTTCCGCATCGTAACGCCTGATTCAATAAATTATTTCAAGTATGCTGCATTTTGGGAGGGTTCGGGTGTTTGTGTGAGTGTGGACACAACACACATACAAACACCTGCTCGCGTGTGTGTGTGTGTGTGTTCAGTCCACAGGTTAAGTCCTTCACACTAAAACGGTTGGATGGATTTAATTGAGTTGAATAATGCATAGGTTTCTGTCTCAATATTTTCAGTGGATCCGAATAAAATCTCTAATAATATAATGCCCTTGTTTCAGTTTTTCATGCAAGTCGGCAAGGAGATGTTGAATCCCGCGAACAAGAACAAAGATGGCGACGGACCGAGCTTCAACTTGCTGATGGAACTGCTCAGAGGGGACCACTGACCTTGACAAAATTGCTCAATAAGGTTGACCACGCTGCCAGTAGCGTTTAAAAATGTTATTAGACGACCCAAAAAGACTATGCTAAAGCAGGGAGGTAAGGGCGTGTGAGTGTGAAAGAAGCGTAAGTTAAGGTGCGGCCTCATGTAGCCGCTCGACGCTCGTTTGCAGCGATAAATCTGGTCACGTGACATACAGTGACAAAGCTGAAAATGTTGAGTTTTATCGCGGGAAAAAACCTTGTCAATTTCGGAAACAACTGTTATTTTTTGTTTTCATTCACTCTAATTTCTTTTATTTGTACCACTGCCACGACTGCCACTAAAGGAGGTTAAGATCACAGCTTCCGAGACCAAGATCATTCCTGCAAGCAGCCATCTTGACGCTGCTTTTTTGAGTCGCGGGAAGTTCGAAATAGGGTCACGTGACCAGATTTGCTGCAAACGAGCGACGAGCTGCATGAGTTGGCACCCTTAGACATGTCGTTAGTGTACGTCTACGCTTTTGCCGTACTTGTTATCGCTGACGTCACGTCAAAGCGAGTCCTAACAGGGTCACGCTACTGGAGCTACGGTAGACAGATGTGAAAGAACAATCTAACTTTGATTGAACTTGAGTTTTTAGAACCGCTTCAATGTTAATGTGACATAATAATGTAATATTAGTGCGAATTTTTCTATGCGAAATGTAAAAAAATATCTTAGCATAACTAGAAGGTCTGTTTCACCAGTGTCTGTTAAGTGTCTGGTATTTTATTTGACAGAGCTGTAATGCCATCTCGTTCGAACAAAAGTTATACAACGTTATGTTAGTTAACCATACAAAACGACACACTGAATTAGTTCATTTCTAACACTAACGACGTCTTGCAGGCTTTTTAAAATCTCGATTTAAACTGACAGTTCTTGTATGAATCTGACAGGACTTAAGACCACTTAAACCTAGGTTAAAAAGTCTGCAAGTGGAGTATGTATGATTAATTTTCGTGTCACAACGGTAAACTTCTTTTAACCGATGTAGGTGTCCAACTTTTTGAACAATTGTATTAAGTCATTTTAGTGTCGCAACGGAACATTCTCTAATCAGGTTTTTATAGTGTTTAATGTGGTCCAACTTTTTAGCCCATCATATCTGCTAGATAAAATACCAGGAGGTAAACCTTAGGTAAACGGAGGGCGCCATTTTCTTTGGACCTGCCATGTCTGACAAGTTTCTTCGTAACACTCGGCTGCCTTTATCAAGATTTTTTACATAAATGCGGCAAATACTGACTGCAACAGGGTTCGCGAGTGTCACATAAGCACTTGTCAAGGTATACAGTCTATTCGAACTGAGGCCGTACTGCCTAAGGCGCGGACGCTCGATCGCATTCATTTTTTCTTTCTGTCTAATGGTGTAAGATGGTGACAGAAAGAGACGGTGATAGCGATATCAAGAGCGTGTAGACAATAAGCCCTCTGGTTAGTTCAAGCGTTGATATGATTTGATTTTAAAATATTTAAAGCAACTTTCTTTCAAGTTATAGTAAATAGACGTTGATATAAGAAAATAAAATGAATAACAATTCTCTGGGCAGGCGAATAAATACTACTTAATATTAAAGGAAAAAAGGGTTGATTATGAAACCTAATTCTTATTAGGATTTTGTAATAAAAATTGAACGAAAAGCAAAAAAAATGCAATGAAATTATATTGCAGATAAAAAGTCACGAGGAATATTTTAAATACTGCAAATTGATTTTTTTTCATTTACAGGGTGATTTTTTGGTGGTTTTGGACTTTTTTGACAATTAAAGAATCAAATGGCGTAAGCGTCGTTAGAATTCACATTGCGAATGCGTACGAACTAAAACTTAAACCCTCTTATTATAACAACCCGTGGTCAATTACTGTTATGAGTAAACTGACTTAAGCTAAAATAGTCTACTTATGCCGAAATACGTGTAACGTCGTTGGAAATTAAATTAAAAAAATTGAAAAATCAATCAAATTGTTTCTGGAAAATAACAAGTTGGTCAGTGATTCGATATGGAGCTTTAAACATTTGAAAAAAGTAGATTGTCTAACAATTTTTGATCTACTGTTTTTTTAAATAATTGTGTACTTTTGAACTGGTAAATATTAAATAATAAAATGCAGTCACTCCTGTTAACATCGCATCGTTAGCTAAATTTTTCGATATATAATTCACTTCCACCACTACTTTTTTGAAGTGCCATACAAACAAAATATGTATAGTACTTATACGCAAAAAAGTGTTTAGTTTCAATTGCTATAGCGCCGCTTATTACTGAACACAATTATACTACTTATTATGTCGCATAGCACAGAAAAATTCTAAACGATAATATAGTTCCTCAAAATGATTGTCGCTTACGTTGGTTTTAATGTAAATAAAGAATTAAAACCTAAGCGCCATAATTTTCATTCCATGTGAATTGAAGACATACTGAGATAACAGTTACTTAAGATAATCGCTCAAAGACCACTAGATACTAAATAAAATAATAATATTATGTATCTTTGAAATACAAGTAAAAATAGCCACAATATGCAATAAACACAATTTTTCTAGTATTCATATTCTTCTGATTCCTAACAAACAATAGGTCAATTTGCCAAACGATCTTTACAACAGTCTATGAAATATTTTAACGAACATATGTTTTGCCTTTATCTATCTTTGACAGGTTAGAATTTTAATGGAGAAGCCAAAACATATCTTTGCCAAAATTTACTAATTTACTTATATCGGGGTAAGCATGCATATACAGAACTACAGATTTATTTGTCCCAAAATTATGCTAGTTATGATTATTTTCTCAGTGCCGTTCTATAATATATATAAATTCAATGCAATTTATATTGCTTGTCCCATATATAAATTGTCTTCATAGAAGTAAGGCGTTGGGAACAATTTATTAAATAAAGTATTATATTTTATAAAGACTTTTCCATTATAATGAAGTAGACGCGTTATGTATTATCTACGTAAAAGTTAAGATTGAACAGCGATGTAGGATCACAAATTTATTTGTTCTAGCCACATTGTACAAGATTGAGTGTTTTAAAACATTGATTTTGAAGATATGAGTTAAAGAACGGAACATAGAGAATAGATTTGCGGTTTTGAAATTAAAGTGAATATTGTTTTATTTTTGATTTAGACCTTATAAGTATTCTGGTGATTAATTAGTCTAAAATAATTTGTACATATTATTTACATGTAAGTATCAAAGTGTCGTTGGCGTTGTGTGACGCAGTTTAAAGTGTTAGTGTACGTAAATGCAAATGAAAAAACGGCGGTTGGTGGTTACGCTTTTTTATTTGATTAGTGGCATTTGCCAACCGCAAAAGACATAATGTTTGCAAATAAGAGATGTGTCAATAGCAAAGCCCTGTTGGCCACGCCGTTCATAAATTATTTTTGATTCGGCATACAGCACTAATAAAGGTGACCATTCGTCCCTAAAAACGTGGAATGTCTTTTGTTTCCATTATATTTATCTATTTAATGGCTAATGTGAAATAAGACGAAGCGCACAGTGCAATACCGATCTACGCGCAAACGCATAATAAACTTATAATTTCCGCTAGGCACGGTCATTTAAAACACACCTTACTGGATTTACTGGATTAATGAATCGTTTAAAGGCTTCATTTGTGGTACAGTCCATTAACGTGATTTTCTGTAAATCTGTTATAAAATTATGTAGATGCGCTATTAAAATGCATTTTTAAGTACTGGCTGTGGCATAATATACTTTCAAATGTTACGCATCGAATAGTCAAAACTGCTGGTAGCTCTAATTTTGTAGCTTCAATTAGTATTATAGACAAGTATATTTTGTTAATGGAAGCATCTTGCCCTCGCATTTACTCACATCTCTATATTATTAAGTATTAGCATACTTAAAATAATGTATATTTATGCAATTATACACTTACAATAATCAAATTGACCTTCATGCACCGGCTTAAGTCGGGTAGCAATTACACTATTTTTATTATTACATGTGTGTATTACTCAAACGCCATACTTCGTATGATAAAGACACTATAAAAATTGTCGTAGTTGCTCAGGGTCTTAAAATATTGAAACGAATTATAAAGATATTTAATGAGTATTCAAAAATTTTAAGCACCTAAGACTATCATCACTTATTTATAAAGAAGTCATATCATAAGCAAAAAAAAAACAATTAATTTTGATATAACTATGTACCGCGCTCACGGCAAACTTGTGTACTCAATACGTAAAATGGATGTCAAATATATATTTTGTATACCTTTGTAGCGTTGGCGTATTGTCGTAGAAATTAGTCGATAGTAATGTAATTCACTTAATCTGGTTTTACCGTGAGGAGTCATATTAATTAGCTGAAACCAATTATATTCTTACTCTGCAAATTCAAAGCGCTTGAATGATATAGCAAGTTAATTGGTTATAATTTTGAAGCAATAGTCCTAGTAATATTATAAATTAGGAGTGTGTGAGTGAAAACATATTACAAACCAGCCTTTAATCACCTAAGGCCTGGCAATTAAACTGAAATTTAAGGATTTTACTAATTTCTCAATTACCGTATGATTTTCTCTCTCTTTCCTTTCTCTTAACTTACTTTGTTAGAACGACTACTTACTGCTACTACGACAAATGCAAATTTGGGCTGTAAAGTTAGTGGTTGGGATTTCAAGATTTAATATGCCTACATCTCGTAAGAATATAAAAAAGTATCCTTTGTCCATACCAAACCAGCTTTATACTTACCAAATCGTACCTTCCTTAAAACTAGGGTATAATTTCAGTCAAACCCGTCCAGCCACTTTAGCATCAAAAAGTAAACTCACAAACTTTCACATTTATAATGTTAGTAGGAGTTACGCAAAAATGAAATTAGTGTTAGGTTATTACGAGTAGTTGTTGTAATGATGTAACAAGTTTACTACTTAAAACGGTCGCTTTATAATAACAGTGTATTCAACGTACTTAGTATAGTATAGTTGTCACCTGTAAAGCAGGATAAGGCTTACCAGCTTGTGCCTTTCCAAGAGTAGATTTATATAATTAGCACACTTAATATATTTAATCTCATACGCTTTCTGTAAATAAGTTGTTTTTACACAACCTTTATACGCTTTTTTGTAAATAATTACATCTTTATAAGTTCTGATTTTGGAGTCGTCGGGTGTTCAAAAAGCACTATAGAGAGAGTGTGTCAAACTCTCGTTGTAGTAATACATTGTGTGTGTCAATTAACCGCTTAACGTTGAGCGTGTAAACTGAGCTATGAACAGGGAAGCGCTCTTGCTCTTTGCGCTGCCAATCTCAATTAATCTTGGCCAGGCCACAACTGTTTATAAAATAAAGACGCTTAGACGGCATACCTAATACCTAAAATGCCAGTATCTGTGAGCCAAATGGTCATGTCAAATCGGCTAGCAAACACCTTGTTCTCATTTGGTTCAGTTCGTCTGAACCCTACAAGAATAATAAAATAAACAACAAAGTGAATGACGGCTTTCCCAGCTGTTTTCTGGCTGACTTGTAGTGTAGAACACGAGAAAAAAAATGCTATGATCGAGAATTCTGTACTTCACACGCAGATTCGGCCGCTTTCCCTTATTTTGAAATTAAAAATAGTGGCACAAAAATAACAATGCCGGTTTGATGTAAAGAAATAATTACACACGTTATATCCGCATTTTTGGTATTTTTCTGTTATCAAATCTTACTATTAGGTGTTTCCTTAATTAAACGTATGCTATGCTTTAATGTATTCTTATTAGTATTTGTAAAATGTGTAAAAGTCGTAACCAGTTGTGGTGCGCATAATTTTGCTCGTTTTATCTTAAATCTATTATTATTCCGTGCAATCGAGATAAATGGTTTACTCCACAGTGTTATAACACATTTTTTATAAGTGCAATATGATATAATATTTCAAGTTTTGCATGCTTTCAGTGTTTTTAATTATAGTTCATAAATATAGCATTAATTATTAGCTTAATATTACTTCTGAAACCAGTCATTCACTGCCCACTATTTAGGATTGCTATAAGCAAGTTGCAATATAAAGATGAATATTCTCTTAAAAATATATTGTAGGTTTAAATTTGCGTAATATATGATTAATATTTAAGATAGATCGCAAATGCAGGATTCCTTCTGCAATGTGATGATTCAGTTAAGTTTAATTAAGGGCACAAGTACTTCAGTTGTTTAATTTAGTTTGTATTCGAGCTCATTTAAGTATGTGGCAATGTTGCGAATGGAGTTGCGCTTTTGCGGTACTGCGCGCTGTTATTTAGTATTCTGTTATAAATTACTTAAGGGCCAACTGCAGCAAATATTTTTTATTGATTGTCATATAATAGGTTTATAAGAATAAACGAATGTGCCACAGTTATTTGTCATTGAGATTCTCCCGCGCCGATGCACGGAGAAATAAGGCATATAGATATAACTATTTGAACTGATAAATTAAGATGTTAGCTATAATCTAGATATAGACATATTTTTGTATTTTGTAATCTAGTTTCGGTAAAGGGGATGAGTGTAAGACTCCGGAGATTTTTATATTAAAAATTAAAAGGAGAGAAAGAATGGTGACGTCCAATATTTTTTTTAGCTTAGAAGTGTTATTATTCTTAAATATACTTAGTATTATAACAATATTTTATTATTTTATAACGTTTAGTTAAGAAAAGATTTTTTTTATATATATAGAGAAAAAATGACAATTACAATTTTTGGAATATATTTTCGACTTTTTCTTACATCTACTGAACCAACTGTTAATAATTATATTAATTATATTTCATTTGAGTGCTTTTCACACACACCTGAAAACCTACATGTAATAGTACACTGTGTCTTAAGGGCGTTAAACAAGGAATTACGAACGAGAGTCTATTAGAAGCCCGAAGTCGAAGACCGAGGGCTTTAATGAGTCGATGTTCGTAATTCTAGTACCGCCCGTGCGACATACAATGTTTTTCATCACATTTGCGAGTATAATTTTAAATTTCTAAAAGAAAAAATATAATTGTTCCAAATATTGGAGATACCTTAGGCTGCGCTCTCAACGGCTGTCTTACTCTACACGCCGAAACGCAACAGTGCAAGCACTGCTGCTTCACGGCAGGATTAGCGAGCAAGATGGTGGTAGCAATCCGGGCGGACCTTACACAAGGTCCTACCACCTGCAAACTACTACTTAAGGTAAATGTACAAGTGCTCGTCACTGTCCCAATAGTTGGCATCTTTAATCTTATTGTCATTAGCAATAGAGATGGCAGCAGGGTGTCATCTATTGGGCATCAGCGTGTCGAGCACTCGGTCTGTTACCTTCCATAGTATTGTATCGATATAATGATTCAATGTCTTTGTTAACCAGAATGGGATTAGCTCGGTTCTTAAAACAAAGATTATATACCCGCCACCCTTATGTCCTTCATGTACAATAACACATCTGTATGTGTTAGTTAATGCTGTCATTAACAGGGGATTAATTAGCTTATCTCCATCAGCGGGTTTTACTAGACACAACAGGTTAATTAAGTTTTTATTTTTATCAGTGTGCAATTAATACGCGTAAAATGGTTTCTCATATTAAAGATTTATAGAAAGGAATTACAAGATTGCTATCATTAATTATAAAAGTATAAGGGTTTTGGATAATGGTTAAAACAGATCACAATTAATTGAACTATTAGGTACTTACACAAAACTACCTGTATATAATATATAAGAAACGCCACGTCTCTATTTTAGGTTTAATTAAGATTTGTAATTTGTAAGACAATTAACCATTAGATCATGAACCTCCAAATGATAGATTTCTTAGTTTTGAAGTTATAATATAATAATATACCTACAAGTGAATTATATACGTGGATGGGCTTGAGCCACAAAGAGAGGGCGTGGGCCGTATTTCCCACGCGGGCTCAGTGCGGATTGGGAACTTAACCCACACCATTGAATTGCTTCGCTGGTTTGTACAGGTTTCCTCACGACGTGTTCCTTCACCGTAAAGCTCGTGGTAAATTTCAAATTTGATTTCGCAAATGAATTTCGAAAAACTCAGAGCTGCGAGCCGGGGGTTGAACCCACGATCCTCTGCTTGAGAAGCGATAGGTCAAGCCACGAGACCACCACGGCTCTCTCTTGCTGCTGGCTGACTATAGGTACAAGTATAATTCCTCATGTAAAGAAATCCCAAAAGTGTTTTTTCATTGCAACTTGGGATAAACCCATTAAAGGGGAAACCCGAACGGATTTTAGTTCATAGATTCCTAATATTCAAAGGTGCTTTATAATCATCACCATCAGCCTATCGGTGCCTTATCAAATCTTTCTATTATCAAACAATGATTTGATAAAAGATGCACATATATAATGAAAATAAGCTTATTATCAATTAATTTGCCCATCAATCATTGGTGATAAACTTCTATATAAATCATGGTTCGGATGAGGTATTGTTATTCTAATGACAATGCTACGCTTCGTGGTGCTACTGTGTCTGTTGGGTTTGGCGCTCTCGGGTCCTCCCGTAGGCAAGTCCCGGGAGGAGATCGACGCGTTCCAGAAGTATTTGGAAAGCGGAAGAACCAGTAAGTTTTCCTGTAAAACCACGAATAAGAACTATTTACTAATGTGGCGCTTAAGTATATCTGAACAATATTGCGTATTAACCTGGCTGCGAACGTTTGATATGCCCAAAGATTTTTTAAATGGTCAAAGCTGATACGTGAAATCTTAACTCTTATCTGATCTTAATCTTAAGATAATAAAATATAGTGTAAACAGAGGCGTACTACAAATATTTGACTAATTTATGAGCAATATTATGTCCTATTCTTTAAATAAAATGATCATCTAAGTAATTAAATTTACGCTTTACTACACCTCTTCACTATTCATGTGTTTGTTACAATACGCATTATTGCCAAAATAGCTTTTAATTATTTGCAATATTTGTTTGTTTGTATGTGTAAGAAGGTATGTAAGTTACGCCCAGTTCTTATAATCGAATTGACACGCTATGCAGTTTAAATAACAATTCAAGTAAGTTTAATCAGATAAATCTTGTTTTATTGATTCAGATTTATCGTTTTAAATGGCGGCTATTACATTAATTGAAACATTCTTGGCTTTTACAGATAATGGTGTCCGCCTGGAAGACCGCATGGCCGAGAACCCCAATGGCAAGGCATGGGAGAACAGCGGCAAGTACCAGGGCGACATCATCCTGGACGAAGACCAGGTCCAAGCCATGGTCAATGACTTCTCCGCAGGCAGGAACGCGTACACCTGGCCTAACACCAAGTGGCCGCAAAACACCGTTGTCTACGAAATCGCCGCCGGGCACTTCAGTAAGTTGTGTTCAAATGTAATTAATGTCATTATTTTGTTGTCATTATCATTAGGTATGTACTTTAATGTAAGTATTGTTATTTAATTATTCTCATTATGACGGCATGTGTTTTGAAATAAATTGATTATTACTAAATACATAATATATAATAACAAAATACAATTTAGAGTGAGTCACACCCATAGGTATACGAATTATGAGTCCTTTGATTTGTCGGCTGTTGGTTAGGATATTTATAATACATTTATCTTAGTGAAACTCACAGTTAGTTAGCAGAAATAAAGAAATTCTCAAGCGACACGATATATCTAACTGTGTCGCTTACGCAATTTTAACAGTCATATGTCGCTTAGGCAGTTTTGCATTTCACCCGTCGCGTCAAAAACCAAATTGCGTTTTATTAATAGTACCTATGTTTGAGCGTTACTTATTTATACAATAAATTATTCTAGCAACGGCTGCCCAAAACGCCATAATCGCTGGCATTCGTGACATCGAGAGGAACACTTGCATCAGATTCAGGCTGCGTCAGTGGTATGACACCAACTACGTCCGCGTCACGGTGAGCTGTAGAACGCTAGTAGAACTACCCATGGCACCGAGACCGCTTAGAGTTAGAGGCTTATTTAGTTACTTAAACAATCACAACCGCGACAAAAATATCAAAGTTAATTGTCGTCATGTTACTAGCGCCCAACCGTCACAGAACCCTAATTTAACTCTAGCGTAAGTTTCAAAATGGATTTCATCAACAAGCAATGTGAGGTCACTATAATTTTTCACTAAAATACTTCCACAGTGGGTCACGATTAAGTTGGTCCAACAGCTACTCTGATTACCTCACTGAAGTCTCCTTCTACGGACAGAACTTCAACGACGGCTGCTACGCGCACGTTGGCTTCTGGGCTTCCCGCGGCATCCACACCCTCAACCTGACCTGGCCCAGCTGCTCCCTCCACACCACCATCGTCCACGAGTGGCTGCACATCATCGGATTCCTCCACATGCAATCCACCCACAACCGTGATGACTACGTCCGTATTCTGTGGGAAAACATCTGGCCTGGTAAGTGTAACTTCGTAGTCTACTAATCATAGCATTTGCATAGCAACAATGCTTGCAGTTGCTTTGACGACTTCGGGACCATCCGCGTCTACTAGTGGCTGCAGATCATCGAATTCCTCCACATGCAATCCACACAACTGTGATGACTACGTCCGTATTCTGTGGGAAAACATCTGGCCTGGTAAGTCTAACTTTGCAGTCTACCAACAAAGGCATTTGCATTGCAACGATGCCGGCAGCTATCTCGTCGGCATCGGGGCCTCCACCGTCTAGAAGTGGCTGCAAATCGTCAGTTTCCTCCGCGTGCAATGCACTCATAATCGCAGTGTCTACATTAACTTCTTGTAGGAAAACATCTGGCCTTACCAGGCCACCAGACCAGGTTACCAGATTAACTCTGCAGTCTACCAATTAAAACATTTTATAGCAAAGATGGCTGCAGTTACTTCGTCAGTTTCCAGGCCTCCAGCATCTTCACCACCATCATCCATATACAGCTGCTCATCATCGGTTTCCTCCTTATGCAAAGCAATCACAATCTTATACAAACACATATGGCCTGGTCAGATTACCTCTACAGCTGTAGAGGCCATATGTGTTTGTATATGATTGTGATTGCTGTATACAGTAACAAAGGCACTAGCATAACAATGCCGGGATGCATAAACCTTGTTATCTTCCGAGCCTCCCACATCAACACCACCATCTTTTACGGGTGACCGCACATTATTGGTTTCCTGCTCATGCAATCTACCCACAATCTTGACGAATATGTCAGCAATGTATCCAAAAACATCTGACTTAGATAATCTATCAAGTAAAGGGCAAAGGCGCTTTTATACCACTGCTGAAGATGCAAACTTCGTGGGCAATTCACATTAGAAATTTGTAAAATCACGTATTTCCTAAAAAACGGTAAACGTATAATTGAATACAAAGTCATGCGTTCATGAATGCTGTTATTGAAACCTCGTATCATCATCATCGATGCTCAAAATTGCTGTTATCAAATAAATGCATTGCATCATTTACGCTAGATGGCGTTAATCATAACTCATTCATTATTGTGTTGATATTCATAATCCTACTAATATTTATTATGTCTGGGTGTGTGATTGTTGTTATTTTACTGCTGGACGGATAAGAATGGAATTTTATATAGCTCATTGATCTCGATATTCACGCAGGATCGGTATTTCAATAGGTGAAATCCCAAAATTATACCCGTGAGTCTAGAGATGTTAAATTTTGCATGAGTGTTCCTCATACATTAAAGTCAATAAAGACCACGACCAAGAATGAGGGTTTTCTGAATATCGTTAGATGGCGTTAGTATCGTGAGATCCGTTTGACGTTTCAGTCTTGCTTGCGATTGGCTTATTTAGTTAAGTAATAATTAACCAATCACAAACCAATGTCAAACGGACCTCACGATACTAACGCCATCTAGCGGTATTTCGCCTGTCGGAAAACCGTCATTACATATTTTTGGGAATTCCCCTACGAGAATTCCCATAGAAAAAGTATTAAATCAATTCACCATTCACCTAAAAGGTAGCTGCAAATACTCATCAAAACAAAGTTCGTCATCGTCGCAGCTCGATCGCGTCACTTACCTACTTTATCAAAATATTTACGCTAGATGGCGTTAATTACTACTAATTCGTTAAGTGGGCATTCAAACCACTTTGTTTATCTTGAAGATAACCTTAACTGGTTTTTATCATTTATCGCAGTGATTTATCGTCAATTACGTAGCCTTGTGGAGGCATTTTGATGCAAAGCATTAAATATGTCCGAAATTTAGTCGTAACGAGGGTTTTCACAGAGGTGAAATATCGCTAGATGGCGTTAGTATCGAGAGGTTCGTTTGACGTTTGACGTTCGCTCGTGATTGGTTAAATAACTAAATGAGCCAATCACAAGAAACGTCAAATGGACCACACGATATTAACGCCATCTAGCGATATTTCGCCTCTGTGAAAACCCTCTTTTTATGGTTAAAAGGCATGAACGTTTATTTAAAATAACTCTTAAGTGTAGTAGCGGAAGTGAAGGGAGTTAAAACCAAGTATACAAGGAACGACATTTCAAAAAGATTACATAAAATAAAAGAAAAATACGTGAGGTTACTAAGTAAAATAATTAAAAGTGTAAATACTTAATAAGAAAACAAAGTTAGGTATAAAATATTAAAATAAAAAGCAAGCGAAGCAATCAATGCAGACAGGCTTCGGGCAGTCAGGTAAAAAGATTTAGCGCGGGTTTTTTTTTCTAAAATAGCCTGCCCATTGCAATTTCAACGAGCCACGGGAAAAACGAAAAAAATGGAACCGACTTCAAAAACCTTGAAAGTAATTTTCTACTAGTTTGAAGTCGGTGCCTCAGCACGAGCCAGCAGGAGTGGAACTATAGTCGTCTACCTCACCTACATACTATGCTATATATTTGGCTTCAATCACTCCTGCTGGCTCGTGCTGAGGCACCGACTTCAAACTAGTAGAAAACTATTTTGAAGGTTTTTGAAGTCAGTTCCATTTTTTGTTATTTTTTTTTTAAATATAGTTTTAAGTGATTTGTAGCCACGGTGCATCTCACGATTTCATTAAGCTCCAACACAGCATAGTTATATCATTTTATAACACAGTACCGGTACCTACGGTCTTCTTTATCAGAGTCCAGTTCACCAAATGATACTTTCTGCATGTAAATAATTGACTTGATGTTAAAAATGTCAAAATCGTTATAGGCGTGCTTCAAAAATTCGAGGGTTGCTCTCGATTTCTCTAAGATCCCATCATCAGATTCTGACTTGGTGTCAATGGGACCACCACGAAAGTATGTCCATTAGAACTAAGAAAGAATTTTGAGCTTCGGCCCACAATTGGCGGAGTTATCAAGTAACAAACATACCTACATAAAAAACATACACTCGAATTGAGAACCTTCTCCTTTTTTGAAGTCGGTTAAAAGAGGAACGTTTGTTTTAGTGACATTACAAGAGGCAACATGAGCAAGTAAATGTTTTCCATCAACAGGTATGGAGCACAACTTCGACAAGTACCCCGCCAACCTCGTGAGCAACCTCGGTCTTCCCTACGACTATGCAAGCACCATGCACTATGGCGGCTACGGTTTCAGCATCAACGGAAGACCCACCATGGTGGCTCTATGGGTAACTTTTTTTAAACTAGTTAACTGGCCTGTTATCTCACATTATGCCAGGTGCTGATTAGTGCCTCTTTCAGAGTTCTGATCACCCTAGGCTAACCGTGAATATGACCCCCCGCCCCCGGATTACTAACTCCTCGCTGACCTAAATGACCTCTTTTTTTCTCACTCAATGTCATTATCGCACTCACACTCTCACCTAAGTGTCAAACTAATTATTAATTTACTTTGCGGACAAATCATAAATAGTAGATTATACAACGAGAGCATAAAACAAGTCATTTTACCCGACACGTTAAGGGGAAAATGGGTTTAATGCTCGAGTTATACACTCTGCTTTTCACTTCGTTTGCGTGGAAAGGAAATAGCAACAGTGGAAACAATTGTTCACTTGCAAGGTACCTTTTATTACTCATGCATTGCTAAATAATTATAATGTTTTAGTTATATTTATTTATTTATGTGACGGCCAAGTTGAAGTGGGACTGGGCTGGACATGTCTGTCGAATGAACCCAGAACGTTGGGCCAAAATTGTTACGGAATGGGTCCCTAGTGACGGATACCGTAATAGAGGCAGACCGAAGAGGAGATGGAGGGACGACTTAGATGGCTATAATGTGGGATGGCGGGAGCTCGCCTTTGATAGGCAGGAGTGGAGCAAGAGAGGAGGGGCCGTTGCCCAGCAGTGGAAGACAAAAATAGGCTAATAAAAAAAAAAGTTATTTATTTATTTTGATGGATTTGATTGATTTTAGTTTTATGTAAATTAAAAATTACTAAAAATGTATATTGAAACTTTTTTATTTGTGGCTGTTGACACCTGACTGCCTTGGTCTTAGACGAAGATTTTACTTTATGCACTAGAGCATAAAAAGTCAGTCCCGCCAGCTTTTTTTTTAACTTTATTTCATGTCATGTTTGAGAAAAGCACTATACAAGCCTCGGCCGGAACGTGGGGTTGCCGGCCTCTACAGTAATGTACTATTTTGCGAGTACTGCTTTTTCGCAACGTAACGTTTGGCAACCGGTTTCATTTCGCAACTTTTCATTTCGCAAACTCTAAAACTGTAAATATTTCAGGATTTATTTCAGGGCCATCGTGTAGAACCCTTTAGGTTAGGTTAGGTTAGTTTTATAAAAATCCTGAAATATTTACAGTTTCAGAAATATTAAACGGTTGGGAAATGAAAAGTTGCGAAATGAAACAGGTTGCCAAACGTTATTCGCCGAAACATTAGTAAACCACTATTTTGAGTATGTTGACTCCAACCGGCCTCAAATCTGTGTTTTTCACGCTAACTTTGTGACCAGGATACCGCCGGCGTGATGGGCCAGCAGCAGTGGATCAGTGCGTGGGACTGGCAGCGCGTCAACCGGCACTACAACTGCGCCGGCGCGTGGAACCGCGACGCGCCAGTCGACGACAGCGCCCCCGGACAGCTGATGTAACTCTACATTGATGTTATTATACTTTTATTTATCAACTGATTGTTTTTCACTTGCTAGTCGACGATAAGGTTTCCCGAATGTTTAAGAGCGTTTCACCTGCTAAGCTAGGCTGGCAACGTATACATAAAAATTGAATGAAAATTAATAATGTTGTCTTGAACACTTCTTAATGTATAAGTTAATGTGTCTACTCCAATAATTATTCGTTAAAGACTTTTTTTTTCTTTAAAAACATTAATTCGTTAGCGGCGTTACGGCAGTTATAATGAAGCGTTTAAAAAAATAGCGTGGGTAAAGCATTAGTTGTTACAAACAAATTGTTTTTATTTTATATTATAAATTTATTGAAAATTATATACTTAGTTTAAGTGAGCAGGTTAGCAAAAACATAACCCTCCATCAGGCAATGTCGGGTAAAAAGAAACGGAACGGTTATTGTATTGGAACGGGAGTAAACCATGCATGATGCATGGCATGGACTCTTCCCATGATAATGATGTAATACCAACTAACAAATGATGGATCTAAGTTTTCTAAATAAATAAATAAAATTTTAAAGTATTATTATTTCATCATCATCATCATCCCAGCCTATATACGTCCCACTGCTGGGCACAAGCCTCCTCTCAGAACAAGAGGGCTTGGGCCATAGTTAACACGCGGGCCCAGTGGGGATTGGGAACTTCGCACGCACCATTGAATCGATTCGCAGGTTTTTGCAGGTTTCCTCACGATGTTTTCCTTCACCGCAAAGCTCGAAAAACTCAGAGGTGCAAGCCGGGGTTTGAACCCATGACCCTCTGCTTGAGAGGCAATAGGTGAAACCACTAGGCCACCACGGCTTTTTATTATTATTTAATCTTTGATATTTAAAGCTCACAGCTCACTATGGGGTGTAGGGCCGCCGCTATACCAAATTCAGTAAAATATGTACGTACACACAACACCACCATATACACACCCTTTATCATATACAACATTTGCCATAAGGTATACTTGTCATCAATAGCTGTATATATAGCTATAGCTTTTGCGCGCGGCTTCGCCCGCGTGGAATTCGGTTAACGCGCGCTGTTCCCTCGCGAACTGTCCATTTTTCCGGAATAAAAAGTAGCCTATGTCAGTCTCTGGCCCTGTAAACTATCTCTATGCCAAAATCACGTTGATCCGTCGCTCCATTTCGACGTGAAAGGCGGACAAACATACAAACTAACACACTTTCGCATTTATAATATTAAGTATGGATTCTGTAGCCGTGCCACATCGCGACGCGTCGCTGCAATTTTCTAAATCACATAAGTCGAAAAAAAAAACAAAATTTCAAATAATAGTGAAATATTAAGGAAATTACAGTTCTAACTGAAATACTTAATCTAAGTAGAAATTTTTATTCACTGCTCATACAGAGTCCTTAGGTAGTGCCATCCACGAAGACGCGTGATTTTGTCAAAATTAGACATTAATGACTTGTAATAAGAACCACGGTACCTACGCGTCATCGTGAATGACTCTACCTATACCTACAAAAAAAACCGGCCAAGAGCGTGTCGGACACGCTCAAAATAGGGTTCCGTAGCCATTACGAAAAAATTAAGTAATATTTTTCTAAGGATTTCGTATTTTATACGGAATCCTCCAAGTTTAGGTATATTTTATACCTTAGACTGCTTTTACTCTTAAATTACTAATAATTCTCAAGCAAACTTATCCGTTATAGTTTTCCTTGTAAAATTGAATATACTTACTCAATTTCTTTTTTTTGTTTACATTTTAGAGGGGGGGGGGGGGCTCGATTTTAATGAAAATTTGCTCTTTAAAGTTGAATATTTCGCAAACAAATCACTGAATCGAAATCTTAGCAAACCCTCAATGGTTCTAAAAGAGCTATCCAACGATACCCCACACTATAGAATGGATGAGAAAAAAAATTACCCCTTTACGTCTATGGGAGGTAACTAAAAAAAGTTTTTTTGATTTTTTATTGTACATTTTGTAGGCATAGTTTTACATTATATCTAAAGTCAAGGTCCAAAGGTCAAAATATCTTTATTCAATTTAGCTATAAAAGCACTTATGAATGTCAAGAAAACATCTACATATAGAATTCTGTGCAAAAATACAGCTTTCTAGCATTGACTAGTCTCTGAGCAAATCCGCAGACGGACGGACAAATAGAGACATGGCGAAACTATAAGGGTTCCGTTTTGCCATTTGGCTCCGAAACCCTAAGAGAGGAAAAACATGCAAACATGTGAAGTCATTGGTAAGAAGACTAAATTAATTCGTTTGAACGAACGTAACTGCATGATCTCGA
>NC_133472.1:6443258-6449227 GCF_025370935.1 Choristoneura fumiferana | reverse complement strand
ATCCCTTTAAATAGCAAACCTACTGTGTTAAAAATAAAGTTGTGTTAAATACTTGTGATGTATACATATCATTTAATAATATTGTAAATCTGTTTAAATATATACACATATATACCTCGTTGAGTTTCGGTGGTAGTTTTTTTTGACATTCATAAGTGCTTGTTATAGCCTAAATTGAATAAAGATATTTTTAATTTGACTTTGACTCGCCGCTCCGCTCAGCTGTTTCCACCAGAGATGTGTTGTGCGGGGTTTACTAATGTTTCGGCGAATAACGTTTGGCAACCTGTTTCATTTCGCAACTTTTCATTTCCCAACTGTTTAATATTTCTGAAACTGTAAATATTTCTGAAACTGTAAATATTTCTGAAACTGAAAATATTTCAGGATTTTTATAAACTTAAACTAACCTAACCTAAAGGGTTCTACACGATGGCCCTGAAAGCGTTTGCGAGATGAAAAGTTGCGAAATGAAACAGGTTGCCAAACGTTACGTTGCGAAAAGGCAGTACTCGGTTGTGCGGGTATAGGTGGAATGAAGCGTTTCTATTGGTTCATAAAAACTATTTCTTCGCACATCTTTGCTGTGAGACGCAGCCTAATGTGACGCCACGCCACGTCGTCCGACGCATGTTTCTATCTGCACCTAACCAAACCGTTTGACCCCTCTCCCCCCCTTAAATGTGTGACGCAATTTATGTATGATCCCTTTTTTTTATAAATATAATTGATTGTTTAGATATTCATATCATAGAATAACACATAGAACATTCTTTGTTCTCATATAATTGAATTAATATGAATTGTGATAAGTGAAAAGTGATACTAGATATTCCAAAGGAAAAGTGCTGCTGGATTAATCAACTTTTTAGTGTATATTACTCTGTTCCGTAACTCAAGAGACATCAGTGATACTTTTTGTTAGAAAAATGTTTACAATACATACTACTAGCATGCTTAATAGATGGACCATGACGGAATTGCCTTCAAACTTTCCCAACTCCTGACTTGAAGTGAATTTGTACCCCATAAAATCATACTTTTTAAATAAGTGACTCAGGTGACGTTACCATGGCAACAATGAGAAGTTGATTGACACTGCTAATAAAAAATTGCGATTGGCTATGTTTTATGTTGTATCTGTGGCAGGTACCAAGCGAAGAAACATTTCGAGTGGCACACGGGCAAGATCCACGTGTGCAAGCACTGCGGCGCGAGCTTCACGTGAGTGCTGGCTAGGGAACAGGCCTATTTGACACCTGTCAACGGACAGCTGTCGGCTTTCACAATCATTATTCATTAGTTATCCAAATTGGGAATGAATATCACGTTATTGGTTTTAGGTCTCCTGTCTGTTCCTCACTCAAAATCAAAATTAGGTATATGAACTGTAGTTTCCTCATGTGTGTTATGTCTCTATTTTGACATTGGCGAAATACGTCTTGTTAAAACAGAAAGAGTGAAAGCCATAAAAAAATCACTTTGATTCTAGTCATCATCATCATCCTATCCTATATACGTCCCACTGCTGGGCACAGGCCTCTCAGAGCAGGAGGGCTTGGGCCGTAGTTCCCACGCGGACCCAGTGCGTATTGGGAACTTCACACGCGCCATTGAATCTAGTATTGTATTGTATTTTTTTTTTCAGATAATCACAATTACTATTCTAAGGAGCGTACTCCCGCTCGGGGTTATAAAAATGGTTTACTAGAAGAAACCTTATGTCAATACTTTAATTTTTATTTATTAAAAACAGTCCTATACTTAACAAACTTACCTACATAAAATAAAAATAGAACCTAAAACTAAAACAAATCAAAGAGTACCCTTAGGCAAGGTCCCGAAGATGCTGGCAGCGTTTAGATTCAGTAGAGATTGATATATGATATGATGAGGGTTATCTCTGGGTGTCACTGACGTCGTTCACTTGTCTGCAGCAAGAGCTCGACGTATCTGTCGCACGTGCGGCTGCAGCACCCCGCCATGAACGTGGCGTGCGACGCGTGCGGCGAGACCTTCGTGGGCCGCCTCGGGCTGTTACAACACAAGTCGCGCGCGCACCCGCAGGTACCGTGCTGGGCTCTATGTTAATTCGCATAACTGAATACGCATAATGTGGATTGGCATAACAATAAGTTGGCATAAATTTAATTGTGGCGTTATCTGGGAAAAGGTACCTTGTTGTCGGTATTGAGTTATTGATATCCCATAATCTACATACATTTAGCTATCGAACCATGTAAGAAACATGCATGTAGGTTTAATAGATATTTTTAAAAAAAATGTTAAAGCTCAAAAGCCAGAAAAGGTGATTATGAGAAATTGAATTCAAACTTGTACACCCAATAAAAGTATGTTATTGTTGGAAGTTACATAGATGACATGCTATTTGAGGAGTAGATTGTACGAGCTTTCAGGTTTCAAGAACAATTTTGTAATTGGACAACGGTTTTACTATAGTTTACCTTGCCAAAGTGCATAAAGTAAAAAAAAAAGGTTGATGGATTTTTTACATTTTTTTTCTATTTATAGTATATTTCTATTGGATTTTATCGAAGGAAAAAATATTATGCGTAATTGGACACTAAATAAGAACTACTCCGTTTTGAATTAACGTTGTTTATTATATAAAAAAAATACTTTAACAAAAATAACTTTGTTGTTTACAAATGTAATTAAACAGTCAAAATCAACAAACTTTTATATTTAGTACGCTAAAACATAGCCAAATGAGACCAAATTAACTCAATAAAACATAAAAAACTAGTTTTTTCAATCTCAAAATTCAAGGTAAAGTTTAGTAAAAAGTTGGTACAATCACTATATATTTTCTAAAAGGTACCTTATCGTCGGTGGTAAAATATTTAGTGATTATGAAGTGATATCATTTAAAAACGACTAATAACTTACAATTTATTTTAATAGTCTTAATTTAAGAACACTGTAGTATTAAAACTCTTACCAAAAACCTATAATTTTGTCTCAACACACTAAATGATTAACGTATTTGAAAAGGTACCTTATTGTCGGTCGTAAAATGTTTAGTGACATAGTTAAGAATAAGATCTAAAAAAATGCTTTTGATTTGTAGTTGTAACTATTAATCGTTATTATTATTACTATAAATCAACCTCTAAAGACCAGCAAGTGGTAGGACCTTGTGCAAGGTCCGCCCGGATTGCTACCACCATCTTGCTCGCTAATCCTGCCGTGAATAGCAGTGCTTGCATTGTTGTGTTTCGGCGTGGAGAGTAAGACAGCCGGTGAAATTACTGGCATTTGAGGTATCCCATCTTAGGCCTCTAGGTTGGCAACGCATCTGCAATCCCCCTGGTGTTGCAGGTGTCTAAGGGCGGTGGTAATCTCTTACCATCAGGTGACCCACTTGCTCGTTTGCCATCCAGTCGAGTAAAAAAAAGACAAATTGGCGTAAATCGTCAATAAGGGCCTTATCACACTAGCGATTCGCGGGAGAGTTGAAAGCGAGGCAAGCGAGGCGCTGCGAGCGTATAACGATTTCGCCGCAAGCGCGCAACGATGTTGCTGCTGCGAGCGCATGGCGAGTTCGCTGCTTTAGCGTCAAAAACGCCATATTGTAGACTTTCGTATAATAAATAGGGCGTCTTCGGCGCTAACGCAGCGAACTCGCAGCGACATCGTTGCGCGCTCGCGGCGATATCGTTTCATGCTCGCGGTGAAATCGTTACGCTCTCGAAGCGAACTCGCTGCGCGCTCACCTCACTTTCAACTCGCCGCAAATCGCTAGTGTAATAAGGGCTTAACTGGCTACCGCCTAATGGTGGCCAGTTATTGATGATTTACCTTACTATAATTAAACGCATTTTATGATGATTCTTGACGTTTTTTACGCGCCGACAAGCACCGCAATGGGCCCGCGTGGGAACTAATGCCCAAGCTCTCTCATTCTGAGCCTGTGCCCAGCAGTGGGACGTATAGGCTAGGATGATGATGATGATGATGACGCGCCGACAAAGTACCGACGTCCGACACGTCTTCCAAACCGATACCGAGCGCACAGAAAGCATTCAAGAGCGGCACCGACAATAAGGTACCTTTCTTACTAAACTTTAAGGGATGTTTTAACTCATAAAAAATCGATTTAAAAACTTGTGTCTCTGTCAAATTAAAATTTAGACCCTGCTTATTAATATAGAGTACAAAAAGAAAAATGATTTTTTTCGACATTTTACTTCAAGCGCGATTATCTCGGAAACTAGAACCGACAACAAGGTACCTTTTACCAGACAACGCCACAATTAGCATAACATTACTTTGAATACGTATATAAGAGTATAAACATGAAATGATTATTTTAATGAAATTGTAAATTTTATTTTTCAAACAACATATTATGCAGTGTTACATTAAGTGAAAAAATATTGCTAAAAGTATTATTGTTTTATTGTCTTATTTGCTCAATTCAATTAGATATCTGAGAAGTGAACTACTATGTGAAAATATATATTATTGGGCTTTTAAAAAGAAACCTGTACACCTGGTGTTTCATAATTATCTCTCAATAACCCTCTCTCCCGAGCTAGTGAATCAATCACGCAGCCAGGTGCACAGGGCGCCAGCAGCCCGTCACATAATAATTGATTGTAATAATGAACTGTAAATTCCAGATCGCTTCAGTGAAGCCAGAATCTAAGTGTGCGTCGTGCGGGCTCCAGTTCTTAAGCCAAGACGCCCTGGCGCGTCACGCGGCGGCGGGCTGCGACCCCGACTTGAGGTCAGTATCTACCATCACCATCATCATTGTCATCTTGGCTCTTATATATATTCCCACAAATTGCAGAGCATAGACATAAGTCGGTTATGTTATCATATCAAGTTAGGTTTTACGTGTTAAGGAGTGGCCACACCGTTGTTTAAAAAACGGCGACAGTACGGAATAGCAGTGACGCACCGTATGCGCACCGTTGTTATCGCATGCTCTCCACACCGCTGCTTAAAATACGCAAAAAGCGCGGAATCGCAGTGACGTGCAGTAAACGTCACGACTCTTGTTCGGTAAAGTCCTGACGTTTACGGCACGTCACTGCGATTTCGTATTTCAAGCAGCGTTGTGGAGAGCATGCGATAAAAACGGTGCGCATACGGCACGTCACTGCGATTCCGTACCGTCACCGTTTTTTAAGCAGCGGTGTGGCCGCTCCTTTAAACTCAATTTCTTTACATCGTCACATACAGATGTAATGAATACTGTTTTGGGGGTCAATCAATATTTTAGTGTAGCTAGCTTTTTGCTACAGTAACGTCTCCTGAGTCACCTATTAAAAATATGATTTTATGTGGTACAACGCCACTAAAAGTTAGGAGTTGTGATAGTTTTAAGGCAATTCCCTTACGGCTCATCTCCTAAGTGTGCTAAAAGTATAAATTGCTCACATTTTGCTAACAAAGTGTATCACAGATGTCTCCTGGGTAACGGGACAGAATAACACTAAAAAGCTGAGACCCTAGGTAGTATTACGTCAGAAAGTTCGTATTTATCTTCCTTTCTCAACTGTAGTGTTTAGTTTTGTAACTAAGGGACCCCATACATCCCTGTATTTTTTTTATTTAATTGTGTGTTTTAGTATTTTATTTGTAATTATTTTATGTTGAAAAAATGACTTTCTGCCAAGTTTCTTGCGGCGCATTCTTCTTGGCAATGAATGGTCCTTCCGAAAGCGCTGGTAGTTTAAAAAATGACGTGTAAAAGTGTCCATTGCGGCCTATTTTATTTACTGAATAAATGATTTGAATTTAAATGTTGAATTTATCATAATAAAGTTAGCTGATGCTTATTGAGAGAGCAAGGTGAATACTCTTAATGTTGGTTGCAGGCCGTGTCTGACGTGTGGTGAGTCGCTGCCCTCTGAGGAGGCGCTACAGAGTCACGCGCAAGAGTGTCACAACACGGACCAGTTCAAGTGCTTGGAGGTAGGCACGTGGCGGTTTAT
>NC_133472.1:6374039-6439549 GCF_025370935.1 Choristoneura fumiferana | reverse complement strand
ACTCGCACTTTTCAACACAGTATTTCTCCAATTCGAGAATAATAATATGACATTTTCATATCGGTGATAAAAAATCTGTAAATTTTCTTCAGCTCCACTCGTAGGTATTTTAAATTCAGTGCCATTTAAAAATAGTACTTTTGTAGATGTGGGTTCAAAAATCGGCCCTTGAATTTCAAAATGTATGCATGGAAACTGATCATTACCCTTTTCTTGGCAAGTTGAAACAAGTGTACCTGCTGAATTCAAGCCTTGCTTGAATCAAGCCAAGATTCTTGTAGAGCTAGCAAAAATAACTTTAAAATAATACAAAAAGATGAACTAATTAATTATGTTTCATATGAGATACAATACCAAGAAAAGGGTCAGAATTACTTACATCATTCTACTAAAGTACAACTAGTGTATTGCTGAGAAATTATGTTTTAAACAAAATTTTGTCCAGTTGTCAGAATGAATTACAGCTGTAATCCTATGTCAACTAATATTATGAATGCGAATGTATCTTTGTTTATCCTACGCTTTAAAGTTTGGTACCTATCTACGGAGATAGCTGGAGTTCCCGGAACGGACATAGGACACTTTCTAACCTGGAAAGTAGAACAGTAAAAAAATTACTCGCAGACTAGATCGCGTTAACAGCCAGCTCTACCAGTGGTATGCAGTGAGGGACAGCGCCAATGAGGGCTATCGCGTATGAATGAATTCGCCGCTAGAGGCGCTAGTGTAGCGTGAGGTCTCCGAAATGTCAAATCTCATAGTGTTTGGGTGAGCTACGCGGGTTTATTTATAAAATAATTAGATTAATTATGTGACTATTTTGCATTACCTGAAATTAATTATGGCAATTATGCGTTACAGGGCAATTAATGCCTGTGTTTGGAGACAGTTTTGTCTTTCGGAAACTTTTGTCCTCCCTTTTTTTCCGAACAAAACGGGGCTAAGCAACACTGTGGTTGCTGGATATTTTTATGGTACGGTTTTAAGGTGTATTTTAGTCTAAACTTTGTTTTAACGCCCATAATAACAGATTCTGAAAAACCTCATTTAAAATCCTCACGCAACAGTGTCGCTATCTAGAAAGACAAAAAACGATAGCCCTCATTGGTGCACCGTCAGTGCCACTCCATTACTGGAGGTTGGCCGTTAGCTCTGACAATTTTTCCCTGTCTTGAGCTGGCCGGAATAGATGCTCTGGACTCTGATTCCGGTCCACTCCCTAATATTCCACAGCCATGATTTCTTCCAACTTCCAGGGCGCGATTTTCCCCGTATTTAATCAATATTAATTGCAGCAGCTGATATCTGTCATGGCGCAGAAAGTGCAGCAGTTAATCGATTTTTTGCTTTTTGATCGTGTGCAATCATCATCATTATCTCAGCCGTAGGACGTCCACTGTTGGACATAGGCCTGTCCCATAGACTTCAAGTTGCTTCGGTTGGAAGCGGCTTGCATCCACCGTGAACTCACGGGTTTAAACAGGTCATTCGTCCATCTCGCTGGTAGACGTCCTAAGCTGCGGTTGCCGATCCGCGGTCTCCACTTGGGCCCCAGAACTTTTCGGCCCCGACAGACATCTGTTCGGCCGTCTGTGTTGTGTGCAAATATTTTCAGGGCACTGGTAGGTATAATTTAATTTCGCTCCTTTATTTGTCGCCTCTAAAATAATCTGCACCACTTCCTGCCGCAACCTTACCTACTCCTACAGATTAAAAATAGCTTATTACCGATTTATCTCAAGATACCTATCTGTGTGATAATCGGAACTATAAAAGACAATACTACCTTGAGTTGTACAACAGTAAAGATGATTCGGCTTGTGCTTGGACTTTGCGCGATCGGTGCAGTGGTGGCCACTCCCGTGGTGACCAGAAGCAAGGAGGATGTCGACCGGTACAGGGACTTCTTGTTGAATACTTGTAAGTTGCTTCCTAATAACAAAATTGGTTTGCGGATTTAAATATGCATTTTTAGGGTTCCGTAGTCAACTAGTTTCGCCATGTCTGTCCGTCTGTATGTCTGTCTGCGCGGGTAAGCTCAAGAGACCGTTAGTACTAGAAAGCCGTAATTTGACATGAATATTACATATCAGTCACGCCGACAAAGTGGTACAATAAAAAAAAGTTAAAAAAAAACTTTTTAGGGTAGGTACCTCCCGTAGACGTTAAATGGGGGTGTTTTTTTTCGACTAACCCTATATTGTGGGTTATTTTTGGATAGGTCTTTAAAAACCATTGGGGGGTTGCTAAGATAATTTTTCTATTCAGTGATCTGTTTGCAAAATACTAGAGGGGGGCCCTCTAAAATCTACTGTTGGGTGGAAAAATTTGAATAAAATCAGAATGGTAGTGAATATATCAAATTTACAAGAAAAATTATAGCGGCTAAGATTGCTTAAGAATGTTTAGTAGTTTAAGAGTAAATAGCAGCCTAAGGTATAGAATATACCTAAACTTGGAAGATCCAGTACACAATATGAAGTCCTTAGAAAAATATTATATGTTTTTTCGTAATGGCTACGGAACCCTATCCTGGGCGTGTACGAAATGCTCTTTGCCGGTTTTTTTAAAAGCATAAATATCTGATACGACTATTCTAAGGGCCGGTAGGACGTGGCAGATATTTTTGGTCGCTCCGCTGTGGCATGTATTAAGGCTGCAAAGCGTTTTCGCGAGAGATGTTGCGAGGTTTTTTTTTGTCATAAACCCATAGATCGTATCATTTACCTACCTTGCTTCGCTTAGCTCTGGTGGACACAGCTGAGCGGAGCGAGAATAGGAAAATGAAGCGTTACTATTGGTTCATGACAAACACATTTCTGGCAACAGATCCTCACACATTTCTGGTGGAAACTCAGCCTCAAGAGAAGTTTCCCTGCCGGCCGCGCGGCCGCGTTAGGTATTCGTTTGGGATATTGCTGTCTTTATCGCTCGTGACATAAGCGCTCGCAGCCGTCCCCCCAATGCCTTCCGCAACGACGTCCGTAATTTATAGCGAGATAGGTGTATGCTGTAGGCTTTTCAAGATTTGGACGGTTGAATTTTGGGTTTCGTTGTCCTCATATTATACGAAAAGTATGGCACAGAAATCAATGATATTATACAATCAAGATGTTCATTATATTTTCTATGCCTGTGGTTTTTTCGATTTTTGTAAAAATGCTTTATTAGTCTGTAATTCTCGTGCAAAGTTGACATCTTTTTTGTCGACTTTTGAGCTCCTGTAATTCTGATATTACACATTTATATGAAAATCTGGAAAACCACAGGCATAGATGATTACGTCTAGTCCGTAATTACAAAATTTCATCTATTTCTGTTGCCTAGTTTTCAAATGAGACCGGGACTACGTTTGTATGGAGAATAGAACGAAGAGACTTCTCTTAATAAGTATCTTCTCTTAGTAAGTGTAGTAACTAGTCCTTCCTTCTTACTGTAAAAAGGGTTGCCTGGAAGAGATCGCTCTTAAGCGATAAGGCCGCCTATTGCTCACCTTGTATTTTTTTTCTCTATGTATCTGTATTCTGTATTGCTTACTATGTCTGGTGTACAATAAAGAGTCTTTGTATTGTATTGTATCTGCTGCAGCGAAGCGTGCGAAAATATCTGAATCCTAGAAATAGAGTCGTATCAAATATTTATGTCAGATAGTGGTGGTGGTGACTGTACCTAAATATTTACTTACTTTAGTCATCTTTTTACGTTTTAATTTATTAGTCTGTGACCAGGAATAAAAATATATTTAATAGCTGAGGTCTCACGCAATTATCTGTTTAATTAATGACAATTAAGTAATAACTACTGCCAACATTATCATCCTGCATTAATTTTATTATTGAAGTGAAATAGATTCCTATAGGGAATTCCCCGGTATCATGTAGTCGTAATTTATTGCTCATGGTGACAATGAAAAGTTTTATGTACATACCTAATGAATGAATTTTTATGTTATTTTTAAATGAAAATTACAACAATAAAGTTTGGTTTCATTTAACTATAACTTCAACATGACTGCAATCAAGTTACTGAATTTTAAAAATTGGTTTCTGATCATCGATTAAAATGACTATTGAAACAATTAGGTTATGTACTTTGCTCACCCGCGACCTTGTGATAGCTATACGTTTATGCAAGAAATTAGTGTTCATGCAATTCCTCTACCTCTATACTGTATGAACACACTCATAAATCACACAAAACCATCTATCACCACCACCACACTACACTGATGCGTTTCGAACTCAAACAGAGCTCATCTTCAGAGCAACACAACCCTCATTAAAACTACCGTGAGAATCCGATATAATATAATTATTAGAATGGGGACATGAATCATTTACATTACTTAATAACCGATGTATGCGCGATATGTTTCGAGCCAATTCGCGGCTCCTTCTCAAACTACGATTAATAAAATAATCGTGAGTGACCCTTGTATTTTAATAATTACGTAAGTATATAAGACAATAATGATAGTTTCTCTTAATCCAGTCACAAATAAGGCCGACAAATTCAAAAACCTGGCTGCGCAGTCTCCTGACCACCCGGAGATGTACAGTGGCAAGTACCAAGGTGATATAGTCCTGGACAAAGAAGACGTTGATGACATGGTGGCGCAGTATGCTTCAGGACGCAACGCTGTCATCTTTCCTGGCTTATCGACTCAGTGGCCGGATAATACCGTGATCTGGACTTTTGCTGATACACACTATGGTACGTCTAAAGTTTGAAGCTGATATAGTTTGTTCTCATAAGGCCTAATACCGCATTTACACAATCGTGCAAATCGCGAGGTGAATAACGAGCATATCGTCACTAGATTTAAAAAAGCTCCTAACTTACAATTTATAATTTTTCTAAGTGAACTTTATGCGCCTTATTTGAAGGGTCGATTTTATTGACTTATTGATTTGAGATACGAGATTTTTTCAAAGTTGTGACGATATTATTATGTAAACAGTGCGCTCGCTATTCGCCTCGCGCCTCGCTTTGTGATTCGCGCGCTCGCGTTGGGAGCGGTTTTTTAGACGCGAATCAAAGGGCACGAATGGCGAACACGAACTTACTTAGCGAGAGTTGTTTCCTAGGATCATAGCAAATGAAGGACGTAGTCTGCTCTGCCTACCCCGTTGATTATATGTATTATTTATATGTATGTATATGCATGGAGCAAATTTAAGTTTTAAAATATCCCTAGAAATACAATTTTAACGTAGTAAAAATATGCGATTGACGCAACTAAACTAAACTCTACAGGAATTTAAAATTCTGTGTTATTTCCACACAAATAACTTTGTGTAAAATGTTTTTGCGAAAGTAACTGGCATTATATATCTTAATGTTTTTTTTTTCAGAGGAGCCAGGACAGAAAGAAGCCGTGCTTGAAGCGATGAAGCTGATTGAAAGCAAGACTTGCGTGAAGTTCCGTCAGGCTGAGCCCTCTGACCGGTTCTTCGTCAACATGACCGTTCGTTGCTTTTTACAGCCTAGCCTTTACCCGGCTTCGCTTATGTTATCCTAGAACTAGGTCTCGGTCACTCTATGAGCGTTTCAACCGCACACCATATCGTTTTATAAAATCCTTTCATGCTACCTAACCTACCTAGAGTCGCTGGCGGCGGAGAGACGCTGGCTGGGAGGTGCTGAAGACAGTATTGTGGCGCGCCATGGAAGAGGCCTATGTCCAGCAGCGGACTGCTTTAGGCTGATGATGATTCTACCTGACTCATTTCATCAGTACCTATAAGCGACAGGAAACTGATAGCGGTTGAAACGCTTGTAGAACTACCCGTCTAGCAGTTGAATGCCAATGAGGGCTATCGCGTATGAATTCGCCGCTAGAGGCGCTAGTGTAGCGTGAGGTCTCCGGAATGTCAAAACTCATAGTTTTTGGGTGAGCTACGCGGGTTTATTTATAATTAGAATAATTTTGTGAATATTTCGCATTACCTACAAAACAAATGTTTTATGTTCAATCTTTAAATTTGTGTGATCGTCTTTCAGAGCTATCCCTTCGGCTGTTACGCTCACGTCGGTTACCGCGTCTGGCGCGGTCCCCATATCTTCAACCTCGGCTCGACTCCTGGCTCCGACTGCTACCGTCAGCCCACGATCGTGCACGAGCTTATGCACATCATGGGATTCTTCCACATGCACGCCACCTATGACAGAGATAATTACGTCAGGGTCAACTATGAGAACATCGTGTCTGGTGAGTCACAAAACGAGGAAGAACGAGACTAAGATTTAGCTAGCTACTTTTGTCTCTCATGTGTGATATTATAGTTGTCACTTAATTTATCTATACTTCTATGCTAATACTGTATTAAAGCAGCGTCACCACCAATAATGTGCGAGGATGTGCTGCGATGGATGTGTTTTTCAGTAACAATAAGTATGTTATTCGTCGGAACACATCTTCGCACATCTCTGGTGGAAACTGCTGCTTTAAAGACAGAAGATTTGTATTTATGGATGTTTGTTACGATTAAACTCGAAAACTACTGGATCAATTTCAAAAATTATTTCATCATTAGAATGCTATGTTGTTCCTGAGTAACATAGGCTATATTTAATACTAGAAAAAGTTAGGGATCTCTATTAAAACTTCAATAATGTATCCCAGGGTGTATAAAAATGCCATAAAATGTCTGTCATCGCATGCGCTGCAGAAACTATTGATGATAGAACAAAAGAATGTTCAACAATATTAAAAAATATATCAATATCTAAAAGTTATGTCATATAACACCACTTTTTTGACATGGTAAACGTTGATAGAAATGCCAACCGAAATTAGACCATGTTATCCATATCTTTGTATTAATTATTATCCATATAAGTCATTTCGTATTCATTACTGTTTGAATACCTGTAAATAGCTTTTTTAATTATTGAAGTCGGACATTCCATTCAAAAGATAATAAAAAAATTACAATCTAATAAAAAAAGCATGACAGATTTACTCTATACTCACGTCGATGCGCCCCGTTTACGCGCGGGTACGGTTTTTGGGAAATGGAGCTGAAATTGTGTGGGAAGAGCCCTTGATTAAAGACCTTTTTTTTTAATAGCGGGTCGCTAGTACGTATAATATATTCTTATATTTGTTCATCTTTCAGGTGCTGAGAGCGACTTTGACAAGTGGAATGAGTTCCAAGTCGGCAACTTGGGCGTTGAATACGACTATGTGAGCTGTCTGCATTACCCCGCTTTGGCCTGGAGCAAGAACTTCGAGCCGACCATCGAGCCTTTGAGGGTAAGTATAATTTACTAGGTGTTGCCCGCGACTCCGTTAGCGTAGAATTCGTTTATAGCTATCCCGGGGGATGCAATTTTCCGGGATAAAAACTATCTTATATCCTGCCCCGGGACGGAAACTATGTGTATACCAAATTTCATCCTAATTGGTCAATAGTTTAGACGCGAAAAGGTAACAAACAAACAGACTTACAAACTTTCGCATTTGTAATATTACCGGATTTGCGCCAACTCTAAAAAAACCGGCCAAGAGCGTGTCGGACACGCCCAAAATAGGGTTCCGTAGCCATTACGAAAAAAATAATTAATATTTTTCTAAGGATTTCGTGTTTTATACTGAATCTTCCAAGTATATTTTATACTTTAGGCGGCTATTTACTCTTAAACTACTAATAATTCTCAAGCAAACCGGTACAGTTCGCACGGACATGGTACAGTTGGTAGCACACGTGTCCTGTAACTTAGAAAATCGCACATTATGTTAACATTTTTTTAAGGTCTCTACCCATTACACCGTATCATATCATGGCCGTAACAGCAACATGTCTGGCAAAAATATATTCTTTGTATTGAAAAGTACTACTCGTATGCCAACACACCCTGGTTCATCAGGAATTCAGAGGTCCATCAACATCTAAGGAAGTGAAACGAGAAATTCAGTCATATTCAACAAAATACAATAAGCAACTTCAATGCCGCCCTAACTAGCTGGCAGGATTACTCACTGAGCCTGACCAGATAAGACGCCTTAAGAGGCGCAGAATCCTAGAACTGGATCAACTAATATGAAGGTTCAGCCACAGATAGAGCGGTCTCTCGCGGGGGAGCCAACTCTACACGCCATCGATTACGCAACTCATCTGCTCATAGTCCCCCGACTGATCGCATGATACTTAATGTAAAAAAAAAAAAAACAAAAAAACTCGTGTTCCCTCTAACACATTTCCTAACCAACCGTTCGTCGTCGCGTGTCATGGTATGAGCTTGAGCTTGACATTCGGTTTCTTACACTTTCCTTATACGATCATGGCATGATACGGCGTATTATAGTGTGTGTAGATACCTTTACTAATGATACGGCGTGTTATAGTGTGTGTAGATACCTTTACTGATGATGCGGCGTGTTATAGTGTGTGTAGAGACCTTTACTGATGATACGGCGTATTATAGTGTGTGTAGAGACCTTTACTACTGATACGGCGTATTATAGTGTGTGTAGAGACCTTTACTAATGATACGGCGTATTATAGTGTGTGTAGAGACCTTTACTAATGATACGGCGTATTATAGTGTGTGTAGAGACCTTTACTAATAAACATTTGGTGTTGCTTTCAGGAAATTGACGGAGTGATGGGTCAGCGTGAGTATATCACTGAGAAGGACTGGCTTCGCATCAACCGCTACCACAACTGCCCCGGCGCATGGGAATAACTTTTTACGTACACCATTTCTTAATGATTACGAAATAAATAATACAGCATTTTAGACGCTATTTTTTATGACGTCACCCAGAAATATAATATCTTCTATACATATAATAAAGCTGAAGAGGGTCGAAAGTCTGTACATGGAAGATATTCGACTAAAAGTTGGCTGGGGATACTTAGAATCGATAACAGAACACGTTCCAATAGGTTTTAGAATTTTTGTCTGTTTGTCTGTTTATCTGTTTATCTGTTTGTCGTTTATTTGACCGCGCATCACGTGAGAACGGCTGAACGGATTTTTACGCAAACTTTACTAATCCGACGAAAAAATCCCCGGCCAGGTTATAGGCTATAAAAATTTGACCCTTAGGGTATAAAAATTCAACCCTTAAAAGTGGAGGTAGCTGCTACATTCGATTGAGTTAAGTTTCCACCTTCAAGTTTTCAGATACGTGCTATGACTATCAAGTACCCTGATAAACTAACAGATGGCGCTGAAATTAATATCGTTGTGACTCGAACTGAGGAAGGATTTTGCCAAATTAACTAAGTTTAAATGAAGGAGTACGGATATCAACAAATTTAATTGATTTAACAATACGACCAAAATTAAATGACAATAAAGTAATTGCCACACATTCCAGTGCCATCTTTTGGAGAGCTGGGTAAACAGTAAGTAATGGAGTAAACTAATAAAAAAGAGTTTACTTACATAGTTATACTAAAGAAAAACTAATAGTACTACCGTATATGGTTGTACTTAGTTTTTTTAGCATTTGAAAAAGGGTTGTACAATCTTGACGAGTCTTTTTATTGAAGTACACCTGCCGAACAAAACATATTCGCTTACGATACTACTACGTAAGAGGGTCGAAAGTTGATGGTGTTTGAAAGTTGGCAAGAGTCCCGTTCCAAGAGCAGAAGCTTGCTGATATATCAAGCGCTATTTAAGCCAAGATTGGCATCTTTATCCCAAAAGATTGGTTTATTCACCATGAAAAGAAGTGGATGTTAAGAAGGTTGCACACCTATATGTTGTCTATGGATTTAAGTATCAGGCAACTCTTTTGAATTCTTATAAAACTCTGTATCTTGCTTTTTGTTTAAATCGACTTTCAATAAATACTTTTTCCAATCTTTACTTATTGTTAATTCACATTTAACAATACTAAAGAAAAACTAATAGTACCTCCGTATATGGTTGTACTTAGTTTTTTTAGCATTTGAAAAAGGGTTGTACAATCTTGACGAGTCTTTTTATTGAAAGAGGTTTAAAAAAAAACAGTTACTATTACTTATGATACCAAAAGCATGTAAATGATCATTATATCCTTGCTAATTGTTACTATTTGTTGTGACTTATTTTTCAAAAGTTTTTTCCAATAAAAAGACACATCAAGATCGCTTGCCTTCTTTCTAATGCTAAAAAAAAGAAGTATAAGTAATGGTAAAATCAACATACATATCAACACGCGTACGTGTATAATTACATAATGTATAAATCTATCTTCTATCTATACAAAAGTTGGCTGGGGATACTTAGAATCGATAACAGAACACGTTCCAACAGTTTTTAGAATTTTTGTCTGTTTATCTGTTTATTTGACCACGCATCACCGTGAAAACGGCTGAACGGATTTTCATGCAAACTTTACTAATTTGTCGAGAAAATCCCGGTCAGGTTATAGACTTTAAAAATACTACCCCTAAAAGAGGGGGTTTTGGTAGCCGCTACTCTCGATTGAGTTAAGTTTGCACCTGTATCTTATGACGCTACTTAGGAAGGAGGTGCAGACTTATTTTCAAGTGTTGTACGACTATCGAGTACCCTGCTACACTAACAGATAGCGCTGATTTTGCCAAATTGACTAAGATTAGAAAAGGGGGTACGGATATCAAGAAATTTAACTGAATAGGTAATTGATTAAATAATACAACAAAATTAAACGACAATAAATTAATGGCCACACATTTCGCAGTGCCATCTTATGGGGAACTATGAAACAAACGAGTTAACATAGTTACGTAGTGGTTACATCAACACTCATATAATTTAATATATATAATTTAATATTCAACGCGCGTATAATTTAATAGAAAAATGTCATGAATTATTCCTAATTTAATTATATCCGGAATACGAAAATTCGTCGAAGAACTAAAGTCACTGACATAGCTCGAAAAATTATATGCAAGTTGCAGTGGCAATTGGCAGGCCACATCGCTCGAAGAACAGATATCCGTTGGGGGAGAAGTCCTCGAGGAGCGGCGACCGGAAGACGAAGCGTTGGCAGGCCTCCCTCCAGGTGGAATGACGACATCTTGAGACTTGCGGGAAACCGGTGGATGCAAGTGGCGAGTTGTCGTTCATTGTAATTTATTTGTATTGTAATAATATTGATTATATGTATGTTAGTCTGTAAGGTATTTATTGTATGGGGCAAGTTGCCCGAAATAAATGGATTTATTACGAGTATTATTATTATTGTGGCGTTTTAAGTGGTAGGCCCTTTGTCCAGCAAAGGATCTCTTCCGGCTGATGATGAAAAATTATATCGCATCCATATTCATACGCATTGCCTCTTTTAAGCACTTAATAATGGTCACGAAGGTGAGTACTTCAAAAAAACATTTTTCTCTTTCTTTTGTGGAGTAAATTTCAAACGATTTTGGAATTGGGACTCGCATTTTATAGGCGTTACCATGCCTTCCCGAAAAAAAAGAAAACTTTCGCGAAAGTCTCGCAGCGCATTAAGACCACAGGGGCAGACTCATTGGCGCTCTAGCCAGGCAGGCCACTTCGCTTTCGGCTGAAACGGCAAGCCAGCGCGAGGCTGGGTTGCGATCCCAAAGACATGTACGCCAATCTTTGAGATCACTCGATGTAGGAAAATAGTAAGCGAAGAATAAAAATGTTATTTCTTGAGCAATATAGATGTGAAACTTGGTGATCATGATCAGATTTTTCAGTTGATTGTTTAGCCGTAGTTTGAAGGGATTTTTCGAAAATTCCACGAAAACGGCCAATGCGGGAAAATAACTTTATTCCTTTCGAGTATTGTGTAAATATAAAAATCTACGCAGACGAAGTCGCGGGCAAAAGCTAGTTATAAATAAATACGTTATAGGTTTGATTTTTGTCATAATGTCGCGATGAAATTTCAAAACGTCAGAGCATCAGAGCCAAAAAAGATGCGGACGCTAGGTGGCGCTGATGTCGTGCACAGAGCCATATTACACACAACACAACTACACATACACACCCTTTATCATATACAACATTTGCCATAAGGTACTTGTCATCAATGTCGTGTAATATTATTAACTAGCTTTTGCCCGCGGCTTCGCCAGCGTGGAATTCGGTTATCGCGCGCTGTTCCTTCGCGAACTGTGCATTTTTCCTGGATAAAAAGTAGCCTATGTCAGTCTCTGGCCCTGTGAACTATCTCTACGCCAAAATCACGTTGATCCGTCGCTCCATTTCGACGTGAAAGGCGGACGAACATACAAACACACACACTTGGGCATTTATAATATTAAGTATGGATTCTGTAGCCGTGCCACATCGCGACGCGTCGCTGCAATTTTCTAAATCACATAAGTCAAAGTAAGTTTGCAGGTGGTAGGTCCGCCCGGATTGCTACCACCATCTTGCTCGCTAATCCTGCCGTGAAGCAGCAGTGCTTGCACTGTTGTGTTTCGGCGTGGAGAGTAAGACAGCCAGTGAAATTACTGGCACTTGAGGTATCCAATCTTAGGCCTCAAGGTAGGTTGGCAACGCATCTGCAATACCCCTGGTGTTGCAGATGTTTATGGGCGGTGGTGATCTCTTACCATCAGGAGACCCACTTGCTCGTTTGCCATCCAGTCTAATATAAAAAAAGTCTAAAACAAACAGAATTTCAAATAATAATGAAATATTAAGGAAATGAAATTACAGTTCTATCTGAAATACTTAATCTAAGTCGAAATTTTTATTCACTTTGCTCATACAGAGTCGTTTTAGAGCGTGCCGGGGTCCTTAGGTAGTGCCATCCACGAAGACGCGTGATTTTGTCAAAATAAGACATTAATGACTTTTAATAAGAACCACGGTACCGTGAATGACTCTACCTATACCTACAAAAAAAACCAGCCAAGAGCGTGTCGGACACGCCCAAAATAGGGTTCCGTAGGCATTACGAAAAAATTAAATAATATTTTTCTAAGGATTTCGTATTTTATACGGAATCTTTCAAGTTTAGGTATATTTTATGCATTAGGCTGCTATTTACTCTTAAACTACTAATAATAGTTCTCAAGCAAACTTAGCCGTTATAGTTTTCCTTGTAAGTTTGATATACTTACTACCATCCTGATTTTTTTCAAATTTTTCCACCCACCGGTTTAGATTTTAGAGGGAGGGGGGGACGCTCGATTTTAATGAAAATTTGCTCTTTAAAGTTGAATATTTCGCAAACAAATCACTGAGTCGAAATCTTAGCAAACCCCCAATGGTTCTAAAAGACCTATCCAACGATACCCCACACTATAGGGTTGGATGAGAAAAAAAAATTACCCCCACTTTACGTCTATGGGAGGTACCCCAAAAAAAATTTTTATAAATTTTTATATACCATTTTGTCGGCATAGTTTACATATACATATATCCGTGCAAAATTACAGCTTTCTAGCATTGATGGTCCCTGAGCAAAGCCGCGGACGGACAGACAGACTGTCAAGGGCGGACCTCTTGAGGGGAGGTTTTGACCTTAAAGGAGGCCTAGTAAGTTATTCTTTGAGTAAAACAATAAGGACTTTTTAATAATTATTTAATTAAAAATTGAAGACAAAAATAACAGGCCTAGTTTGACAAAATTAAAAGTAAAAGTATTATGAGAATCTCAGGTAGTAAGTTCAAGCGATTTTATTGAGAGGTGGTTCTGATTATTCGGTCTCACTGGCCTACACTTCCCTGGAGTCGGAGAGAAGAACCCGGAGCGAGGAGGCTGGCCACAGCAGGGGGGCCTGGTCCAGCTGAGTGGTCGTCGGTGCCGAGGTCAAAAAAGGGGCCTTAGGGCGGCAGGACGAGCAGCCTGGACAAGTGTTCCACGCCGGAACGATCAGGGTCTTGGACGAGCCAGGAAGGATGTGCAGTACTCCGGAAGTTAAGGCCGTCAGGGCTTAGTGTCAGGTTAAAGGAGCCGCCTGAGCCGTGAGAATTGTAGCCGAACGGAGCTTTGAAAGTTGTACGAAGGTTGTAAGCCGTACAAAGGTTGTAAGCCGTACGAAGGTGTGAAGTTGAAGCCGTACGGAGGTGCCCTGTAAATTAGGTGGTGTCAGTTGTGGTCCAGTGCTAGATTGTTTGCCAGTCACTCCTCTGCAGCGATGCACCAACTCTAGGGTGAGCTGAATTGCAGTGAGTGGCAGAGACAATCATACGGAGTTACAGGCAGGCAAGGGAAAGTGATTCTAGTTTTATATAATTATTTTAAAAAATAAAAGGTAAAAATAAATAGCCTAAGTGACCGTTAAAATTTGAAATACAACAGTTCACTAAATAACCGTTAGAGGATTACATTTGAATTTAAACGTCACTTAGCTGAGTTTGAATTTATTTTAACACCGGTAAGCATCCGTTGCATAAAAGTAATAAGCATTAACATAGTTTCTGAGTATTATAACAACGGATGAGAGAAATTAACAAGTGTTAAAATATTAAGTAAAAGAAATGTTTGAAATAAAAGATTCCCTGGCCAGGGGAAGCCTTCAGTTCAATTACCAAAGTTAAATTATAACGAAAATAATTCTAATAAAATACACAGAAAAACACAAGAGTTAAATATCGGAGAACTTACCAAGTCTGGGCGTATGGAGCTTTCGAGGAAGCTGTTTAGTGTAGTCTGAGCTGTTGAATGTGTGTCTTACAGCTGTGCTTCAGCTTTTAAGGGCGAGAATATTACAGTTAGAATTCCCCCGGTCACAGCTGATCGACAGCACCCCCCTTGGCCGACAAAAAACGGTCAAGGGTGAGTTGGTTATAGATATATTTAGTCGTACAACTCGTGTAGTAAATGAATGTAATAAAATGCCTACTTTTATAAAATAAATAAGTAAATAATAAATAAATATTAAATACATATTATTACGTAAATAAATGAGTCAAGAGAAAACTACGGTGGCGACCTCTAGAGTTCGTCCGCCATTCTGCTCAGAGATCCCTTATTGAGGAAAGCGCCATCTAGCTTACACTGAGCTAACTAAGATGTCAGCGATCGCCTATGTGCATTGTGACAAGACAGACATGGCGAAACTATAAGGATTCCGTTTTTGCCATTTTGGCTTCGGATCCCTAAAAATGGGAAAACATATGTGAATGTTATTGGTAAGAAAGACTAAATCAATTTGGTTTGAACGAACGTGACTGACTCTCGAGCCACCGTGAAATCCGAATGAAGTACCTATAACCTATAAGTTCAATCGCAGTTTTCGCATACACAGATGTGATACCCACAGCGCAATTCAATAGGTACCTACCATCAGTTCGATACGACCCAAAAATGATTGTGATTTAAAAAAAAATGAAGATTTAACTACTACGACTGACTAATACTATTAGGTAACATTAATGCAAAAGTAACTCAGTCTAGCAGTTTGTCAGTTATTTCTTTAACGCTGATCTGATGCAGAATAAATTTGCTATTGACATAGTTTAAAACATTAGAGAGATACGACAGGATAGGTACTACGATAATAAACCAACATCAAATATTTTTTAACAAAGAATCGAACTACAAAAACCCAAGAAAAAAATTTAAACTGAATTGATTGTTTGAAAGGATGAGGTTATCAATTCGGTAGTTTTTACGCTTGTTACCTCAGAACTTCTCTTTTATGGGTTCATAAATTTCATTTTTAGCCGGTGAAACTGGAATTATTTTCAAGTAGGTCCCTTTGCCACCGAGTCAGGATTTGATGAGTTGATCCTATAGAAATCAAGAGAATCACAATTAAAACTCATTTATTTGACTTGGCATATCATTTAATCTCCTCCACTGCTGCCATTTAAAAGGCAATATTTTCTAAAAGGTGATAAGCACTTACCCGAACAGATAACTTTGGAGGAGTCCTCGAGCGGCGATTATGAACCGGAAGACGAATCGTTGGCAGGCCTCCCAGTAGGTAGATATGTCGAGAGTTGCGGGCAACAGGTGTTGCGAGTGGCGAGTTGTTGTTGATTGTAGCTTTCTAATGGGGAGGTCTTCGTTCAACAGTAGTCTTCTGTCTGATGATTATGAATTTATGAGCAGTTGACATTAAGCTTTTCTAACGTAGGTTAATAACAAAGTGTAAAGCCGAGTTTAGACTTGCAAGAAAAATCGTGCAAGTTGCATTACATTGCGGCGCTCGATTGACCACCTCGTTGGCTTTACGGCCTCGCAATGTAATGCAACTTGCACGATTTTTCTTGGAAGTGTAATCTCGGCTTAATGGTGGAATCAACTTCCGACGGCAGTGTTTCCAGACAACTGTGACATCGGGGCTTTCAAGAATAAGGCTATACGTACTTTCTTTAAAGACCGGCAACAGACCAATGATTCGCCTTGAGTTGTTGAGTATAGGTACATAAGCGGTAGTGATCAATTCCCATCAGATTACCCGCATGCTCACTTTCCTTCCTCTGATAACAAAAAAAAAATAGTAAGGAGATACTAACTCCTAAAATTTCTTCGCAAATGGATCGAGTCGCGCGTGCAACAGCTAGTTAGAAACAAAGCTTTGGAGTACTCAATACACACACAGGTTTTAATAATTTTCCAGTCATGCTATTTAAAAAATCGGTCTATTTGCATGACTTGTACCTTTTACTAACATTTCGGGTATCAGCAGATTCTGATGCATATCTTTTTTAATTGTTTCGTAGAAGTATTTAGCTCGATATATATGAGATGGGGAAACGAGATAAAATTAAGCCCATCCGGTTGTTTTCGAAAAGTGAAAATAAAAGAATATGGAGAGATAAGTTATTTTTAACATTTTTGTGGCCAATTAAGCAAATAGCTACTTTCTCAATGAGGGCTATCGCGAATGAATTCGCCGCTAGAGGCGCTAGTGTAGCGTGAGGTCTCCGAAATGTCAAATCTCATAGTTTTTGGGTGAGCTACGCGGGTTTATTTATAATTAGATTTTTTTTTGTGAATATTTTGCATTACCTGAAATTAATTATGGCAATAATGCTTTACGGGGCAATTAATGTCTGTGTTTTGAGACAGTTTTGTCTTTCGGAAACTTTTGTCCTCCCTTTTTTTCCGAACAAAACGGGACTAAGCAACACTGTGGTGGCTGGATATTTTTATGGTACGGTTTTAAGGTGTTTTAAATGTGATTTTAATCTAAACTTTGTTTTAACGCCCGTAATAACAGACTCTGAAAGCCACACTTAAAAACCTCACGCGACAGTGCGCCATCTAGTGAGACAAAAAACGAGAGCCCTCATATTCTTCTACGATATTACTTGTACCACTATCTATTCTGTGACCATGTGCACGATATGTCATCATCATCACTATAGTGAAGTGCAAGCAATTAATAAATCGCCCCGATTGCAAGCATGAAAACTGACAGCTGCCATCGATTTAATAGTTTGCATTTCCATTGTGAGATCTGTGTAAGATAATAAATCTTGCGAGATCGCGCATGATTTTGGGTGCAAGATTAATCTTGAAAAATTGGTGCAAGATCTCGGTATTTCGTTTATTCTCCCTAGTAACAACAATCTACGACTGAAACGTTTAACCCACACGTAATTTCTATCTACATCGTATCTACTCACAAAACTAAAATTAAAAAACAATCAATCAGGTGTTTTATCAAAGAAAACAATTAAGATTTTCTTATTACTTATTCTTATACCTAGACTCTGACTGTTTAGATTAGTTAATGATCAATTGATACCGGGTGTAGCCTGTAATACGAGCAAAAAATTAAAACGTAGATCGTCCTCGTCAAACTGAACAAAATTAGTTCAGCTACTTTTAAAAATAATGGAGTCTTTGAGTTTTCCTTTTTTCATAGAAATTAAATACTGCTACCAATGTATGCCATCCTCGAATCCAACTGACGTCGCCTGTCACCTTACAAAAATCAAGCATTTTACTTTACATTGCTTCTTCGAATAAACTTAAAACTGTAATAAAAATAAAAAAAACTAACTATTTTTAAAAGTCGCTGACTAATGTTGTTAAGTTTGAGGAGTATGCTTACTTTGCATTTTTCTTATTTCGCAACATTTTTATATTGCAAAATTTTACTTTATCGCACTTTTATGTAGCAAATAATTAAGTAGCAATTGATTGGCTTAGACAAATAACAAATATTTGACGTTTGGCCAATATATTGCAAAGTTTGTGCGAGCGAGCGAAGCGAGCGAGCAAGACGGTTCGGAGCAGAAGCGACTTGGATAGTTTAGGTTCAAAAGGCTAAGGCGGGAGCGAAGCGTCCGTCTATTTAGCTTTAGGAGATAACCTTATTTTTCCGAGGCACACCAACTAATGTCCACGGTACACCAGTGTGCTGCGGCACACATTTTGCGGGACACTGCAATATTTAGATGACACCCTTATTACTAATTTCATTAAAAAAATTACAATTACTGGGACAGGGGCCAACACTCGGATGTTGACGTTAACGTGGAGAAAACTAGGGGTCGGTTTTTGAAAACACATCACATCACTCAAACATGTCATAGGAAAAATTGAACCGACTACAAAAACCATGAAAATAATTTTCTACCAGTCTGAAGTCGGTCGGTGCCTCAGCACGAGCCATCTACCCTCACCTACGCACTATACATAATATTGGTCTTCAATCACTATGATGATTGGATTTTAAGGAAATCGAGGGATCTTTTCAAATGCTGTAGGGACACCTATAGTAAATTGGATATATTTCGTAGTAACTCGTGCATTTGCTCTTGAAAATCATCATTTGGTGAACTGGAACTGATGATGAAGACCACAGTTGACCATCGGAGTTACTACTCAATAACAAGTATTTCACAGGTTGAAGTTTAATTACTTTAACACAGTTGCTAAGCAATTTATGCTCTTCGTAATGCATATGGTAAAACGGGCGGTGAAGCACCAGGACTCCTCAATAATGAACGTCTCTGCATCGGAAAAGCAATATTTCGTAAAAGTTGACGCGCAGTTGATATTAAACTATTGTATCTTATATTATTTACAATAAAAAGAGTGAAAAAAAATATAACAGAAAATTGAACAGACTACAAAAACCTTGAAAATAAAATAAAAGCTGAAGAACGCTCCACTCGTAGGTATTTTAAATTCAGTACCAATTAAAAATATTATTGTAGTATTTTTGTAGATTTGGGTTCAAAAATCGGCCCTTAAATCACATTTCAAAATTTATGCATGGAACCTGATCATTAATTACCCTTTTTCTAAGCTGCGGTTGCCGATCCGCGGTCTCCACTTGGGCCCCAGAACTTTTCGGCCCCAACGGACATCTGTTCGGCCGTCTGTGTTGTGTGCAATCATTATCAGGGCACACTGGTAGGTATAATTTAATTTCGCTCCTTTATTTGTCGCCTCTAAAATAATCTGCACCACTTCCTGCCGCAACCTTACCTACTCGTACAGATTAAAAATAGCTTATTACCCATTTATCTCAAGTTCCCTATCTGTGTGATAATCGGAACTATAAAAGACAGTACTACCTTGAGTTGTACAACAGTAAAGATGATTCGGCTTGTACTTGGACTTTGCGCGATCGGTGCAGTGGTGGCCACTCCCGTGGTGACCAGAAGCAAGGAGGATGTCGACCGGTACAGGGACTTCTTGTTGAATACTTGTAAGTTGCTTCCTAATAACAAAATTGGTTTGCGGATTTAAATATGCATTTTTAGGGTTCCGTAGTCAACTAGTTTCGCCATGTCTGTCCGTCTGTATGTCTGTCTGTCCGCGGGTAAGCTCTAGAGACCGTTAGTACTAGAAAGCCGTAATTTGACATGAATATTACATATCAGTCACGCCGACAAAGTGGTACAATAAAAAATAGTAAAAAAAAACTTTTTAGGGTACCTCCCGTAGACGTTAAATGGGGGTGTTTTTTTTCGACTAACCCTATATTGTGGGGTATTTTTGGATAGGTCTTTAAAAACCATTGGGGGTTGCTAAGATAATTTTTCAAATCAGTGATCTGTTTGCGAAATACTCAACTTTAAAGTGCAAATTTTCATTGAAATCGAGCGTCCCCTCCCCTCTAAAATCACCTGTTGGGTGGAAAAATTTGAATAAAATCAGAATGGTAGTGAATATATCAAATTTACAAGGAAAATTATAGCGGCTAAGATTGCTTAAGAATGTTTAGTAGTTTAAGAGTAAATAGCAGCCTAAGGTATAGAATATACCTAAACTTGGAAGATCCAGTACACAATATGAAATCCTTAGAAAAATATTATATGTTTTTTCGTAATGGCTACGGAACCCTATCCTGGGCGTGTACGACATGCTCTTTGCCGGTTTTTTTAAAAGCATAAATATCTGATACGACTATTCTAAGGGCCGGTAGGACGTGGCAGATATTTTTGGTCGCTCCGCTGTGGCATGTATTAAGGCTGCAAAGCGTTTTCGCGAGAGATGTTGCGAGGTTTTTTTTTGTCATAAACCCATAGATCGTATCATTTACCTACCTTGCTTCGCTTAGCTCTGGTGGACACAGCTGAGCGGAGCGAGAATAGGAAAATGAAGCGTTACTATTGGTTCATGACAAACACATTTCTGGCAACAGATCCTCACACATTTCTGGTGGATACTCAGCCTTAAGAGAAGTTTCCCTGCCGGCCGCGCGGCAAGGTATTCCTTTGGGATATTGCTGTCTTTATCGCTCGTGACATAAGCGCTCCCAGCCGTCCCCCCGTCCCCCCCCCCCAATGCCTTCCGCAACGACGTCCGTGATTTATATCGAGATAGCTGTATGCTGTAGGCTTTTCAAGATTTGGACGGTTGAATTTTGGGTTTCGTTGTCCTCATATTATACGAAAAGTATAGCACAGAAATCAATGATATTATACAATCAAGATGTTCATTATATTTTCTATGCCTGTGGTTTTTTAGATTTTTGTAAAAATGCTTTATTAGTCTGTAATTCTCGTGCAAAGTTGACATCTTTTTTGTCGACGTTTGAGCTCCTGTAATTCTGATATTACACATTTATATGAAAATCTGGAAAACCACAGGCATAGATGATTACGTCTAGTCCGTAATTACAAAATTACATCTATTTCTGTTGCCTAGTTTTCAAATGAGACCGGGACTACGTTTGTATGGAGAATGGAACGAATAGACTTTTCTTAATAAGAATCTTCTCTTAGTAAGTGTAGTAACTAGTCCTTCCTTCTTTCTGTAAAAAGGGTTGCCTGGAAGAGATCGCTCTTAAGCGATAAGGCCGCCTATTGCTCACCTTGCAATTTTTTTTTCTCTGTGTATCTGTTTTCTATATTGCTTACTATGTCTGGTGCACAATAAAGAGTCTTTGTATTGTATTGTATTGTATCTGCTGCAGCGAAGCGTGCGAAAATATCTGAATCCTAGGAATAGAGTCGTATCAAATATTTATGTCAGATAGTGGTGGTGGTGACTGTACCTAAATATTTACTTACTTTAGTCATCTTTTTACGTTTTAATTTATTAGTCTGTGACCAGGAATAAAAAAATATTTAATAGCTGAGGTCTCACGCAATTATCTGTTTAATTAATGACAATTAGGTAATAACTACTGCCAACATTATCATCCTGCATTAACTTTATTATTGAAGTGAAATAGATGTGAGATAGTATGGTGACAATGAAAAGTTTTATGTACATACCTAATGAATGAATTTTTATGTTATTTTTAAATGAAAATTACAACAATAAAGTTTGGTTTCATTTAACTATAACTTCAACATGACTGCAATCAAAATACTGCATTTTAAAAATTGGTTTCTGATCATCGATTAAAATGACTATTGAAACAATTAGGTTATGTACTTTGCTCACCCGCGACCTTGTGATAGCTATACGTTTATGCATAAATCACACAAAACCATCTATCACCACCACCACACTACACTGATGCGTTTCGAACTCAAACAGAGCTCATCTTCAGAGCAAGACAACCCTCATTAAAACTACCGTGAGAATCCGATATAATATAATTATTAGAATGGGGACATGAATCATTTACATTACTTAATAACCGATGTATGCGCGATATGTTTCGAGCCAATTCGCGGCTCCTTCTCAAACTACGATTAATAAAATAATCGTGAGTGACCCTTTTATTTTAATAATTATGTAAGTATATAAGACAATAATGATAGTTTCTCTTAATCCAGTCACAAATAAGGCCGACAAATTCAAAAACCTGGCTGCGCAGTCTCCTGACCACCCGGAGATGTACAGTGGCAAGTACCAAGGTGATATAGTCCTGGACAAAGAAGACGTCGATGACATGGTGGCGCAGTATGCTTCAGGACGCAACGCTGTCATCTTTCCTGGCTTATCGACTCAGTGGCCGGATAATACCGTGGTCTGGGCTTTTGCTGATACACACTATGGTACGTCTAAAGTTTGAAGCTGATATAGTTTGTTCTCATAAGGCCTAATACCGCATTTACACAATCGTGCAAATCGCGAGGTGAATAACGAACACGCATATCGTCACTACTTTAAAAAAAGCTCCTAACTTAAAATTTATAATTTTTCTAAGTGAACTTTATGCGCCTTATTTGAAGGGTCGATTTTATTGACTTATTGATTTGAGATACGAGATTTTTTCAAAGTTGTGACGATATTATTATGTAAACAGTGCGCTCGCTATTCGCCTCGCGCCTCGCTTTGTGATTCGCGCGCTCGCGTTGGGAGCGGTTTTTTAGACGCGAATCAAAGGGCACGAATGGCGAACACGAACTTACTGTTTACACATTCGCGTGCATTCAGTTGACAGACAGCTAGCGCCAGTAGCGCCACTAGCGCCCGACCCAACAGGATGTGTTAACAAAATGCGAGTGAAGTGCGAATTCCCAATACAATTAATTGTATAAACTCAACAGATGCAGCGCGCATACCGCAATTACGTCCTCCATGTTCATGTGCGAATGTCAAAATGATTCAACCCGCGATTGTGTGAACGGCTCTTCGTATACGAATGTTTCGTCGAATGTTTGTCACGAATGGCGAACACGATTGTGTAAATGTGGGGTAACATCTTAAATTTAGGACACATATCAAAGCAAAAGTCAACTTTTAAGGATTGACATCAAGTTTCAAAATCTAATGCTGGCACTTCACTTGGTATATTCACCGAAATATTTGCGTGTTTAGCACGAACGAGATGTACTTACTATTTCATTTCTAGCACAAGCGATAGAGATGTCAATAGCGCACGAATACACAATGCCAAGTGAAGTGCTAGCATAATAAATAATCGAAATTTGACATGGTTCTTACGAGGTTATGAAAAGCTATTTGGCGTTTGGCGTACCGTGAGGTCCGTTTGACAACTTTGACATTTGAGTCGCATTTATGATCGGTTAGCTAAAAAAAAACATTAGTTAGGCCAACATAGAACCTCCTCCTTTTTAGAGTTCCGTAGTCAACTAGGAACCCATAAGGGTTCGCCATGTCTGTCCGTCTGTCTGTCCGCGACTAAGCTCAGAGACCGTTAATACTAGAAAGCTGTAATTTGGCATGAAAACAAACAAACTTCTAATTCGCAACATTTTTCCGTATTTTTCTGAGTTTAAGTATATTTGATTAGCTTTTTCAAGGGATTTCGTCTGCCAATAATTCGTTTATCACTATCCCAGTGTTCAGAGCATTGTTCCCAGTGCTCATTTAAATCGGTAGGCCAGTTTAAGCGTGAAGATGTAATAGACAGTAGGACAGACAGAGTTAGTTACTTTCGTTTTTATGTATACCTAAGTAATATTAGTTAAAATATGTACAGCTGAACCATTTCAATCCTGACACACAATAGAACGTTCTCACGGTGTCATTCATAATAAATTCCCTTGTCATGCATTGCGATGTCACTATGATATAGCGCTGTATTTCGAATAGATATGCATGGAATCGAGGACTTTCTGAAGAAAGGTCGGGTCAGGAGTACTCTAAACCGAGGTGCATGCATGAAAAAATTGATGAATGTAGAGGAAGCGAGAGTTGTTTGCTAGGATCATAGCAAATGGAAGGACGTAGTCTGCTCTGCCTACCCCGTTGATTATATGTATTATTTATATGTATGTATATGCATGGAGCCAATTTAAGTTTTAAAATATCCCTAGAAATACAATTTGAACGTAGTAAAAATATGCAATTGACGCAATTAAGCAGAACTAAACTATACAGGAATTTAAAATTCTGTGTTATTTCCACACAAATAACTTTGTGTAAAATGTTTTTGCGAAAGTAACTGGCATTATATATCTTAATGTTTTTTTTTCAGAGGAGCCAGGACAGAAAGAAGCCGTGCTTGAAGCGATGAAGCTGATTGAAAGCAAGACTTGCGTGAAGTTCCGTCAGGCTGAGCCCTCTGACCGGTTCTTCGTCAACATGACCGTTGGTTGCTTTTACAGCCTAGCCTTTACCCGGCTTCGCTTATGTTATCCTAGAACTAGGTCTCGGTCATTCTATGAGCGTTTCAACCGCACACCATATCGTTTTATAAAATCCTTTCATGCTACCTAACCTACCTAGAGTCGCTGGCGGCGGAGAGACGCTGGCTGGGAGGTGCTGAAGACAGTATTGTGGCGCGCCATGGAAGAGGCCTATGTCCAGCAGTGGACTGCTGTAGGCTGATGATGATTCTACCTGACTCATTTCATCAGTACCTATAAGCGACAGGAAACTGATAGCGGTTGAAACGCTTGTAGAACTACCCGTCTAGCAGTTGAATGCCAATGAGCGCTATCGCGTATGAATTCGCCGCTAGAGGCGCTAGTGTAGCGTGAGGTCTCCGGAATGTCAAAACTCATAGTTTTTGGGTGAGCTACGCGGGTTTATTTATAATTAGAATAATTTTGTGAATATTTTGCATTACCTGAAATTAATTATGGCAATTATGTGTTACGGGGCAATGAATGTTTGTGTTTTGAGACAGTTTTGTCTTTCGGAAACTTTTGTCCTCCTTTTTTCTGAACAAAACGAGACTACGCAACACTGTGGTTGCTCGATATTTTTATGGTACGGTTTTAAGGTGTATTCAATATGAATTTAATCTAAACTTTGTGTTCACGCCTGTAATAACAGACTTTGAAAGCAACACTTAAAAACCTCACACAACAGTGGCGCCATCTAGAAAGACAAAAAAACGATAGCCCTCATTCCAGGATTTCCCAAATAAATAATATTTATTAAGGTTGCAAAAAAAAACAAATGTGCCTAATGTTTAGCCTAACCTGGTATGACAAGGTAAAAGTATGTCCGCAGATCTCGCAGATGTCAAAACAGATCACTCTTTCCGAGCTTTGCTATTAATTTTGCTATAATAATCAGTAATAAATTGAGCAATAATTTAGTAGCAATAGGTAGAGGTTTTAACCATTCCGGAGATGTTCGTGCAGTGCAATTTCAACTCAGTCCCTGCGTATTCAGTAACATTGGAATTTCTGTGGCCCTTATAATATATATAATTAATGCAAGGCTACGAACATAGTCTTACTTAACAAATGTTTTATGTTCAATCTTTAAATTTGTGTGATCGTCTTTCAGAGCTATCCCTCAGGCTGTTACGCTCACGTCGGTTACCGCGTCTGGCGCGGTCCCCATATCTTCAACCTCGGCTCGACTCCTGGCTCCGACTGCTTCCGTCAGCCCACGATCGTGCACGAGCTTATGCACATCATGGGATTCTTCCACATGCACGCCACCTATGACAGAGATAATTACGTCAGGGTCAACTATGAGAACATCGTGTCTGGTGAGTCACAAAACGAGGAAGAACGAGACTAATGTGTGATATTATAGTTGTCACTTAATTTATCTATACTTCTATGCTAATACTGTATTAAAGCAGCGTCACCACCAATAATGTGCGAGGATGTGCTGCGATGGATGTGTTTTTCAGTAACAAATATACTTATTCGTCGCAACACATCTTCGCACATCTCTGGTGGAAACTGCTGCTTTAAAGACAGAAGATTTGTATTTATGGATGTTTGTTACGAATAAACTCGAAAACTACTGGATCAATTTCAAAAATTCTTTCATCATTAGAATGCTATGTTGTTCCTGAGTAACATAGGCTATATATACTAGACAAAAGTTAGGGATCTCTATTAAAACTTCAATAATGTATCCCAGGGTGTATAAAAATGCCATAAAATATCTGTCATCGCATGCGCTGCAGAAACTATTGATGATAGAACAAAAGAATGTTCAACAATATTAAAAAATATATCGATATTTAAAAGTTATGTCATTATAACACCACTTTTTTAACATGGTAAACGTTGATAGAAATGCCGACCAAAATTAGACCATGTTATCCATATCTTTGTATTAATTATTATCCAAACAAGTCATTTCGTATTCATGACTGTTTGAATACCTGTAAATTGCTTTTTCAATTATTGAAGTCGGACATTCCATTCAAAAGATTATAAAGAAATGACAATCTAATCAAAAAAAGCATGACAGATTTACTCTAAGTATACGTCGATGTATGTATGTCATCGATGTCTTTTTTGTTGGTGGCTGTTGACACCTCATTATCTTGGCCTTAAACGAAGATTTTACTTTATGCATTAGAGCATAAAAAGCCATTTTATGTCGCCTAGATGCAGCATAAACACGCACTTTACGAGCATGAGAAGTGAAAAATATATTCTTATATTTGTTCATCTTTCAGGGGCTGAGAGTGATTTCGACAAGTTGAATGAGTACCTAGTGGGCAACTTGGGCGTTGAATACGACTATGTGAGCTGTCTGCATTACCCCGCTTTGGCCTGGAGCAAGAACTTCGAGCCGACCATCGAGCCTTTGAGGGTAAGTATAACTTACTAGGTGTTGCCCGCGACTCCGTTGGTGTAGAATTCGTTTATAGCTATCCCGGGGGATGCAATTTTCCGGGATAAAAACTATCCTGCCCCGGGACGGAAACTATGTGTATACCGAATTTCATCCTAATTGGTCAATAGTTTAGACGCGAAAAGGTAACAAACAAACAGACTTACAAACTTTCGCATTTGTAATATTACCGGATTTGCGCTAACTCTAAAAAAACCGGCCAAGAGCGTGTCGGACACGCCCAAAATAGGGTTCCATAGCCATTAAGAAAAAAATAATTAATATTTTTCTAAGGATTTCGTGTTTTATACTGAATCTTCCAAGTATATTTTATACTTTAGGCGGCTATTTACTCTTAAACTACTAATAATTCTCAAGCAAACCGGTACAGTTCGCACGGACATGGTACAGTTGGTAGCACACCTGTCCTGTAACTTAGAAAATCGCACATTATGTTAACATTTTTTTAAGGTCTCTACCCATTACACCGTATCATATCATGGCCGTAACAGCAACATGTCTGGCAAAAATATATTCTTTGTATTGAAAAGTACTACTCGTATGCCAACACACCCTGGTTCATCAGGAATTCAGAGGTCCATCAACATCTAAGGAAGTGAAACAAGAAATTCAGTCATATTCAACAAAATACAAGAAGCAACTTCAATGCCGCCGTAACCAGCTGGCAGGATTACTCACTGAGCCTGACCAGATAAGACGCCTTAAAAGGCGCAGAATCCTAGAACTGGATCAACTAATATGAAGGTTCAGCCACAGATAGAGCGGTCTCTCGCGGGGGAGCCAACTCTACACGCCATCGATTACGCAACTCATCTGCTCATAGTCCCCCGACTGATCGCATGATACTTAATGTAAAAAAAAACAAAAAAAAAACTCGTGTTCCCTCTAACACATTTCCTAACCAACCGTTCGTCGTCGCGTGTCATGGTATGAGCTTGACATTCGGTTTCTTACACTTTCCTTATACGATCATGGCATGATACGGCGTATTATAGTGTGTGTAGACTTTACTAATGATACGGCGTGTTATAGTGTGTGTAGAGACCTTTACTAATGATACGGCGTATTATAGTGTGTGTAGAGACCTTTACTAATGATACGGCGTCTTATGGTGTGTGTAGAGACCTTTACTAATGATACGGCGTATTATAGTGTGTGTAGAGACCTTTACTAATGATACGGCGTATTATAGTGTGTGCAGAGACCTTTACTAATGATACGGCGTATTATAGTGTGTGTAGAGACCTTTACTAATGATACGGCGTGTTATAGTGTGTGTAGAGACCTTTACTAATGATACGGCGTATTATAGTGTGTGTAGAGACCTTTACTAATGATACGTCGTATTATATTGTGTGTAGAGAACTTTACTAATAAACATTTGGTGTTGCTTTCAGGAAATTGACGGAGTGATGGGTCAGCGTGAGTATATCACTGAGAAGGACTGGCTTCGCATCAACCGCTACCACAACTGCCCCGGCGCATGGGAATAACTTTTTACGTACACCATTTCTTAATGATTACGAAATAAATAATACAGCATTTTAGACGCTATTTTTTATGACGTCACCCAGAATTAAAAAACCGTGTCGGACACGCCCGAAATAGGGTTCCGTAGCCATTACGAATAAATTAAGTAATATTTTTCTAAGGTCTTCGTGTTTTATAAGGAATCTTCCATAGTTTAGGTATATACCTTAGGCTGCTATTTACTCTTAAACTACTAATAATTCTCAAGCAAACTTAGCCGCTATAGTTTTCCTGAATTTTTTCATATTTTTCTACCCACCGGTTTAGATTTTAGAGGGGGGGGGGGACGCTCGATTTTAATGAAAATTTGCACTTTAAAGTCTATCGTCTTAGCAAACCCCTCATGGTTTTAAAAGACCTATCCAACGATACCCCTCACTATAGGGTCGGCTGAGAAAAAAAAATCAACCCCACTTTACGTCTACGGGAGGTATGCAAAAAAATATTTTTTTTTAGTTGTTTATTGTACCATTTTGTCGGCATAGTTTACATATATCCGTGCAAAATTACAGCTTTCTAGCATTGATAGTCCCTGAGCAAAGCCGCGGATGGACGGACAGACAGACAGACAGACGTGGCAAAACTATAAGGGTTCCGTTTTTGCCATTTTGGCTCCGGAACCCCAAAAAAGGTTAACCGAACGCGGTTTTTAGAGTTTCGTGCCTAAGAAAACGGAACTGTTGTGTGTCTATGTCAAAAAAAAATCGTTCTCAAGCTGGCGACCACGACACATGACCGCGACCGAGTCACGCGACCCTCTGCTTTGTATGAACTTAGTCGCGTGACGCGGTCGTTGGCATTTGTCAGTTTAGTTCATACTAAGCCGTAGATCACTCGTTCCGGTCACGACCGTGTGTCGCGGTCGCCGGTCGCGGTCGGCAACAGCGGAGTGCTACCTTAGAGCTGTGTTAATACTATACCACTACAACGGTAGTGTATACATAAAGTATCGCTGTATGAACGCGAGTGTCACGCATTTAGACACGAATTATGTCTGTATAAACGGAAGTGTCACGTGTGTGTGTATACATTTATTTATTACATACACTGAGTGTACTGTGTAAAGTGTCGTAGTCTATTTGTGTTTTTAGAACCAAAATACTTTTACCTACATCAACATTTTATTTTATAGATAGAGTTAAATTCCTGTTAGGTAAATGCAGACAGACAAAACACGATGCAACTTTACAGATTCAATATTGGCAATTGAGCAATGGAACCCTACAAATAAACTTGATCCCCAACATAACCATCTTACATAACCAGCACTGGAAGAGGCCAAATATTTCCTACTTCAAGAAATTTCGATAATGTAATCACTGTTAATGTCATTTTAGGTTTCATAAAATTAGGTAGGTACTAGGTACAACGACGAGCGAAGCCAGTTGGAGTGTTACTTAGGTACAATAACGACCGCAACGCGCGAGCGAGGGAAGCGAGCGCGCTACCAGGCTCATTTTCATTGGCCAATAAAGCCCGCATTTGGGGTACGGGAGATGTTCATATCGCTGCTTTAATTTGATAACGACACTACTCAAAATTCAAGGGTAGGTAGTAAGTACATTTTGCAGTAAGTAAGTAATCATTTATTGCATATAAGTAGGGTTTACAGGAGGGCTGATACATGGAAAGAACATACAAACATTCTTGTTATTGTTTTTCACTGTAATATTTAGCAAGTTCATGAACGTACATTAACAGCTCTTCATACACAATACATTTTCACTGGCTCCTACACTAGGCGAGGCCTGTCCCGTAGGTAGCAGGTGGTAGGACCTTGTGCAAGGTCCGCCCGGATTGCTACCACCACCTTGCTCGCTAATCCTGCCGTGAAGCAAGACAGCCGGTGAAATTACTGGCACTTTAGGTATCCCATCTTAGACCTCTAGGTCGGCAACGCATCTGCAATACCTCTCTTACCATCAAGAGACCCACTTGCTCGTTTTCCATCCAGTCGAATCAATAGAAAATTCCGAGAGAATGAATACATAGTGAGTGCGAGAAGTACAACAGCAAATTCATTCTTAACTTTACATTTACAAAATCAAAGTTCAATTTTAACACTTCCTTTATTTAGAATTGTGTCACTATCAAATTAAAACAACGATAATAATATCATAACACATACCATGAGGCCTGCATTCGACCGCGGGAAGTCACCGCACGCTGTACCTATGTCAACCGAGTTATACCGTTACGTTTCAGAGCTACGGTGCCACAGACAGACACACTGGCGGTCAAGCTTATAACACCCCTCTTTTTGCGTCTTGGGTTACAAAGGCGGGTAGCAACTTATTCTATGCTAGTGTTTGTTTAGCAAATAATATCATTAGATACGAGTACAGCAGCTGAATTGAAATTTCAGGATTTTACAAAATTCCCGTGGGAGTAACATCGTGTTCTTATTGACGTTGTTGTATTATACACAACAGCGCCAAATTTCATAACTATGCCCAGTGGTTGCAATTTTTATTCCTATCTATCCCGTGGGAATATATATCGGGATAAAGTACCCTATGTGTTATTCCTGATGACCCTAAAATCCGACTGGATGGCAAACGAGCAAGTGGGTTCCCGATGGTAAGAGATCACCAACGCCCATAGACACTTGCAACACCAGGGGGATTGCAGATGCGTTGCCAACCTAGAGGCCTATGAGGGGATACCTCAAGTGCCAGTAATTTCACCGGTTGTCTTACTCTCCACGCACTGCTGCTTCACGGCAGGATTAGCGAGCAAGATAGTGGTAGCAATCCGGGCGGACCTTGCACAAGGTCCTACCACCTGCACAACATCAAATTTCATCCAAATCCGTCCAGCCATTTTAACGTGAAGGAGTAACAAACATACACACACACATACTCATCAACTTTTTATAATAATTACTAGGAATTCTACCTGCCTAAGGAAGAATAATATGGTTGAAGGTGTAACTCCTTTGTCTGCTCAAGGCCACTAGATTACGAAAGACAATAATATTTACTCTAAGGTCGACATTCTTACATTATCGACCACTAGCTTTTACCCATGGCTTCGCACACGCGAAGCTACTTTCAACCCGCCGGCGAGGCCGGACGACCAGAGGTCCATTTGACGAAGCTACAAGCAGTGGCGGCCTTATATACCCATTGCGAGGCTCCGGGCGGCAGGTCTTTGCGAGGCCCTTTGTCCTTCGAGAAAAGTAGGTATGTGATGCATTTTTGTATAGTTAAAAAATCTATATTTTTAGGGTTCCGTAGCCAAAATGGCAAAAACGGAACCCTTATAGTTTCGCCATGTCTGTCTGTCTGTCTGTCCGTCCGCGGTTTTGCTCAGGGACTATCAATGCTAGAAAGCTGTAATTTTGCACGGAGGTAAACACTACAAATTTTTTAGTGTACCTCCCATAGACGTAAAGGGGGGTGATTTTTTTTCTCATCCAACTCTATTGTGTGGGATATCGTTAGATAGGTCTTTTAAAACCATTACGGGTTTGCTAAGACGATTTTTCGATTCAGTGATCTGTTTGCGAAATATTCAACTTTAAAGTGCAAATTTTCATTAAAATCGAGCTTCCCCCCCTCTAAAATCTAAGCCAGTGGGTGGAAAAGTTTGCAAAAAATCAGGACGGTAGTAAGTATATCAAAATTGCAAGGAAAACTATAACGGCTAAGTTTGCTTGAGAATTATTAGTAGTTTATGAGTAAATAGCAGCCTAAGGTATAAAATATACCTAAAAGCTTAGATTCCGTACAAAATACGAAATCCTTAGATAAATATTACTTAATTTTTTCGTAATGGCTACGGAACCCTATTTTGGACGTGTCCGACACGCTCTTGGCCGGTTTTTATTAATAATAATATTGTTTGTTTAAAGAAGTTATTGGATAGATCAATAGATAAGTACCTAATTAGAGCACACTCGTGCGACCTCAAGTTCGTTTTATTCACCTACTCAATACTAGATGGCGCTAGCAAAGCGCAAAACATACCTAAGTGTCAAGATTCCAGGAGACCGAGTTTAGAATCACATCACTAAAATATGTACCATTCAAAAGTAGAAATGTGTTGAATTTTTTTGACATAGTAGTTTTCAACTATCGGTACCTAGACAATTTAGCGTGAAACATACAAACACTTAATTACATACAAACTTTCATGTTTATAATATTAATAAGACTTATCTATCTATCAAATAACACTTTGATAATGATAAAATCAAAGGTAATCGTAATTTTATTTTCGAAGTGGATAAAGATAATTGAAAACGTGTTGATAAAGGCGATGAGCTGTGTGCAAGGTTCACTCGCAATTTCGGATCGGTGCCACCATTTCTCACTCCGTAACTCGTTTAATCAGGGAAACTAAGGGTGCTACAGGATTCATCTCAGTACCACTACCATGAGTTTACAGTGACCGTACTCGATAGCGACGGCGTAAATTATTTATAGACGTGCTGTACAATTCTCTATCGAGTACGGTCACTGTAAACTCATGGTAGCTTAGTGGTACAGCTCTAGCTAGAGCGCCTAGAGTGTAGGGATGGCACGTCGTTCGAAAGTACAGTCACCAGTACCAGTATCTGATACACCAAAGCTTGCATAAATATCTGATCCGTACGACTCTATCCTAGAGTCGGTAGCACGTGTCAGATATTTTTGCACGCTCCGCTGTGGCTGATATTAATGCAGGTGACTGTATCATTTAGAAGTACCTAGGTAGTAAAGTCTGTGAATTGATACAAAACTTACATTTTTTCTACAAGACCATATAGAGAAGAAATATGCATGCTTTCCACAGATGCTATGTTCTGTGTGTGTGACCTAGTTAACGCAACTAAAAGTGACCGATATCCAATTTCAAAAAATGTCCGACAAAACTATTTGACTATTATGTGCCTACTGAATCTGGATATCGCTCTATTTTTGAAACCACTCAAGCAATGCCATTTAGTAAATCATTAGATACAGCAGTAGAAATGAAATTCTGGGATTTTATTAAATTCTCGTGGGAATTCCCTAAAATTACATCGTGGTTTTCATTGACGTTAAATTAAAACACCCTTGCCAAATTTCGTGACTCTAAACCCAGCGGTTGTTATTTAGAGATTTTATCCCTATCCCGTGGGAATAATAATAATAATAATAAAATTCTTTATTTAGGCATTTTTTTTCATAAAAAGTATCCTTTGTTTTAATCCAGGTTATAAAACTAACTTTTTGCCAAATTTCATCCAAATCCGTCCAGCCGTTTCAGCGTTAATAAGTAACAAACATACTCACTCACAAAACTTTCACATTTATAAATAATATTAGTAGGATTAGGTACCACAAAGCGTGAACCTCCTTTTTGGAAATCGGTTGAAGATGCTTTTGCTTTGCGACTACTTACAAAACAAATTAGGTATTACATTTTTAAATTTCCCCTTTTGAATAATTCTCAACTCGATTTCTTCTCAAATATTGTGTTTTAAGATATCGATTTATTATAAGTATCTTATCAGGTAGGCACTCAACTTAATAATAGGTACCTAATGAAATAAAAGATGCAATTCGATAGTGAACTGGGAATGAAAGTTATTTCATTCCCAGTTCACTATCGATCTATCTATAGTGTCGAAAATAACGTTGACCTTTTTCAATTCCCGTCTAAAATGGCACAATCAATTCATTTCAGCACACGGACTTTCTCCTGACTGTCTTCACGAGAAGTAAACATATTTAAGCGAACAACGTTTACAAATACCTATTTGTGCTTACCTAAGCACGTCGTCAAAAACCAAAGATATCTTTGTCGTTGTTGTTTCGTTATTTGCGACACTATAGATTTACATGATCGAATAGTATTTATGTAAATTACGATATTTCATTGAAATATTTGTTTGTTTACTTACCAACTCTTCGTAATGGCTGCATTTGATATTTCAAAGTCCGCTGTAATTGTAACCGCTAGATGGCGCTATCATCGCGCACTCAGCGAATAATGTCTGTCAAATGGCATGTCTCTTTATTTATCTTTATCCCAACGGGGTAGGCAGAGATTACATCCTTCCACTTGCTACGATCCTGGCATACAACTCTCGCTTCCTCTACATTCATCAATCTTTTCATGCATGCACGTCGGTTTAGAGTACCCCTGATCCAACCTTTCTTCAGAACGTCCTCGATTTGATTGTGGTAAGTTCGTCTAGGCCTTCCTCTTCCAACGTTCCCAATCAACGCTCGTCTTACAGATCTGCCTAGTCAATCTACAACAACAACAATATAACACAAAACACAACACAATTGATTAATATATTTTTTTAAATACAATTTAGAAGAAGATTTCGTAAATCGATTCCCCCTATATTTTAACACCCTGTACGGGGTCTTATTAAAGTATCTTATCAACACCAGCTTAAGCTTAGCCATGCAGGAATTGATTGATTCGTCAATTTAGGGCTTTACGCGATTATATTTGCATTATATACTCCATTAAAAACATGATAGTTTTTTTTCGCACCGCTTAAGTTTGCGTGTAAGTAAATAAACTTTCAAGCATTTTTAGTGCCGGGTTTAGTTAGGGGGGTGAGGGGCACCAGATTACAGGGCGCCGCGCGTGCCAGCTCAATTTAACCACTTATTTAAACACCTATTTTTATCAATGTAAAGGAAAACTATATTAACGTTAATACTTATTGGGTAAGACTCGCCCGGGGCGCTTATTAGAAGGCCAACTATGCATTATACATAGGTAGGTTTTTTACATACGTGCCTAATCTAATAATAACGTTTACATGTTGGTAGGTAGTCGGTGCTGTGGCCGGTTTTAGAATAGGACAGAGCTATCCCGTGGGTGTCGTAAAAGCCGACTAAAGGGCCTGCAGGGCCACTACAAAATTCGAAAATCGAAGTTCGTATCGTACCGACCCTCTCACTCTCGTATTAGATAATATAGGCGTCGTCGTTCGGGACGAAACGACGCGAAATTCGATTTTCGAATTTCGTAGTAGCCCTACAGCTCTGCGGTGTCACAGAATATAGGTATAATAGTACTAACGTACAGAATGGCCACGCTCCGCCCCGCACCGGTTCGAGTTACCCCACCCCGCAAGCGCAGATTGCATGAAAACCGCAGGAGGAAAGCAGTCGGGTGCGCAACGCAACGCGATGTATGTCGGCCGCACGGCACTAAGTTCGGGAGCAATTATTTTGCGAAATGGTAACGGTACCCTACCTACTTCCTTTTTCTAAATAAATATACTTAATGATTTCTGAAATTATCGCGATTAATACATGAAATAACTACCTACCGAATAATTCGTTTAAGTTTGTAGTCGTATATCTATTGTAATTGAAAATAATTATGCTTAAATACACAGACAGACACATTTTAAGTAGGTTTAAATACAAAGGTAAGATTAAGGATTACATATTTGCACTATCTAAGGCATACCTACATATAAGTCATTGGTAGCATTTATTTGGGATTTGCGATAGTCAGCCCTGTGTATCTTACGCACACATTGACGCGTGTACAGACATCGTCGTGCCTATGTAGATTCAAGAACGCGTATTTTGTACGGCGTGGCCGCCGTGTGGCGGTGTAGAAGGCAAGGGGAAACTACGACCAAACTATTTTGATAGTATTTAACAGGAGTATGAGACGGACGATACGATATGAAGTTCGAATTTCGTAGTTGTCAGAAAAATGTCGGATTTGTCGCGCCATCTCGCGCGTCACAGCAGCAGATATCGATTGACGTTAATCGTCGATACAATCTGAAACCTGCCAGTCACGCAGGCGTGTGAGAATGAGATAGAGTAAGAGATAAGAGCGTGACAGCATTACTAATTAGCACCCAACGTAAATTCCCCTAATCGGCTTGATAAAGATAGCGCTATAAAAGGGCTCGGTGTGAATGAAGTTCAGGTACTGAAGATGGTGCGTGCTTTAGTGGTGCTTTGCTGCTTGGGGTTGGCTGTGGCCTCCCCCCCGATCGTTAGGTCCAGGGAGGAGATCCAGGCTTTCAGGAGTTTCCTGGAGAACACCCAAACCGGTAAGTTTGAAAACAATGCGAGAAAAAGTCGGGATGACATCTAACTAAGTATTCAGCCCGTAGGTATAGCTTTTGCATAGCAATAGTTACCTATATGGCGGCACTTCACATGGCGTTGTGTATTTGAGTTGCGCTATTGGCATCTCCATCGCTCACGCTACAAATTATATAGTTCATCTCTTTCACACACGCAAATATTTCGGTGAATATGCCAAGTGAAGTGCCACTATATTTGGCTACTCGATCGACTAACTGTTTAAAGCAACTAAAAATCTAACATTGCAGTTAATTTTCAAGTAGAAAATAATGTTGTTGTTGTTTCTTTAAAAAAATACGGCTCTGTCCATTGGAGGACAATTTTGCCAGTGTCTAGTAGGATTTGCCGTTGACGGTAAAAAAAATCTAGAAATCGAAATATGAGGGGTAATGGTGGGTGAACGATGACAGCGCGAAAAAACATAAAACAATGTGCTAATTGTCGATTAATGGTGTCATCTGCCCAATTGACATGAACAGTCAAGGTTATAAATATATATGTACGTTTCCAAGACGTCAAAATTATCTATTATATTTACGCCACTTTTATCAATGTACCTACACATATTATATATGACGCGATGGCTGTATAGATATTTATGCCTTCAACTGAACTTGTATATTCAGTTGACTATTGATTTATTGAGTATATCGGTAACGATGTGTAAAATTACACATAATTTCATCGATATCGGTCGATGAATGATCGACAAAGATGATGATGATTGTGTATGATACGATGAACGTGGGTGAAGTTTGCACAAGAGCGCTTTATATTATTTTTATCAATAAACTAGTTTTTGCCCGCGGCTTCGCCCGCTTGGTATTCGGTTATCGCGCGTTGTTCCTTCGAGAACTGCGCATTTTTTCGGGATAAAAACTAGCCTATGTCACTCTCTGACCCATACACTATCTCTATGCCAAAGACGGACAAACATACAAACACACATACTGTCGCATTTATAATATTAGTATAGATTATTATTAGCTTTATATTGTTAGTGCTTTAATATAAAATATACTAAAAACCAGGAACAAACGATACAAACAGCGCCATTCACGGTAAAATGAAGACTATCTTGTCGCGTTAGTTCCTAGTTTTGCCACGTTCATTTTGTTGCGCTTTTACTTTTTTTTTTATTATAATTATCTGCAATCAGTCCTGGACACGACTATAAGCGGATTTGTTGAGTGTGTTTGTCGAGTCGAGGACACTCCCCAGCGGGAGCAGTCACTCCAATATTTTTATCTACTTAAATGCCGTGCACTGAAGTCTGAAGTAAATATTTTGCAGTACAATACAATACAATAACTCATTATTGCACACGAACACCTACCTAATTATTTATTTAATTGTTGTTTTATGTTTGCTTTGCGATTGTCCATCCTTCAGAACAAATAAGAGGAACAGCAATGTTTTTGCTGTATTTATTTCCAGACTCTTTGCGGCCACTTCTTTGCCTCTCCTGATTCGTTTTTTTTGTGTTTTCACTCTTTTTACCAGTGGAATTCAATCCTTTTTAAACCTAAACTCTGATGTATGCCACTTTTCAGCCCGAGCAAAGCTCGGTCGCCCAGGTAGGTACTACTCATTATATTACACAGTAACGCTCGGATTTGTATTTATGGCGAAGCACGCATCACATAAGTAATAATAAAAAACTAAGTTCGATTCCCAGTCCCAACTATGACTGACTATATATTTTCTTAATTCCAAAGTAACTAACCTAATTCTCGCTTCACAGAAAATGGGGACTACATAGCTCGCATGACATCTCCCCTGGCCAACCCTGAGGAGAACAGCGGCAAGTACCAGGGAGACATAGTTCTGGACGACTTCATCATCGACGGCATGCTCCAGGAATATGCCCAAGGCCGTAACGCGTACACCTGGCCTAACACCAAATGGCCCAATGACACTGTCGTCTGGGAGTTCGGAGAGGGAGAGTTCGGTAAGTCTCATCTACTCTTGTCTGTTTGGACCTAATCAAATTTTGTGAGTAATTTGACACATTTATCTAGTGATCGGTTGTGTAGGTATACATAGGTTGGATGACTATGCAAGTACAGTCGACGCAAAAAGTACCTACAGTTAGCCAATAACTTCTATTTGTTTACAAAAACAACTTTTCAATGGATTTAAATTGAGCCAGGCTTTTCCACTTGATATTTTAAGAATGGTCATAAAGTCTGAACAATACGCAAGTGGTAGGACCTTGTGCAAGGTCCGCCCAGATTGCTACCACAATCTTGCTCGCTAAACCTGCCGTGAAGCAGCAGTGCTTGCACTGTTGTATTTCGGCGTGGAGAGTAAGACAGCCGGTGAAATTACTACCACTTGAGGTATCCCATCTTAGGCCTCTAGGTTGGCAACGCATCAGCAATCCCCCTGGTGTTGCAGGTGTCTATGGGCGGTGGTGATCTCTTACCGTCAGGAGACCCACTTGCTCGTTTGCCATCCAGTCGAATAAAAAAAATACGCAGAAGGAAAGACTTTTTTAAAACATAAACAAATCTAAGTCACTGAACTAGTGTAGTAATCAAAACAAAATACCCGATATTGAACTCATGAATCATGATAAAAACAAGACGTTTGATACGGATAAAATTATCAATTAATAGGTATTGATAATACCGGTTTTATTATTATTTGATGACGATAAAATCTGAAATAATAATCAAGTAACCTTTACACTGATTAATTTGAATAATGATTAAACATTACGGTAGGTAGGTACCTATCGAATACGCAGGGATTAACCAGAATAGTCAGATAATCAAATTATTACATTACTAAGTGCTAGCCTAAAAACAGTTTTTGACAAGCGATTCACTGGACATAATAAATTTGGGAACAATTAAGCTAATCGATCCGATCCTTGTATAATTTAAGTAAAAACCCGTTCTTTTAAAAGTTTTTAAAGATATAATAATTTTCCGACTGTTCGACCGACACGCTGATGCCCAATAATAGGCGTTGCTGTCACCTCTATATGTAAAAACCTAAGTAAATGACCTATTGTGTACAGTACCTAGTGTTCGTAACGAAAATTGTTTAACATTCATTAAGATTACAACTGCGTCAAGTAGTAAAACTGTTTTTGAAGTCCACCAACAGATGGCGCTGTACGCCCTACGAAACATGCAAACGTTTGGCTTACGTAAACTTAAGATGTTATTAGAGTAATTTTGTTACCGACTCTCCGGTAAGCTGTAAAAGCCGTCCGAAAAAAAAGTTTTTGATATCTCAACAGGAGCATCCTTTGGCATGCATGCTAAGTTAAACCACCCACTTGCTGAGCAGCCCATCTGGTTGCTCGCCCTCTCTCCGGTATGCTGTAAAAGTCGTCTGAGGTTAACAGCAACAGTCCGTCCGAATTATTTAATAAGGTCTCGATATAGAATTAACATTTGGAACGTCTTTTTATGTTTATACAGACACATTATTTCATGTGGTAGAGCCTGACGTATAACCACTTGCTGGGTTCAGTACGAATGGTCCGGCTCGACCGGGTTAGTACCACACTCCCACAGAAGACCGTCGTGAAATAGTAGTTTTGCTACTGTGTTTCGTACGGGGATTGAGAGATCCGGAGGCCCAACTCCCCTCCGCCAAAACATGTCGAGTATAGTACCTATTCCTTTTTTAACGGGACCTTACCTTTACCTGTCTTTCCAGGTCCTCTGCAGTCAGCGGCCATCGAGGAAGGCATCGCCGACATCGAAAGGCACACCTGCATCAAGTTCCGTTACCGTGAGCCCAGCGACACCGCCTTCGTTCGTCTGACTGTAAGTGATCTCTCTTCTCTTCTTCTTCTTAAATTGAAAAGCTATGCTCTTGTCGGTGGAGTAACCGCCACTCAGCACGGTCTTCGGCCAGCTGTTTGACTGGCTGATACGATAATACACCCACTTTTTCCTTTCCTGGTCAAAACACGTCTATCTTGGCCTTCGTCTGCCACGTTCCTTTTACTTTTCCACCCAGCAGGTTTAAAAAGTATTAGGTGAATTCATCCACTCGATAATAACTTTCGGATGTGTTCAAAACCTATATATCGATAAAAAATACAACGCAATTACAATTTCTGCTTGTTCACTAATTCAATTACATAGAGCTGTTATTGTCTGCTATTTACACCACTCGTACTTCAAACCCAGCACAATTTTTCACCAATGATGAATCAATCAATCAATCAAATTAGCCCACATTCAACCACTGCTAAGTACCTAAAGGCCTCTTCGTTTTCACGCGACTTCGTCCGGTCCCTTTGTGATTGTACCGTATTCAATCATAACATACTTTTGACTTCTTCTTCTTCAAAACTTACCTGGCTAACCCATCATATCTCACCATTCCGTACGTTAATAAGCTCATACCAATATTATCATTCCAGGGTTTAGCAAATGGTTGCTACGCAAACGTCGGCTACTGGGCATCCCGTGGTGTCCACACCCTGAACTTGGCTCGCAACACCCCTGGAGTCGGGTGCTTCCGCCACGCCACCATCGTCCACGAATGGATGCACATCCTCGGCTTCCTCCACATGCAGTCCACATACGACCGTGACGAGTACGTCAGGATTGTTGAGGAGAATCTCCAGGCTGGTAAGGGCGTGTTTACATCTTTGTCTTTTTTGCTAAAACATTTTTTTTTAAGTACGAGCATTTATCAAGTTTTTTCAGTCATTTGTTCAACTTCAAAACCGGTGAAATTGTCAAATCGCCTTACGTTTATTGTAAGCACTGTGAAATCAGATCGATGATGTCTGGACATTTTGAGTCCTGATAGCGATGTTTATCCCTTGATAAAGAACAAGACGACCACTGGAGTTATAGCAGTACCTAATGATCATGCATGCAAGTGTATGGAAGTCATCGGAACTGATCGGGGGTTGCCGGGCTTCAAGAAGACTGTCTTTATTGTCTAGCGCACTCGGAATCACGATTGTTATCACGACTTCTTTCTGTCACACGGAATGGGATGAGGGTAGAAAGAGACGGTGAACATGATCGCGAGCGTTAGACAATACGGCTACAGGACTGTTACAAAAACTATTCGCGTGACTAAAGGTTTAGTGACTAAACTTTTTTTGTTTTAGTCTAGAACCTTTCCGCCAATCAGACTCTAGACTCTAGTCTTGTTGGCGGAAAGGTTATAGGAACAGAGCTGTGTTAGGACAATCTTTCTGTGCAGGTACCGAGCATAACTTCGACATCTACACTTCGGACCTGGTCTCCAATCTCGGCGTCGAGTACGACTACGTGAGCTGCCTCCACTACGGACCTTTCGCTTTCAGCAACAACGGACAAGCCACCATCGTCGCTCTTCAGGTTAGGAGACTACCACAGTCTACCCTTAGTCATAGCATTGATAATCTAACTAAACTATCTCTTCTTCTAAGTTATAACACTCTTATGGTTATGGTCCTCGTATTAGTAGTGAACCTTCCTGACGACTTTCTTGAGAAAATAGAGTGGTGGTGTTACCTTGCCTTCCACACAGCAGTGCTGAAGTCAGGAGTTTTAAAATTTCGGAATATCGCAAAATTCCCGCGGGAATTCCCAGTAATTGTAGCTAGTAGTCTTCGATACCCAACTCTACACTACCTACTCTACTCTAGTCTACTGCCCAAGCCCTCTCATTCTGAGGGGAGGCCTGTGCCCTGCAGTGGGGCGTATATAGGCTGGGATGATGAGTCTTCGATATGACCATATATCGGGGTTTTCGGGAATGATTTGAGAGAGGGTAGAGATAAACAGAGAAGTTAGTCTGAAAAAAAATCATATTATGCCTAATGAATAACTACCTCTCTGCGAATTGTATACAAACTATGATAACAATTTTATTTTAACTCATGTAGGGGGTACTTTAGCTTTACTACTAAGCCTTATGAGATTATTATTAAATAACATTAAAAATTACCTTCATTAATATTCATAATAAACTACATAAAGTATTAATATTTTTCCTATGCGTCTTTCTGTAAATATCCATTTCAACGAACTGAACGATCTTTCTACTACGTCGGTAGTTGTAGTAGGCGTGAGTAGAGACTTAACTGAAGTGAAGAGGTTCATATCTTAATGACTGATCTTTTTCATTTATATAATATTAATATTATTATGTTTCATGTACTTATTTTTTTTTCAATTAATTATTCATTAGGCAGAAACCTGCTACAGTACATTCTGTTTCTTATGTCAATACCTACTCTTTGGCTAATGTCAAACATTCCCGCACCGAAAACCCTGATGTATGATTATGACACCTGTGCCCAATTCCTCGAAGCACAGAAGTTGTCATTTCGGAATTTTATCCCAATCTCGGTGAATATCGGTAAAAATAGGCGATGTGTTATACCAGACACAAATGTCTGAATAGCTGGTTTAGTTTAAAAGAGTACCTAACGCTCACGCAAACTTAAAATATTAGCAAGATCTAATGAGTAATGATAATGATAATAATGATGATGATGATGATGATGGTGATGATGTGATGACGTTACAGGAACACGAGGGAGTAATGGGCCAGCGCGTATACATCACCGACAAGGACTGGCTTCGCATCAACAGACACTACAACTGCCCCGGCGCATGGGATTAAGCCTAAAATTAAAATAATAAACTCATTTTTCAAATGTCTTGTTTATTTTCTTGAACTTTATTCCGCTGTAATAAATGAATTAAGTTTACGAACACACTACCGCTCAAATATTTCACTTTATTAAAAAAAACGGTCAAGAGCGTGTCGGACACGGCCGAAATAGGGTTCCGTAGCCATTACGAAAAAATAAGTAATATTTCTAAGGATTTCGTATTTTGTACGGAATATTCCAACTTTAGGTATATTTTATACCTAAGGCTGCTATTTACTCTTAAACTACTAATAATTCTCAAGAAAACTTTACCGTTATAGTTTTCCTTGTAAGTTTGATCGTTTGATATACTTACTACCATCCTGAATTTTTTCAAATTTTTCCACTCACCGGTTTAGATTTTACGGGGGACGCTCGATTTTAATGAAAATTTGCACTTTAAAGTTGAATATTTTGCAAACATATCACTAAATCGAAAAATCGTATTTGTATGTAACCCCCTAATGTTTTTAAAAGACCTATCCAACGATACCTCACACCACAAGGTTGGCTAAATTCGACCAACTTCCAGTAGTTGGATTGACTTGAACTTTGGAATACTTATAATCTGGTAGTGACTGCTGGTAGTCCAGCCAGGATCGTCTACACAGGACGGAACTCTTTAACGGTTAATGGCATCGACTTGAAATGTATGCAAATGTAGTTTGGGTGACAATACAAGTATAGTCAATAAAAAGTACAGTCAGCAAAAAAAAAATGTATTAAAAATGTTTTTTTTACCAAAAACTTATTTTATCTTTATTTTATTCTTCTTAAGATAATTTGTTTTGTTATACATACTTACATAAATAAAATATGTAATAGTTATGGAGGAACGGGACTTCCTGTTACAGGTATAATATCCAATACCTACCAGAAAGCCCCCACCCTATCATTTGTTAAACGGATTTTATAACGAAATAAACATTTTTCATTTTCATTCCAATTACAAAGCTGAAGTAAATAGTCGACAGGAACATACTCTTTCCCAAAATGTGTAGGTACCACTGTATCCGATGGCATCTTATTCGTTACCACTCACGAAACATGTTTTACCCACACAAACTTTCGCATATAATAGTAGTACCACATGTGCGCGGTCGAAGACACACACATATCCAAATTGTACAAACTAAAGCAACTGCAAAACATCCAACTCCAGCCGAATACCCAAACCGAAGCCACTTAATAAATCTAATCGAATCAGCTAACTGTAAACTGAATGATCGCATGCGCTCGAAATTTGTCTCGACAATATTTATGCGCGCACGCCGGTGGAGATCAAAGCGGGGCTGACGCTGGGGAGTCCTTGGAAAAAATGTTTGTTTTGTAAACCATATTTATCGGGTGAAATTTAAGGGTGAGTATTAAGAATATTTTTTTTGCGGCTACTTTTTCATTTTCTTATTTATGGTTTGTGCACAGTGACTGCGGGTAGGTAAAAACGAGGAAACTGGTAAAAGTTTTAATTATCGGTAGGATTGTAGTTACTTGCTGATGAGCCGACTTCAAAAAAACCGTTCTTGGACACGCCGAAGAATCCAAAATAGTTTAACATGTTAAAAACAATGTATACAACTTTATGCCACTAACTAAAGTCAATACACGTTGTCATATATTTGACGCTACGGCTGTATAGATATTTATGCCTTCGACTGTACTATCCTCCTAAGTCCTCGCGTACTTTATAAAGGACTAATTAACACTAAGAATAACGGCCGAATGTACTTTATAAAGTACAAATTGTTCATTGAATAATTTTGAAATAATATAAAAACTCAGGACTCAGGAGGCTATACAAATAATTATACGATTAATCGAGGCTGTATTTTCACGGATTCGAATCGGACGAAGTGTGATCCCGCTCTATATAAGGCCGAGTTTAGAGTTGCAAAAAAAAATGTGCAAGTTGCATTACATTGCGAGGCCGTCAAGCCAACGAGTTTATAGTGGTCAATCGAGCGCTGCAATGTAATTGCACGATATTTCTTGCAAGTCTAAACTCGGCTTAAGGCCTCTGGCCAGTGTTACAGAGAAAAACTTAATTTAAAATTTTAAAATCCCCCGACACAATAAAAAGCCAACAAAAATAAAAATAAAAACGCCCGAAAAAAACGCCGCTAAAAAAGAACTAAAAAGTAAAAAATAATTACCTAGCAGTTGCCCGCGACTTCAGCTGCGAAGAATTCGTTTATCCCTATCACGCGGGACTATGCTGATTTCCCGCAAAATTAGCCTAAGTTAATTTAGTATCTAAGTAGTACCTAGTAATATTTTTTTTTTATTTAAGCGTCGTTGGTGTCGGGGGACGGCTAAGGTTAATTAATTATAACTAACTTTAAAAAATACGACATTATGTACCTTTGTCTGATACATGGGCGTTTCAAATTTAAGGTCCCAAATAAGTTTGAAACTAAAGTAAATACCCATTGTGCGTCTAAGATTCCTACCGCAGCGAACAAAAGAGCTGATGATCTTAAAACGGCTTAACCGATTTTGATAAAACATGTCTAAGAACCATCGTTAGAAAACCTGCTTTCAAATAAAAAAACCGCATTCAAATCGGTCCACCTGTTTAAGAGCTACGGTGCCACAGACAGACACACACATAGCGGTCAAACTAATAACACCCCTCTTTTTTCGTCGGGGGTTAAAAAATGTACATCGAAAGAGTCACGTAAGTCCTTTACCGCGTCTAGTATCACATGAAGATACAGTGAGCTTTGAAAGTTTTTTTTTCAACGGCAAGACCCACCGCACACAGTCGCCGATGACAAGCGTGACTCTGTGCGCGAAACCGATACTCCTGCGCAGACGATTCACGGAACCGCCGCGAGCAAAAAAGATATCATGTTTTAATTGAGAACTTATTCGGCATGAGTACAGTTGAACTTTACCCTTGTTAGCTAGGTGCAGTCAAATAAACTGATTCTTGCTACAGGCTGGAATCGTTTGATAATCAATTTCGCTATGATTTCCTTGACAAAAGTATGGGTTATCAACATGAAATTAGCAGGACTCCGGTACATAATTCAGTTCGACTGTACATAATCCTACTTATTGTATTGTATTGTATTGTAAAACTCTTTAGTGTACATAAAACACATGAAAATAACATGACACAGGATAATAAGATGAACAAAGGCGAACTTATCCCTTAAAGGGATCTCTTCCAGTTAACCTTTGAACGATTGACAGGATATTAGACACAAGAGTAGACACTACAAGTACAATGAAAAGGTAAATGAACCGAAATTACTTATATTATAAATGTGAGTTTGTGAGTGAGTGAGTATGTTTGTTACTTCTTCACGCTGAAACGGCTGGACGGATTTGGATGAAATTTGGCAAAGAGTAGCTTATAACCTGGATTAAAACATAGCCTACTTTTTATTCCGATATTCTCACGGGATAGGGATAAAATCTCGAAACAACAACCGCTGGGATTAGAGTCATGAAATTCGACCATGACTGTTTTTAATGTAACATCAATGAAAACGATTTAATTTTCGGGAATTCCCACGGGAATTTTTAAAATCCCGGAACTTCAATTCAGCTGCTGGACCTAATGATTTACGTATGCGAAGCCGCGGGTAAACATAAGTTAATAATATTATTAAATGCGAAAATGAGTGTTTCCGGCATAAAATACTGAACGGATTGCCATGTTCCCTCTTCGATGTTAGAGAAATATAAACTTACTTATAAACATAATCGCTGTAGATATTTCTTTCGTAGAACCGATGTCTTCACTTAATTTACTAATTTATGAGACTCACCACTGAAATTGAATATTTTTGAAGCACACTGTGCAATCACTGAAGACAGCTTTTTTAAAAAGTTTGTAATTGGTCATTAGTTTACTTACTACGTATATTTTACTAACAACTATTTACATATCATTGTTTCTTTTAATTTCCCTCATTTTCCTATTATTATTATTTAGAGAGGTATAAACACTGTCATGAAAAAAAACAGTTTTTAAACAAATAGCTGGTAAAAATATATCAGCCGGAAGACGTCCACAGCTGGACAAAGGCCTCCCCCTTAGAACGCCACAATGAACGACAACTCACCACTTGCATCCACCGGTTTCCCGCCACTCTCACGATGTCGTCAGTCCACCTGGTGGGAGGCCTGCCAACGCTTCGTCTTCCGGTTCGCGGTCGCCACTCGAGGACTTTCCCCCCAAACGGTTATCTGTTCTTCGAGCGATGTGGCCTGCCCATTGCCACTCAATTTGCATATTTTTGGTTTCCCTCATTTTCCCATTATTGTCATTTAGAAAGGTATATACTTCATGAAAAAAAAAGTTTTTTTACAAATAGCTGGTAAAATCACACGTGACAGTAAATTGGGCGCGTTGACACTTGACGTCCAAAAAAACGCCAAAAAATGTCTATTCTGCCAAACACGTCAAAAATCCATTAATACTTATACTTAGCCGATAAATGGAAAAAAAACTTTAAACGAAGCGTCAGTTAAAAAGGGCATGTCAAAGGGCTCCCCTGGGATAGGCCACTGATGCCGACGATTCAAGAGTGTCCCTAATTCTTGTACAAAGGGTTCCGTCATAATTTTGTTCTTGATGAAGCTTTTTATAAGCTTTTATTTGAGTTGCAACGTTCGTATTTGCAAGCAATTTTTCGACCATCTCCTGGCATTCGATTGGTACATATTATAGTATTACTTCGATGACATTCAGGCGTTCCAGCCAGGATCATACGGATCATACATAACTTCAACGTGTAGGTACAGTCGAGTTCATAAACTTGTGAGCAAAAATTTGATGAAAGACATCTGAACACGCTTCAACGCCGTTAACAATATAGAGTCGTGTTCAGATATTTTTGATCAAATGTTTGCTCACAAGCTTATGAACTCGACTGTACCATACGCAGCTTTATCACTTTCCATTTTTTTTAATCGGTTCAAATTTCGGTGGCTACTAATCAAATTAAAGTTTACTTGTTTTTAGATTACTAGATGTTGCGTGCGCTTCTATCTGCTAAGAATTAATTGCGCGGGAGGGTACTGCGCAATTTACCGGGATAAAACTATCTCTATATCACATCTAAATCGGTTCTGAGACTTAAACTCATAGAGGTAACATACAGACTGACAGACCGACAGGTACAGCAAACAGAGTTACTGAGATCAATCTGTCAGTAATAACAAGTTTCCCTCCGAGTTTCCTAAATTTTTTACTCGATTACAAGTACTCGTATCATAAAAATGATGCAACCGAAACCATATCTAATTAACGCACGCTTCTCTGAATCTCCTGCAGGGTTACTACGAAATTCGAAAATCGAAGATAGTGTCGTACCGTCTTGCCAACGCTTATTAATTGAATACGAGAGTGAGAGGGACGGTACGATACGAACTTAGATTTTAGAATTTCGTAGTAGCCCTGCTGGCTCTATACTACCTACGAACTGCAAAATTCGACGTACCTGACCCTCTCACTGACGCTTATTATTTAAGACGAGAGTGAGAGGGACGAGATGATACGAAATTCGATTTTCGAATTTTGTAGTAACCCCCTTGGTTGCCTGCTCCACGCCACTGACCCGCTAGGGCTAAATACATCCCACTACGGAACCCTAAGGATTGCCAAAACAGCTACCCATCTTAACTGTAAGATAACGCGTCGTTAAAAAGTGTCAAAGCAACAAAAAAGTAAAAGTTCAAAGGCGCGGTCGAGTGTTTTCAATTATTCCCACAAATTACTAGCTTCCTCAGGATATTAATGTTTTACTGCGAGCTTGTTTGTGTGTATACTAATTTACACTTTTTTATGATTAATTATAATTGAATCAAGATTCAAGTGGGTGTTTGTTTACCGGGGCGGCTGTGGCTGGGTGCGAGTGCGAGTAGAACAACGGTGAGCTTTTCTTTTCCATGCGTGTATTCCATGTACCTTATTAACTTTTTCCTAGTTTTAGTTTGATGAAAATTTAGGTCATTTAGTAATTTGGATGCGTCACTGAGCAAGCTTATGAGGTGTGTTTTGTTTAGTTCTTCATTTTCCATAAGCTGTGTCATTGCCTTTCCAATAATACCAGTTGCCAGGCCCAACTGAGCTTGGCCTATCTCGATACTCTTGTCCCTTAGATCAGCCAAATATGTGGTCTACTACCTTAAAGTTGAAAATCGTTTGCATGTCATAAAACAATAATGCCAATAGACGTGTCTGTCAACTGGAAAGTTCGACTTTAGCGACATATTCATTTGATAGGAATTTGTTTAAAAACTGATAGACCACTTATTTGGCTGATGGTACGTCGAACCGGGTCCATATCGGCTCGCATAATTTTGAAAGTCCGAACGTAATGTTTGTCAAAATAATCGTTTATCAGAACTCTTTTTTCTCTGAATCGAATAATTGGTCAAAATTGTTATAAAACAAACCTAACCTAACATATAAGTAGTTACCTAAAGAATGACTATTTAAAAAATTCAGAAAAATTTAAGGTTTCAGTGGAAAAAAATGATGACAACTTTCGGTTAGTACCTAGAATATTTTGGTTGGCGTAATATTCATTTCGCTGTACACTGCGCGACTCGCTCGCTTCGCTCGCTCGGCTTCGTGCGCGGTTTGCTCGTCGTCGCACCTAACTGGACTTTTTTCACATTTTTTTGAATAGTTGTTTGGCCTAGTAAAAAATTTGACAAATGATAAGTTTTCCAAACGTTTTGAGTCATTATGATATTCTGCTTTATAATAACTCGACCAAATGACACGTTGTCATACAAAAATTTGGTATAATAGTTAGTTGTCAAAGTGAATCATCGGCGAAACGTTGGTTGGCAAGTGATATTCTGCCAAAGAAAATTCTGCGAAAAGGCAAAACACCAACCTAACTTAACCTGTCGCAGAACCCTGATTATACTGCTAAGTATCTAAATCTTCATTGTCTATATATATGAGTACATAATAGATTAAGAATTTATTTATTTAAATGTTAAAACTTAGTATTAATTAACTGTTTTATTGTGAAATATCACTGGTCACCGATACAGGTCCAATGTCTAGCGTGAACCGTATTGTAATATATTTGAAATACTTTATTCTATTCATTCATAATTCAAAACACAAAAAACCATATCACCCCCACACCGAATGTAACAAGTCGGTGCCGTAAAATTCTTAATTTAAATATTTGTCAGGCGGGCACGGCTCACCGGCGCGCGCCGACGGCCGTTATTAATGGTCCGCCGGAGTCGATTCGCGACATCCGGATCGCTGAGGCGCCAGCCACCCCGCGCGAAAAAAGTTTCGTTTGGCTGAACAAGGGTTTGTGCCTAAGTCTCTCGGCAAAACTGTTTACTTTTAAAATTAATGAGTTAAGTAAGGGTGTAGTTATTGTACGACCTGGACAATGCTCGAACGATTTTGTACGACCTGATAATTCAATCAAATGTCACTTGGAACACGGGTCGAGCTTTATCACCCTGTACCGATAATGTTCAAGGTGCAATTGGACAACCTGATTTTGTACGACCTAATAGTCGGAGCACACTTTTGACAGCAAGCAATCGACTCGCACGATTAATCGTGTTTTTCGTGTACACCGAATATTAATAAATTTAGTAGAAAATAACTTAAGTAATTTGGTCCTGGCGCTTCGCCGGCCGCTGCCGCGGCACGCTCGCGCATTGTGGTCACAATTGGACCTAACACAAATCTATGGTCATTCGATTCGATTAGATTCCGATTATAACGACTTACAATAACATGTCGAGCATTAACAGGCCTAGCAAAAATTTGGACACCCTAATAATGCACGACCTAATATTGTACGATGTGATATCTCTAATCCAAAATGAGTTCGTATTATCAGGTCGTACAGTGATGGCTGAGCAGTATAGGGTCGAGCATTACTGGTCCCCTTAAGTAAGTGTGCTTGTTAGAGTATGTAAAACCAATACTTACTCTCGCTCTTTACTCGTCTTAATTAGGTCGGATAGTTGAAAGGAAATTCCGAAATTGTGCTAAATTCCAATGGGGACTACCTAAATCGTGTAGAGTAGAAGAAAGATCGCAGGATCACGGTGGATGCAGTACCCTTAGTGTAAGTTTTCGGTTACAAAATACGTCTCGATCGCGTTTGCGTTAAAATCTCAATTTGTATGGAAACACGAACATCGCAAACGTTCCGCTAGAGGCGCTGTTCGTGTTTCCATATAAATTGAGATTTTAACGCGAACGCGATCGAGACGAATTTTGTAACCGAAAACTTACACTAAGGATAGGGCTACTACGAAACTCGAATCTTGAAGTTCGTGTCGTGCGGTCCCTTTCGCTCTCGTATTAAATAGTATAAGTGTCAGAGGGGGCGCACGACACGAATTTCGAGTTTCGAGTTTCGTAGTAGGGCACAGGCCGCTTCCGACCGAAGCAACTGAGATTTTGTGAGTAGAGGCCCATTTCCAACATTGGACGTCCTATGGCAGATATAATTGATGATGATGAAGACGTTCCACTAAGTTCGCGTAGATATTTGGGGTTCAAGTTTTTTTTCCTTCGTGTGTTTGTTCGGACGTTCGTGCTATCGAGCTATTACTATGCGAACTTTTCGCAGTGTCTTGTAAAAAATGCTCGCCTAAACACCGATTGCGTAGGTAATGACGCGGCCGATACATTTTTTAGGGTTCCGGAGCCAAAATGGCAAAAACGGAACCCTTATAGTTTCGCCTTGTCTGTCTGTCTGTCTGTCCGTCCGCGGCTATGCTCAGGGACTATCAATGCTAGAAAGCTGTAATTTTGCACGGATATATATGTAAACTATTTATGCCAATAAAATGGTTCAATAAAAATTTAAAAAAGTTTTTTTTGGGTACCTCCCATAGACGTAAAGTGGGGGCGATTTTTTTTTCTTATCCAACGCTATAGTGTGGGGTATCGTTGGATAAGTCTTTTAAAACCATTAGTGGTTTGCATAAAAAAAAATCGATTCAGTGATTTGTTTGCGAAATATTCAACTTTAAAGTGCAAATTTTCAATAAAATCGAGCCCCTCTAAAATCTAAACCGGTGGGTGGAGAAATTTGAAAAAATTTAGGATGGTAGTAAATCTATCAAACTTTCAAGGAAAACTATAACAGCTAAGTTTGCTTGAGAACTATTAGTAGTTTAAGAGTAAATAGCAGCCTAAGGTATAAAATATACCTAAACTTGGAAGATTCCGTATAAAATACGAAATCCTCAGAAAAATATTACTTATTTTTTCGTAATGGCTACGGAACCCTATTTCGGGCGTGTCCGACACGCTCTTGGCCGGTTTTTTTACATTAAACTGACCGGGATTGACCCGTACCTCACTTGATGTTAAGTGCTTGCAGATGAGGAAAAAGGTGTATCTCACTTGCTCAGTAACCACCTATTCAGTCTATCCTTAAAGAACCCTGTTGCATTTATTACATTACTGCGCCTCTAAATTAAATTATGTAATTAAGTGTACTGTTCATTCTTTGTATACTATTTCAAAAGGGCCAGGTAAACCCAATTATTTTTCGCCATTAATGTCTACAAGGCGATTTATCATTTTAGGACGTTTAATTGTGACGTTTCTAAATTTGAAGTAAGTAATCGAGCGGCGCACGCGTGATGAATGGCCGGGACGAGTGGAGGTAATTGGGGGCGCCAAGCGTTGCGTTTAAAAACGGAACTTTTTGTTTAAACAACGTATAGATAGGTATTTCAGGTTTCATATTAAAGAAATGAGGGGACAAACCCGATTTATCTTTTAAAAAAAAAGTAAAAACAATGTCTAATATATCAAAAGCACTTATTATACCTACTAAAATATGTAAGTACTTAGATAACACAAAAAACGAAAACTAGTACTTACATGATTATTTTATCATAAAATAAATCCCCTTGGCATGGTTCAAAAGATAATGGCAGCGTTCCCTTTTTGAATTTAAGTTATTTTAATTATTTGACCGTAGAAGCTGCCAGCTCTACGGGCTCTCGATCTCGATACGATAGCCCTCATTGAGGGCTATCGCGTATGAATTCGCCGCTAGAAGCGCTAGTGTAGCGTGAGGTCTCCGAAATGTCGAATCTCATGGTTTTTGAGTGAGATACACGGGTTTATTTATAATTAGAATAATTTTGTGAATATTTTGCATTACCTGAAATTAATTATGGCAATTATGCGTTACGGGGTAATGAATGACTGTGTTTTGAGATAGTTTTGTGTTTCGGAAACTTGTCCTCCCTTTTTTTCCGAACAAAACGGACTACGCAACACTGTGGTTCCTCGATATTTCTATGGTACGGTTTTAAGGTGTATTAAATATGATTTTAATCTAAACTTTGTTTTCACTTTGAAAGCCACACTTAAAACCTCACGCAATAGTGGCGCCATCTAGAAAGACAAAAAAACGATAGCCCTCATTGTGTGTGATATAGAATCGATTAGCCTTTTTCCAATATCTTCAAAAAGCCAATTAAATAGGCTCGTGTCCTGATAAATTCTAATTAGTGCATCAGTTAGATAATCCTCCTGAACTCTGACGCGCTTCAACTTTGTAATTTTTTGTTTCATTGACAAAAGACTAAAAGTGTCCAATATTTTCTGTTAAACTCATGGACTAATAGTAGATTGTACAACAAGAGCATAAAACGATCCATTTTACCCAAGACGTTCATATAGGATTGATACGCCGAGGGGAAAATGGGTTTAATGCTGGAGTTTTACACTCTGCTTTCCACTTAGATTGCGAGGAAATTAAATAGCAAAAGTGCAAACAATTGTTCGGTTTCTATGTTACCTTTTTGTTTTTCATGCATTATTTATTATATAATTATATATTTTTTAGTTTTTATTGAATGAGATTGATTTTTAGTTAAAATTAAAAATTAGAAACATTTTTTGTTTGTGGCTGTTGGCACCTGATTACCTTGGTCTTAGACGAAGATTCTACTTTATGCACTTAACTAGTCTAAAGTATGAAAATAAATTTTATGTCGCCTAGATCCAACTTAAACACGAACTTTACGAGCATGTGAAGTGAAAGATATTTTTTTTAAACCCAAGAAACTATAATCACAGTTTACCAATGGGGGCTATCGTTTTTTGTCTCACTAGATGGCGCACTGTTGCGTGAGGTTTTTAGGTATGGTTTTGAAATTCTGTTATTACGGGTGTGAAAACAAAGTTTAGATTAAAATCATATTTAATACACCTTAAAACCGTACCATATAAGTATCGAGCATGCCACAGTTTTGCATAGTCCCTGTTTTGTTCGGAAAAAAGGGAGGACAAAGGTTTCCGAAAGACAAAACTGTCTCAAAACACAGACATTCATTGCCCCGGAACGCATATTTGCCATAATTAATTTCAAATATTGCAAAATATTCACAAAATTATTCTAATTATAAATAAACCCGCGTAGCTCACCCAAAAACTATGAGATTTGACATTTCGGAGACCTCACGCTACACTAGCGCCTCTAGCGGCGAATTCATTCGCGATAGCCCTCATTCTGTCTTTCCTTTTGGTCGCCCTACCGTAGGATGTGGTGACTAATGCTCTTGTTCACGCATTATTGGAACTGCATCCTACAACACCACGCGGGACCACACGGTAATGCCGAAAAAAGCGGACATAGTTCCTGCGTTTTTGTTAGAGTGCAATTTTTATTCCTGGCAAAAAAGTGTGTACCTCTCCCTTTAACAACAGCCTTATCTTTTCCCGAGTAATGATTTGGTAACATATTCTATTGTATCAATTGTATGTAGAAGTCAGTTAATAAGAACCCGATTGATGCTCGTCTCAGCTTTTAACGAACTCAGTTGAAAAACAAGTCATTTCCTCTCCTAGCCACTAACTATACCAGTTAAGGTATCGTTTAACTCGAAATAAAACTCCTCACGGGAGCAAAGTCGCGAGTAAAATCAAAACTTACAAAACTGCAAATCAAATAATTTAAGTCATTTCAAAAAGTTTTTTCACTCTGAATCTTTTCGTACAAAGAATCCTCCTTTGAACACACAGTAGATTAAAGACAACACCGGCATAAAAGAAACAGAAAAAAATACTCAGCGTTCTAAATTCAAAAGCAAGCGCGCAAAAGTGTCATGGCGCTGATGGCAGCCATAATTGAGCTTGACAGTTCAATCCTTCACAACGTAAACCGACACAAATGTAAACACAACACTCATAAAAATAAGTCTTGTTAATAGTGTACTAAGGATGGGTTTTGGATGGTGCATTGCATACAAGTGTATCGTTTTAGTTGTTTGAAAGTGAGATGTCAGGGCTGCTCTCGTTTGCATGCGCGTGACGAGTACGAACTAATCTTGTCGTGTTGTTTAATAATAGTTAATTTGGATAGACGCTGTAATTTAATTTAGGCATGTAATACTGATAGAATTACAGGCGATTTTGTTTGGTTGATAACGTTGGAGCGTCTGCAGGGCTACTCCGAAACTCGAAACTCGAAGTTCGTGTCGTGCGGTCCCTCTCGCTCTCGTATTAAATAGTATAAGTGTCAGCACGACACGAACTTCGAGTTTCGAGTTTCGGTAAGCCCTGCTGAGTCGATCTATGCGAAATTGATCAAACGAGATGACGGGAACAAGATTATTGCTGTCTTACTATTGCGCATAAGGCCCTGTTCACATTATTCCAGTAAAACCGTTCTAGTAGTGATACATTAGCCGAAAACATGTCGAGCTAAACTCGATCTAAGACGTGAGTTATCCGTTACAATATCATTTAACCCGTCGCGCCACCAACGACTTTTTTGGGTTATTTTGGACTAGTACCCTATGTTAAAGGGTGATCGAAATTAGTAACGAAAATTGACTAAGCACGAGTACACTCCGTGAGCTCTTAAGAAAACCTTCGGATTTATGAAGCATATGCTTCGAGTATAGACACGCGATCGTGATATGCGGTTCTGTTCTGTTATAAACTTGTAAAACTTTTCAAAGTTACAGTAAAAAGTTATGTAAAGAATAACCGTCAGTACAAAACAAACCTTACTGTAATAATTTTATGCAGTATGACTTTTTGTCAGATAAGTACAAATGAAACAAAATCAGCATTTTTGAATTCTTCCATCGTTAATTTAAATAGAGAACGCCCGCTATAACACACTACTTTTATTTGGAAGTATATAGAGCTGTTGTTATATATATAATACTGTATCTACTTCTCTTGGATGTCAAATTAATTTTTTGGTCTGCTTTCGTTTAATTTTTCTTATGTACTTTTCGAAATCCCCGTTCCTTCTATAACTCGGTCTTGAACCTTATTAAAATATTTATGATCAACACTTATCCATAGTACAAGCTTTGCTTAGTTTGGGACTAGGTCAATTGGTGTCAAAGTGTCCCATGATATTTAGTTATTATTTATTATTCTTCCCCTTCTTTTTAACCCCCACGCAAAAAGAGGGGTGTTATAAGTTTTACCGCTCTGTGTGTCTGTGTGTATGTCTGTCTGTCTGTGGCACCGTAGCTCTTAAACGGGTGGACCGATTGGAATGCAGTATTTTATTTGAAAGCAGGTTTTCTAGCCATGGTTCAAAGACATGTTTCATCAAAATCGGTTCAGCGGTTTTTAGGATATTGAACTTTGAAGTGAAAAAGTGGGGGGTTTTCCAACTTTGTGTTTGCTAGGTTATAGCTTAACCATAGTCGGGTAAAAAGTTGATATGCACGGACGCGCATTTTCCAAGATTTCACGCTGATTCGTAGCGACAGCCAACGCTATTCCCGGCTCGTATGCGCAAGCGCACATTACATTTATCACTACAACATACTTATTAAATTATTTTCAATTTAGTGAGTGGAACTCGTAGATTTAGAATATATCATCGTTTAGTGCATGTAGGTAGTGGATATTTTCAATCCTGCAATCCTTAGAGAGGTGTGAGTTAGATACGTGTTCGTATGAAACAACTCACAGTTTGCATACACAACCTTTTCCATATTTGATATCACCGAGGGTTCCGTACAAAGTAGGTAGGTATATATAAATATGTATGCAGAGTTAGCAGCACATTTTATCAAAAAATGTGCGAGAAAGGGGAAGTGGACTGTATAGGAATTTCGAAAGAGCAACGAGAGGAAAGTCGGGATGGTGAAGGAACGTGCCGGAAGCAAAATATGGCGTCCCGCGACAAATTAATAAATAAAATGAAAAAGCACGCGAAAGAATAGCTGCTGTAGGAAACTCTCACCTGAGAACTCCTCGTCTGCTGCAGGGCAGGATCTTAGGGCGTCGGTAACGGGCACCGTTGGCTCGAAGTCTTCAGCTCCTCCGGAATCACTGTTAACTCTTACCTCTGGTGTCGTACTTAGCCTTCAGATCAGCGCAGGGGTGCAGGTAGGGCTATGCGGTATTGGGCTTGATGGCAATACCGGTATTATTCCGGTATTCAAATTTTGAAAACCGGTATCCCGGTATTTCGGTAATTTTTCGGTATTTTCCAAATTTTCCCTTTATTTTTCTTTCTTTCTGTATAAGTCTGTTGTTTTGTTGAAATATAACCAATATACATGAAAAGCAATTAATAAACTTCCCTTTTAATGAGCAAGTATTAAAATAAAAAACTTAAGTTGTTAATTGTTAACTAATACTTATATAATATGGAATTGGATTCTCTAATTCTTCGGTGAAAATTGTTTCACCGATTATTAGTTCCCAACCAAATTTTCGCATAATTTCTTTCGCTTGTACGAGGCTCATTAAATATCCAGTTCAAGCTTGTAAGGTCTCTACTGATGAAATCTTCGCTCCGCCCGGAACCAGCTCAGCTCCAAAACCCCAAGAGCTTTCAGCTCAAACTTCAAAACCATTTCGAATGCCTAGGTAGCGACGTGGACGATTACAACGACGGGTTTGTGGAAGCTGTCCATACGATCGGATCTAACTTCTTCAAAACCCGCCGTACTAGAACCAATAAGCTCTCGCGCTCTGGCCTTAGGCTCATGGAGGTGAGGCGTGAGATGCTGCTACAGTCTTCTGGTGACGCTTAATTGTCGCTATCAGCAGTTCAATAGGCAGATCTCAAAATCTCTGAAGCGCGATGTACGCCGATTTAATACTAATAAATAGCATTGAAAAGCTATTGAGCGTATCAGAGGCTCTAAGGTGTTTACCAGGGATCTGTCTGTAAGTCAAAGCCGGTTAATGAAGTTGAAGACCGACGACGGCAGAATCATTTCATCCAAACCTGAGCTGTTGGGGGAAAACGAGAGGTTTAATGGATAGCGACACGACAACCCGAACACCCGTCGAAAATCTAGCTAAAGACCCGAGGGCTAGATTAACCCGACACTATCACGAATACATCCCAGACGTCAGCCTGTACGAGATTAGTATGGCCCTCAAATAGCTTAAGAATGACAAAGCCCCGGGTGACGATGAAATTACAGCCGAACTCTTGAAGGCGGGTGGTAAACCAGTCCTTAAGGACCTCAAGACGCCGTTTAGTTCCGTCCTCCAGCAAGGGGGAACACCGAAAGCATGGAACAGAAGACAGTGGTGGTGCTCATCTTCAAAAAAGGTGATAACACCTTGCTGAAGAATTATAGACCCATCTCACTTCTGAGCCATGTTTACAAGCTGTTTTTCAGGGTCATCACAAATCGTCTCGCAAGCAGGTTTGACGATTTCCAGCCTCCCGAACAAGCCGGCTTCCGAAAACCTATAGAACCGTAGACCACATGTACGTTGCGGCAGGTTATACAGAAGACCGAAGGGTATAACTTCCCCCTTTGCCTTGCATTTGTGGACTACGAGAAAGCCTTCGATTCGATTGTGATGCAGGTTCTCCAGCGGTGCAGTTGACTACCGGTATATCGGAGTGTTGAAGTGTCTAGTGTCTGTCTGTACAAAAACGCCACTATGTCCGTCCGATTACATGACCAGAGCACGAAGCCTATTCCTCTGCAGCGGGGAGTCAGACAAGGAGACGTGATCGCTCCGAAACTGTTCACCGTTGCATTGGAGGATGCTTTTAAGGTCTTGACTGGAAAGGACGAGGCATCAACATTAATGGCGGGTACTTCACTCGCCTTCGATTCGCCAACGATATTGTAGTCATGGCTGAGACCATGGAAGACTTCAGTGCTATGCTCGCCGACCTCAGCAGTTTCCGACCGAGTTGGCCTAAAAATGAACATGGGCAAGACGAAAGTCATGTCTAACTAATTTCCATGTAGTCCCAACTCCCGCAATAGTCGGGGGCTCTGCGCTCGAAGTTGTTGACGACTATGTATACCTGGGACAAACGGTCCAGTTAGGTAGGTCCAACTTCGAGAAAGCTTACACTACAAATAATAAGCAAAGCAAACTTGTGCGCGGTAAATTTGAAATTTGAAAGTAGATTAAGAGGTAAGTAACTTCAAAAGCCATAAGTCTGAAGACAAGTTATTAAAAGTGCTTTCCTGTTTGAAATTAAAGTCTACTATTACTATTTTAAGCACAAGTCAAAATACCGAAAAACCGGTTTTGTAGATATTTAATACCGGTATTAAAAGAGGGGAAAAAATGACCGGTATCCCGGTTTTTCGGTAATACCGAATACCGGTATCCATGCCCTAGGTGCAGGGAGGCTTCAGCAGCAGCACGAGCTTACGTTAAATTGAAAAACTACGGTTTGAAGGAAAGCTTGCAAAGTTTGGGCAGCGTAACGGCTGCTTACAATTCAAATTCTTAAAATAATATAAAAAAATAGAGAACATTTTTTTTGATGCAGGTATTCATACTGTCTGAACACATTTAATTTTCAAGATTAGATACGAAATAGTATATTGTTCAACAAGGGACTAAAACAAGCCATAATGACACGACAAGTTTAGCCACCCGGGCAAAGCGAGGGTGGCTATAGTTCGAGTGGCATTATGGTTGTTTAGTCTTGCGTTTAACAATCTACTATTCAGAGCTAACTTTGGGGGCGGCAGACGTGAGCTTGCCTTCGGAATCCAAAAGCTTAAAGGTTACTTGACCTGAAATGTAAATTTCAGAACGTTTTTTTTTATGACGGTGGAAGCAGTCTACACTTCCACTGAACGTAGATAATAGTTAGTGTCTAGTTTTGTAACTAAGGGACCCCATACATCCCTGTATTATTATTATTATTATTATTTGTATTTTTTTTATTTAATTGTATACTGTAGTTTTTGAGTATTTTATTTTTAATTATTTTATGTTGAAAAAATGACTTTCTGTCATGTTTCTATTCTTCTTGGCAATGATGGTCTTTCCCAAAGCGATCGTAGTTTGAAAAATGACGTGTAAAAGTGCCCATTGCGGCTTATTTACTGAATAAATGATTTGAATTATGAATAATAAATGGACAGGCCATCTGTTCAAAATTCAAATAGCAAAAAAATTGCGGTTTTTCTTTTCTTTTATTGTTTATGAAGTGACGCTTTAAATGCTTGCATATTTAGCCAACAGTTTCAAAATTGAAAACTATTTTAAAACTAATTGGACTATGCATAATAAAATGAATTAATCCTTAATATAATTGAATAGATTCATATTCGTAATCATTAATTGTGTTTCACGAAATAAAATTGTTTTTTTTTTATATTTTTGCACAGTTGTCATTTTGAGGTTATTTCCACGCCCTAAAAATCCTCCATTCACGAACACCGCGCTAGCTGCTTAGGGGTTTCCAACGTAAATTTAAAAAAATACTTACTTTAATCCCTAGAGCATAAAAAGGAGCTTTAGTCCCGATATGCAGAGACTAAAGTAACGTGTTATGAGCATGAGAAGTGAAAAAGTAATTTAATTTTAATTTAACTTCTATAATTGTTATTCGAATTGGATTGAATGTGAATTAAAAGCAATGTAGTAATATTAATTTAATTTACTTTAGGTTGCAAGAAAATAGATGTCGCAATACAAATACGTAGAACTCTCATACACTAATCAGGTACGATGTATGTAACGATGTCAATATATAACTAATTCACTGCAGTTTGGCAATGTTACACTGTGTTACGAGTACAGAGATAGTTATATGCTACGTGACACCTAATTTAAATTGACAAATCTGCTGGCATATAAAGATTGGCACTTCAAACGTACCTACCTTTTTTAAGGGTTCCGGAGCCAAAATGGCAAAAACGGAACCCTTATAGTTTCGCCATGTCTGTCTGTCCGTCCGTCCGCGGCTTTGCTCAGGGACTATCAATGCTAGATCTGTAATTTTGCACGAATATATATGTAAACTATGCCGACAAAATGGTATTATAATATAATCGAAATAAAAAATTTTTTTAGGGTACCTCCTATAGACGTAAGTGTGGGTGTTTTTTTTTCATATAGAAAATCTCGAAATAGGTACAAAGGAAACTAGAAAGCAGTGCCTACTCAGTTTTTACAGACCATTGACTTTAGTCGAATTTAGACACTCGTAAAAACCAATTTCCACATCCGTGCCAGAACAACATAAACTTTTCAGAACCAATCACGCAACAACTTAATTTAAATTAACTATTCAGCATCCATAAATAATAGACGTTGACGCGTCAATTATTGCTCGGAATCGTTTCCCGCTCAAATTTATTAAAAAATATCGGGCGTGTCTGTGGTTGGCCACGCCTCGGGTTCGGAACTGATTTTGAAATAAGAACAACAAGCTACTGCGTTCTGAAATCAATTTAAATTACGAAGTTCGTAAGGTTGCGTTTGCGGGCAAGGAAGGGATATTTAGAGGCTTTCAATATAAAATCTTTAGCTTCAAGATTAAGGTGGATTTTTGTGTGACTTTGTCTATTATTGTGGGAGTTTCCAATGGAGTTTTGTTGTTTTTTTGTCTCGCACGTGTTGTCTTAAGGCTTGGGCGTAATTCAGGAGCCAGATCACTGTAAAGAGTCAATTAGTTCGCACATTAGTAAGAAATTTAGAATAATTAAATTATTTAAAGTAATTCGATAAGTTGGGTTAGTGGAGTAATAACATTTATTTGCGCGGAGTTGGGCTTGATTGTAAGTTAAAGTGACAGTTAAGGAAGTTCGGCTAGGTTACATTTTATTTGTGATTTTAAGTAGTTGGTTTTTAATTGAAATGGATCAGAGTAAAGGTGAGATGTTTTTGATTTTCTTTCGATTTTAATTTTAGATGGATGTGCCTTTTTCTGTAGGTATGTTTGTAATTACGGACAAGTAAAAACGGAATTTTGCTCCAAGTAAATGTAAGTTTTTTTATGAACGAAATAGTTTTTCTATAGCACGATAGCTGAGATTTGAATCCCAACTCTTGGCTATCCGAATAAATTTTAAAAACAAGCCAGCAGCGCAAAGAAAGCTTTTTCGTTACTGAAAATCTTGGAGTAATTTTGATTGGCATTTTCAAAACACATTATAAATGAGGATTTTATTTTGATTAAATGTTACAATAATGAAGAAATTTTTGCTTTGCGCTTTGCGATTTTTGTATTTGCTTATTTTTTTTTTCAATTTTGCTTACCAGAATAAAAATCAAAGCGCGCGATCGCGTATAAAATATCCTTCTTATCTATCTAATGGGCTATTACACCTATGGGTGTTTTCGGAGGCGAACAATCAAGCAAGCTTTGTTTTATTTGTGGGTATGAAAAACTGTCGAATTTTGCCCTTTTCCCCGTAGATTCCATCAGCCAAATATAATAAGATAAATAAATAAATAATAAATATCACGGGACAATTCACACCAATTGACTTAGTCCCAAAGTAAGCTTAGCAAAGCTTGTGTTATGGGTACTAAGCAACGGATAAATATAATTATATAGATAGATAGATTTAAATACTTACATATTAAACACCCAAGAACCGAGAACAAACATTCGTATTTTTCATACAAATATCTGCGCCGACACGAGAATCGAATCCGGGACCTCAAGCTTCGTAGTCAGGTTCTCTAATCACTAGGCCATCTGCGTCGTCTGGTAGTATATACCCTAAAGTTGATAATCGTTTGCATGTCACAAAACAGTAATGCCAATAGACGTGTCTGTCAACTTGAGAGTTCGACTTTAGCGACAGATGCATTTGATAGGAACTTGTTTAACCCTTAATTGGGCATGGCGAAAGTATTGAATTTAGGATATTACAAAGATATGTATATTTTTTTATGCAGGTAGAAGATAAAAACACCATACTTAGTTTTTATATTTTTTTTTATTTTTATATAAAAAATTAACGTGGGAATTATACGCCTTCAGGCCATTATAAGTCTCTGGTTTCCATCTACTAGATTTTTTAAATAATTATTTTAATACATTTATGTGCAATTTACACTGCCTTTAGGTCAGGCATCTTTAAGTGGAACTTTTTAAAACATGGAGCACCATATAAAGTGACCTGGCATATACCTACCGCTGTTGAGGCCAGTTTTTCCTCAACATTTTGCCTAAAGGATCCATATTATACGCAGGCTCTCTGTAGGTTCCTTGTAATGCTTCATCAGGTCTTGACTGTAGGGATTTTTCATCATAGGGCTCCAAAGGAAGTGGAGCTTCTGATATGCCTTGGCTGGGATCAATCAGGACTCGCCAGTAGTGACTCTCAGACAGGCTTAGGGGGAATACCCTTACAGCTATATATATTTATACCAATTAAAATATCATTATGCTCAGGCATATTATATTTTAATTGCTATAAATGCAGTTAGTGTTACTTGACATGATTGAATAAATATCATGATTTTTATTATAATCAAGTTAGTAATACTAAACACTTAGTTAGAAACACTGGCATTTTCTTGGACGCTTTGTCTTGTACTGCTTCTTATTGACACAAATCGATGGACGGCTCACCTGAAATAAGATTTGAGTGTAAACAAAAAAGGAATCATACTGTAATATATTGAAAATTTTAAAAAAATATACTCACAAAATAAAATGTTATCTTCGGTATATCCGCATTTTTAATTTGATCTTATTTCGCGTTGATCCAAACATTATTGTCCAGCATAAAGCTGTTATCTGACTGCTCGCTCTCTGAGGAGCTCATGAGCATACTGAGAGCTATATCCATATGATCGCTTCTAGAGAAGTCGAGAGATTTTTTGATCTGCAAGAATAAAATAACAACATGTATGGATAAATGTGATTTATTAAAGGTCTGAAGTATTATATTTCCCACACGGTGAAAACTACCATCCTTATGCGGTCACAAGTACAATATTTCCCACAACTTTTAAAGGTCCGAAAATCACTGAAATACTACCGTTATCACTAAAATATAATGACGTGTATGTAATACAACTCAAAATCTATCGAATACAACTATTCAATAAAACTTACCGTATTTTTTCGCGACATGGTGATTTTTTAAAAAATATTCCGTACGTATTCAGCTTTATTTTGTTGACACCAACTGACGTTTCTGACTTTGACATGTGTCAAACATGACATGTTTGCGTTTCGTTTCCCGATTTTATTTTGGGCACAGACAAATCAATACAGTTTTTATATTTGACACTAAGAGGGATATAGCTACCTTCAGAGCGATAACAGCATCGCAAAATATGAGTGGGAAATATACTCCTTATGCCCAATTAAGGGTTAAAAATTGATAGACCCACTTATTTGGCTGATGGTACATAAATTACGCGGTAGAGGCCGGCGAAGCGGCTGAGGGGCTACTATAAAATTCGAAAATCGAAGTTCGTATCGTACCGTCCCTCTCACTCTCCAGCGTCAGCGGGACGGCAAGATATGAAGTTCGAATTTTGCACTTCGTAGTGTAGGTCCCAAGCCAAATAGGGCCGAAGGTCCAAACCTATGTAGTTTATTTCGGAAATAATACTGTATTTGACTATTTTGTATATGTTTTATAAATTAAAACTAGACAATGTTATCGAATAGAGAAACAATTTTAAGCTAATTTACAATAACAAAGTTATAAAGGTTTGAAAATCAAGATTAGACAGAGAAAGACAAACTGGCATGTGACGTCACACGCCAGTAGCGCCATACTTGCTGCATAGAGAAAAGCGTTTGAGAAAGAGACAGGTATATAGATTTTTCAAAAAATCACTATAAATCCAATTTTCAACCCATTTAAGTTTTCTCTTCGCTAAATACTGTCTGTAAGTATATATATATTTTCATAATAATATTAAGATATGGCAAATTCAGGAGTTGTCAAATACCGTATTATAATTACAGTGCTGGCTATGTAAAATAATTATGTACCGGGAATAAGGGGAATTTTAACCAGGCTATTAAAAAATCATTTCATTTTCTTTTCATTTCAATTCACACCGTTGCTATTAGAAAATAATGAAAAGCTAGGTAGAGCTTGTTTGAGCTAAGATGACGCGTGCGCGTACCTCAATGAACTAAACCAGTTCATTTTGTCTAATTAGACGGCAATTTTTTTCAATAACCGCCTAAGTCTAACGAGGAACTAAACCCCGTTAGACTCAGGGGGTTATTGTAAGATTTGCTGTCTTACTTATCATAATAAACTGATTTAGAGTGTAGTTATATGATTTAGAGTTAGAAAATAACTTTTTCACTTCTCACGCTCGTAAAGTTCGTGTTTATGCTGGATCTAGGCGACA
>NC_133472.1:6343577-6373939 GCF_025370935.1 Choristoneura fumiferana | reverse complement strand
TGGGAGACGGCTAAATAAAAATTAAAATCCGTGCAAAAATGTTTGCGTAAACATTAATACGGGCCGCCTTGCTGACCTAATATGAGGTTTTCGCCGCATCAACAATTGTTTCGGCGGACTTTAAAAAGTAATTAAGACTTATTATGAACAAAGCTAATTTTAAATTTTATGCTAATATCATGCCAGTAACAGCTGTACTTTGAGTTTATGGGCTTTCCTTAGCAGAGGTGTTACTTTAGGTGTTTGTAAAGAACCCCTGAATAAATGCTTGTCGGGCTTACCTCTTGGCTTTTTACATCAACGTCGGTTATTTACGGAATATAATTTCAATCCTTGAAGGCTTCGTTGGTTTACAATAACAATACTTATTGTTAGACCTATTTTATTATCAACAAGTGAAGTGATTTGTCACGCTGACTGCCTCGCTTTACTAGTGCTATGAATATGTTCGCTATTAACTATGAATATGAGTAATGAACTGGCGGAAAATAGTTTTCGGTTTGACTACGTTTTGCAGACGAGTTCACGAGCACAGGATATTCATAAATAAATACCTTAAATCCTCGTACCTAATTCAAAAGATAAAGATTGGTGAAAATTCCTATCGCTATTGGGGTTTTAGCGTTGGTTCCTTTTTACGTAAAACTAATCCGTGATTGACCTTCACCTGGTGAAAAGTGCAGATGAGACCAAAGATGTGTCTCATTGGTACACCACATCAGTGGTTCACTTTTTTACGAGTTTTATTTGATTCCAAAAGTCGTAGTAGCGTAGCGATTTAGTAGGTACGGTCAGCTTAATATAAATAATATATATAAATATTTCAATATTTTTGCATATAATTGCATATAATTTTTGCTAAATATATATAAAATCGTTGCATTTGTACGTAAGATCAACGGTTAAATTTAGAGCTAGCAAGTCCACATTCAAACGCAATTGAATTTGAAATTATTTTGTCAATTTTACTATATAGCCGATGAGAGCGCTTATATTTACTGAAATATACATTTAGTTCCGGATAACAATCGTTGCATTTCGCGAACAATCAATTCGTGACTTCATTAGCTAAATGATATGTTTTCAGAGTGTTATAAATAATACTAAACGAGGAACATGTTGGCATACGCGATCGCAATATCACATTGACTGGTACCACAACAATCGTATTCAAAATATTAATTAAAAAAGCTCTGGCGTGTGATTCTCTAAACAAACCTCGCCCGCGAAGTCGTCGCTGCGCTTAATAATAATAATACCATGACTCCATGACCCATTGGATTGCAGGCATTATACGAAGACAGTTGAGTTGTCAATGTCCAGGTCAACGACCAACAACAGGGCATCTGAGTCTGCATAGTTCCTACAATCGAATATGTCAAGTTAAGATTATCTGCCGAACGCAGCGTCGACTTCACATATGAAGTGCGTTTAGAGAATCACACCCCGAATCGAGTCGGCACGGCATTGTACCAGACGTGACTAATTAAGTGGGCCTAAAGTAAGTAATTAAAGCTGGCGGTGTTAAATACGCTATTTAATTTCCATAAAGGCTAGTTTAAATACACGTTTCAGGCGTCCGTACACGCTAGGACATTAAATTACTCTTGCAAGTATAATGAAATGACGATCTAGTTAGTAGTAAGTAGTAGGTATATGTAATGAAATGGATGTAATGAGAACTTTGGCATTAAGGAAAGGACGGAATGTCAACACAATGTCGTTACTAGCTGTTGCAACGCGTCTCCGTCGCGTAGAATTCGTTTATCGTTATCTCGCAGGGACTTTGCAATTTTTCGGGATAAAAACTATCCTATATGTCCTTCCCCAGGACGCAAACTATCTGCATACCGAATTTCATATACTCGTAAGTCGATTCAGCGGTTTGGACCTGAAGAGGTAACAAACAAACAGACTTCAAACTTTCTCATTTATTTAAATAAATATCAGTGAGAAATAGTGGGAAGTGGGATTTTAGGACATTGAACATTTCGTATGTTATGGTATTCTGCCTGAAATGCGAAAGAGTATGCCGTTCTCGTACATCTCATATTAGACATTGTCATCAGAGGCATCTGCAGCACTATCTAAACGTTCAATGCAGATGATTACTTTCTCCAATTAAAGATGCCGACTGCCACTGACCTGAGAGGGGCTCTTGACGTAGTATTCGGTGTCATTGATGATGAGCCGGAAGTCGTTCTCAAGCAGCGACTCCACGGTGTCACTGGCTGCGATGCGCACGCGGTCGTCCGCGGCGAGCGCCGCGGCTCGCTCCACGCCGCGGTCTTCTGCTTTCACCTGGGTAACATCAAGAGAGTTCAGGGCCTACGCTAACTAACACGATTTGCAGAGAGCGGGTGGACGCCTATTGAAAAATAGTATGCGCAGCGTAACTGCACGTGCGTACGACGGATTTTACCTGCACCCGCGCCAACAAGCGTAGGCCCTTAGAGCCAGAGCAGGCTTAAGGGTAGATCGAATGGAGTGACCGCTCTAGGAACCAGCTAGCAAGAGGCGGGAAAATCGATTTTGATGGCGGATTATGAGCCATGACGCATAAATATCCTCATCATCATCATATCAGCCGTTGGACATAGGCCTCACCGATAGACCTACATATGCTTCCTCGCTGTACCCCGATGCAATGCTAATGTCGGTCTGATTAAAGCTGTTATGTACGCACCGTTAGTAGTAACGTGACTTCCATTGGTTTTAATACGTATAAACGCAAGAGTTGCTGATTGGTCGAGCGACTCAACGATTTGCCGTGTTAGAGAAGACGCACAAATGAGTGGCCGGTCATCGCGACCAACACGCACTGTCGACAAACCAGGGCTGGTGAATTGGCCGTCTTGCTAATGTGGAAACATTTGTGAACCACAAAAAAAAATAGAGATGTCTAGTCTAACACGGTGTTTCTCATTATTCTGTGCACCAGTCTTATTACCGTGTCGTGACGAATGAGAATGACCGAAATAACCCAACCAGGTGGTAGGACCTTGTGCAAGGTCCGCCCGGATTGCTACCACCATCTTGCTCGCTAATCCTGCCGTGAAGCGGCAGTGCTTGCACTGTTGTGTTTCGGCGTAGATAGTATGACAGCCGGTGAAATCACTGTCACTTGAGGTATCCCATCTTAGGCCTCTAGGTTGGCAACACATCTGCAATACCCCTGGTGTTGCAGATGTTTATGGGCGGTGGTGATCTCTTACCATCAGGAGACCCACTTGCTCGTTTGCCATCCAGTCGAATAAAAAAAACACCTGCTGAAATATCCTGAATTCATTTGAAAACATCTTATATGTACATACTCAAAGTCCTGCAGTACAGTAGAGTATGGTAACTAGAACAAGAGCATTTATAGTACCTGTTCAAGCAGGTCCCCGACCGTTTGCGAGACCGGCCGGAGTGTGAACCGACAACGCTCACGGCGCGACGGCAGCGGCACCGTAATCACCGGCAACCCACGCCGGTATGTCACCGTCACATCTGCAACAAACAGAAGAACAGTTCAGCGAGACCTCAAGCTGCAAGCAAGCCGTGCAAGCGCAAGCTGGAGTTGTTTAGAAAGGTGGAAGCGGGTCAATCAACTTTTTAAGTGTATGTTATTCTGTCCCGTAACTCAGGAGGCATCAGTGATCTGGCAATAAATGGATTTGAATTTGAATTTACTTTCTTAGAATTTTTTTTGCAATGTAAGTAAGGTCAACCGGGGCTGATGCGTCACAATACTTTAAACATAAAAGCTATAACTTATGATACCAGTTAGCATATTTTATCTAATTTCATATTTTAATGCTATTTTATGGCATTTTTAATAACTTCTACGTGTAAATTAGGTTTCTGTAAAAGCTGGAATTTTTAGGCGCTATAACCCCAGGTGGGGCGAAAGCGTCTTTTACTAGTATAATGTGATCGGATTGATCGGAATGATTTTAATCGAGATAATTTTATAACAGCACACATGTTATCATTATGTTGTACGCTAAGTTCTAGCCTTAGTTAAGGGTAATTAGTTGAACAAAAATATTCGGGGCTATAGCGTCTAATTGACCTCGTTTCTATTATACTTAGACGCATTAAAAATGAGCTCTACCACGACATCTAGTGATCATTTTTTGTACTTTTAGTGCCAAAGCCTTTAAAAAAATGGCGTGAGTAGTTCTAAAGGATGATTTTCTTATGATAATTTTGAATGGACGCATTAGCCCCGTAGACGACATAGCCCCGGTTGACCTTATATAATATGCTTAGTAGGTGAGCCATGAAGGATTTGTCGTAAAACTGTCACAACTCCAACTGTCACAACTTTTAGTGGATTTGTATTCCATAAAATCATACTTTTAATAAGTTTTTCGGTAGACATTACCGCGGTGGGAAAACAGTGTCGGTTGTTACAAGATTTCGTAGTTGGAAATAAAGAAAGTTGCTATCGTACTTATAATCAGGGATCCTTAGTCGCCTTTTAGACATCCACGGAAAACGATACTGAGAATCTTGTAGGTAACTTCTAGTTTGATCTACTTCTTTGACTTATCACAAATATATAATCAAAGGAAATTATTAGGTATAACACCTCAAGTCGGAAACAATATTGTTAGCAAATATAGTTTGAAGGCGTAAGTCGGACCGGAGGGTGTTATTTAAGTGTACCATGTACGTGTGTGTATACCATGTACGGTTCGGCCTAAACGCCATGATTACACGCGTACACTCGCAATAATAACATTATGGAACGCAACTCAATGGACAAGGTTTACAGTAGGTAAGCAATTTTTTTATACACCTTCGCAAAGATGCCCAAAAATTATAAACGAGACGTATTTATAACAGACAGTAAAATAAAATAAATAAATCTTTAATTTAATTTATTTTCTGGTATAAAATTATTCTTTCTAAAAGCGCTGGTGGCGTAAAAAAGAGCATGTCAAACCTAACTAACGTAAAAAGCTGTCTCCCGACATTATCATTTTAAAGTTCAATATCTCGAAAATGGCTGAACTGATTTTAATTAAACTTCGCTAAGAACCATCTCGGTTAAGCTGCGTTTCCACCAAAGACGTGCGAGGATTTTTTCATTTATTTTGCTCGCTTTTATTGTTTTTCTTTATTCGACTGGATGGCAAACGTAGGTACATGTGGGTCTCCTGATGGTAAGAGATCACCACCGCCCATAAACATCTGCAACACCAGGGGTATTGCATATGCGTTGCCAACCTAGAGGCCTAAGATGGGATACCTCAAGTGCCAGTAATTTCACCGGCTGTCTTACTCTCCACACCGAAACACAACAGTGCAAGCACTGCTGCTTCACGGCAGGAATAGCGAGCAAAATAGTGGTAGCAATCCGGGCGGACCTTGCACAAGGTCCTACCACCTGCAAACACGTTAATAAAAACATATTAATCGCACGCAACACATCCTCGCAAATTATTGGTGGAAACACTGCTTTAAACTAGCTTTCGGTTAAAAAAATTGCATCGAAATTGGTCCATACATTTGAGAGCTACGATGCCACAGATAAACAGACAAACATTGGCGTCAAACTTGTATCACCCGTCTTTTTGCGTCGGGGGTTAAGAGAAGTCTCTTCGTTCCATTCTCCATACAAACGTAGTCCCGGTCTCATTTGAAAACTAGGCAACAGAAATAGATGAAATTTTGTAAGTATGGACTAGACGTAATTATCTATGCCTGTGGTTTTCAGATTTTCATATAAATGTGTAATATCAGAACTACAGGAGCTCAAAAGTCGACAAAAAAAGATGTCAACTTTGCACGAGAATTACAGACTAATAAAGCATTTTTACAAAAATCTTAAAAAAACAGTCATAGAAAATATAATGAATATCTTGATTGTAAAATATCATCGATTTCTGTACTATACTTTTCGTATAATATGAGGACAGCGAAAGCCAAAATTCAACCGCCCAAATCTTGAAAAGCCTACAACTATCTCGATATAAATTACGGGCGTCGTTGCGGAAAGCATGGGGGGGACGGCAGCGAGCGCTTATGTCACGAGCGATAAAGACAGCAATATCCCAAACACTTACTAACGCAGCCGAGCGGCCGGCAGGGAAACTTCTCTTAAAAGAGTCTCAAAGCGGTACTTACTAAGCAAACGTTTTAATTTTGAATAGCTGTCCTGCTGCATACTTGTGCCCTGTCTCCACACTACAGTATTGCCCACAAGCAAATTGTTTCATCAAGCCGCAGACGCACCCTGATTGTCGCGCTCCACTTCGTACCTTCAAGTTTCTCCAACAACGTATGCTAATGTACACCTTAATTACTGGAAATAGTCGTCTTAATCACTTGCTGTCAGTCGCACGTGTTTTTGAATGAGAATAATTAGAGTGAAGTTATTTATTTGATAAGACAAAAGCGAATGGAGTCGTGATGGAAGATAGCAATATATGAAAGTTGCACGCTGGCAGTAAGACGAGAATAACTTTTTAACAACATAAGATAAAAGCATATTTTATAGCGAACTCTCACAAAATGGTGTCAGACAATGTTCATAAAGAATTTAAACAATGCACTTTCAGCAACTTGAAATAGTAAACTGCAAGAAACCATTTTCATTCGTCATACTATATTATACCTATTTACCATACTGAGCTGTTTGAATAAGTGGGTATAATACATCTGCATATTACATAGTCTACTGCATATCCTACTACTAAGCACACAGGTCTCCTCTCAGAATGAGAGAGCTGATTCTCTATACTATCACAACTTTAATTCAAATTAATCTCAAACTTCCATTTCACGAACAGCATTGTGGCAGTCTAAAAGAACAACCACTGTTTTTGGAAAACGTTACTGATTTTATGCTATATTACCTATCTTTTACTTACTACAATTCTATACTAAATTAATTCTTGAAACTAAATCTTTTTATTTACAACACACTTATATTATTTTCATCTATGTTATTAATTAAATACTCATTTGGTCATGATTTTCTTTCTACTTTTGTTTGTAATTCTAGCTCTCAGCTTTGCAAACTGTAAACAGACTATGATTAAACTAACACCAAAACTAAATTACTTAAGTAAATTAAATTAAGTTCTTCCTGGTCATGGCATACCATATTGTAACAAGCCTGTTGATGATAGTAATAGGTGATGATATAATAAGTATTTTTTTTATTATCTTTAATTGTACTTGACTGTACTTATGCTGGTCACGGCCAAACAAATGTACAGTCTGTTGATGCTTTATTAATTATACTGGCCTTGAATTAATAGCTAATTTAAAGACTAACTAACTACCCCTCTTAACCTACTTAAACTACACACTTAACTTGTGGTAACGCTATGGTGATTTACTTAAATTAATTTATGGCCTTGTGATCGTGAATCGTCTAGTGGATTAGGAACCTACCTTATGCCCAGCAATAACCTAAGTGCTTTTATTTGAGAATTAATTTGAAAAGCCTACAGTTGTGTTTCTAATGTTATAATTAATTAAGCAGTACCTAACTTCCTGATAATTTTGACTCTAGATTGAACTCTACTGAACTTTAGGGTGAAACTTTAATTACTGAGATGTGAATTAGATATACTAGTATGTTTAGACTGGATAGTTCTAGAAATGGATCTTTCAGGTTACCTAGAATAATCAGTTTGGAAAAATGAGAGGAAATTTTCTACTACGGATAGTGTTTTGTGTTTGTATACTTCTGAATCTATTTTGACTTAAAACTAAGTTTAATACCGAGACCCAAGGTCTCGGAAGGACTCTACCTCCACCCCCGACTCCTTCTCCTTTCGCACTCCAGAGCAATATATCTCTATGGATATGTCAAGTTGTGATTTTACTAGACTAAGCACTAACTTTCGGTGCATTCAAATCAAAGTATGGAAATACAAACACAATGTTTTGTAACAAGTTGAATCTAATTTTAGACTTATGGTTACTTATTCTATGCTTATATTAGAATACTCTATGAGATGCTTAATTATAACTTTGATAATTAGTTCAGGAATGAGTTTAGACACTATAGCTTTTCATTTACTATAGGCGCTAGTATCTCTTAATTTAGATTACGTCTTATCTATCTTAGATATATGAAATGTCTAATTTGACATAATTTTATTTTGGTATAATTAAATCTCATAGTGACTTTCACTTATTTTAATGAGCTATCTACTTAGTCTAATTTTCTAGTTCTACCAGCATTTGGCGTTACCAGAGTAAAGCAGAAAGTAAGTACCGATTTCTATACTTTACGCCCAGAACACAAGCGTTAATAATAATCTAACTAGCTTATAACTAGATAACCCTTGGGTATTCAAGATAACCTCTGTATTAGGTTTTGGACTCGTCTATGACTAGTTTTGTCTCAATTCATATATTTTAAATGAACAATAAACTGTTTCAACTATCAATCCTTAATCAATTATGTTAAATCGAGATCGAATGAAAAGTACGTAAATTTCCAGATAGACTGTTGCCTGGTATGTGTCAACGTAAGCTATCGACCGTAGTCAGGATTTCTACATCCGTTCACTCAATGTAAGTAGGTACGACAACTAAAAGCTAGTATGTATTTATAACACGAAAGACTTTTGTATTTTAATTGATAGATGGTCCAAAACCCTCTACGATTTTATCTCTAACTTATTACTAGACATAATTTGATGAGATCTTAATCAAAAGTATGAATATGATGTTTGATATTAATTTTATCAAAACAAAGCTTATTTTAGCTGGCAATCGTAATTCAAATCGAAATTAGATGATAATTGTGTTAAATATTATTCAGTAAGTTATCTGGCATTTAATTGTCCACTTAGCTATGAGATCGTGTCATATCAATTCCCGCTTATTCATTATAGGAAAGACAGCTAAAATATGTTATTGTTATTTACTCTTAACAAAATGATCAAACCGTATTTTGGTTTAAATTGAAGTCAACTTACTAATTTTAATAAAGTTATTCGTAGTCAAGTTCTTATGAACTAAGTTTTGTATAATAATGAAGTTTTGACGTAAGTACTTAAATAAATTTTATGTTTTATTTTATTTTCTTAAAATCTAGTTTATGCCTTAAAACTATGTGTGTGCGAGTTTAAGCTTTCCCTAGCTCTGTGTTGAAGTTTAGCAATTTGGAGGAAAACCCTCATAGGTGAACTAATTGTGTGGTGAGTTAAAAATAGTAACTTTCCCGGTGTAAGGAACGCTACTCTAGCTAAGCCCTATGAACTTCCCTACCTATATAGCCCTAATAAATCCTACAATTGTACTTTAAGCTTGCCTGAGGCCCCTACTCTCTGTCTGTGATTAGCAAAACTAGAGAATAATCCACATGTACATTTAGTGTAATGTAGAAATTCACGGTGCAATGAATTTTTCTAATCTCCTATCAACAATGATGGTGTATACCTAAAGCCCTATCGGTCCTAAATGGTGCTGAGCTCTCAACTTTCCGAAGGAAAGTCCCTATGACGGAGAGCCCGCGGATATCAGGAATTAATATGTGAGGTAAAGCCCTATTTTAGTCATATAGTTCATTGCAATTATGTAGTATAAGAGGTCTTAATTCTATTAATACATACATACATGCGCCAACATGAACCCTGCACCCTGCACCGCAATTTGCTGAGTAAATTGATAGTCCATTTGTCATTTTTCAAACTTAATACTAGGTAAATAATAATACATATTTATTTATCGCAATCGAAAAATTCTAATAATTAAAATATTTAAATAACAATAATAATTGTTAGCTGGCCATAACTGCTAAACTTAATCAAGTAGCCATTTTTTCTGTTTAAAACGATATTTATGCTAACTTTACAAATACAGAAAAAATACTTTAAATATTTTTATTTTGAATACTTACTTTGCTCGATAAGCAAAATATTTAGTTATTGAAAATTACCTTTACCGGCTACAAGTTAGGCTAAGTAGCATCAATTATGTCTCGCAAGTAAAAGTTGGATCAAGGCGCGAAGCACTAAAATTACATAAAATAGAAGCTCTACATCACGGAGCATGCATCGTCCACTTATACCTCATCGTTACTGAAGTTTATTTAAAATATAAAGATTGTCATGTATTTAAGAATATTAAACGTTGTGGTAAATATGATAACAATAATAATAAATTTATTTTTATTGTTCATTATTAATAAAAATAGTATCTTAATTACTCTCCAAGTGCTTACGAACTTTTACTTGCACACATAATGCACTCATAATGCCGCTCATAATGTCGAGTATGATACGAGTATATTATACATGCCAATAGGCATTTTCTTCATTAATAAATGAATAAAATGTCTGTTGGCCGGTTGTTGACCAACTAGCCATTTTGGCTGACCCATCACATTTTGCTGTTCACAAAAAACGAATATTATGCTAACCAGTTAAATACCAGCTGAATTCAAATAAACATAAGATTTGTACGAGTAGTGAGGGACTGAAACTAGTTTGCAGCGGTTGGGAAGGAGGCTGCTTGCATTTTGTATTTCGTTAAATCGCTCCCAAAGGTCAGCGTCTGGCGCTTTGTTGCACCGAGACAAAGCCACATGAACATGTCTAGCGATAAGGAAATAAAACCGCAATAAGAATTATTTTCTTTATTTAAAGCACTAAAAGAATAAACAGATGGAGATGTTATTATTAGAGGTACTGTTGACGATAAATGTAAAACTTTGGTGTTGGCACAGCGATTTTTTTTTTCAGTTCCAAGCTTTGTGTTTGGGCAACTAGGTAAGTAATAATTTGCAGATACTATTTATATTATTTTTGGTATCACAATTGTAGATAAACGGTTTTGAACAATAAACGTTTCCTATTTCTTTTTTTTTAGTAACAAACATGGTGCGCTCTATAAAAAAGAACACATACGTCAACGGTGCCCATAGGTACATAATTCATAAGATAACGCAAAGGATACTCACCCGACATTATCATATTTATATCGGCAATTGGAAACTCGTAGTCGAATATAAAGTGAAGCCTAAAGGAATCCGCCCGACGAGCGACGTACGTCTTCCTGAGTTCCGGAGCAGAGATAAACCGCTTCCCCTTCCTGGCCCTTTGCCTAACGTCGTGTACCGGACGCACTACAAAAGACAAAATATACCTGAATATACATATCTATGCTTTGAAACGATTAACATGTTTCGACCTACTATTACACCCAGCTTTGCTCGAACTGTACGACTTCAATTGCTACAGGCATTAATGACATGCTCCTGAGACGATTAGGTAATGGCTAAAACAACGCAAAACTTTTAGTACTACTGGCTCTGTGCGCTGAAGATCTCGTAAGTCTGTCTTTAACGTTTTGCCCCACCCCATGACTATGCAATTTTGAAAAAATTCCAAAAACTAAACCGATAAAAGAACTAGATAAGTAATTATTGAACAAACACGAGAATTGTTTGAGAAATGCGACCTTTAGGGAAATTAGACAACGAACCGAACATACAAAAGCATTTTTGCCCATAAGCTGATACGGAGACGTTTCGCTCGCGCTGCTAACTCGGTCGGTCGAAAACTACTTAGCAGTAACTGAATTTATATCCTGAAATTACGGGTCTGTGTACACTGCATCAGTGCGCCAGACACAAACTGAAGCACGCAAATACGCCAATTTGGATCCAGTTTGCAGATTTGTTTGACATCCAGCAAACGAATGTAGAAAAAAAGTAAATCGTTTTTAGACAGGCGGCAGCGCGTTCACGCGCCCGCACGTAATTTAATCTTGTATCACTTTGACGAAGCTTTGTGTAACATTGATCCCAGCTCAGGCTCACAGACGGATTAAACGTACCTACGCCGTATTTATTCCCAGTCAACAGTTTTAAACGTCTACGGAAAGCGAACTATGCGGTATTCCCAAGCTCGCGGATACTACAAAACCGAGCTTAATTACTGCGCCCGCCTCTACCCTCTTCATTATCAGACCAATGAGTTAAAGCGTCGAACTCGGGGCAATAACTAAAACTAAACACGTTTGTAACAAGTTGTTTGTTGTGTTATCAGCGTCGAGCCAAACGTTCCCACTCGCACACTCGCCGCAAACTTACGCCCGCTCCTAATGAAAACTTTGTCGGGCGAATTTTATACGAATATGATTGGCTCCAGTTTTGAAACAATGTACGTCGGGGGGTTTGTTGCTGCGCCCTAATAAATATGTACATGGAATCGATAAATTTGTGGAAATGTGTGTGAATGCGGGAAGTAAATCAGTTGAAACAAATGTGGAGCATCAGTCAGCGGCGGCGGGCGCCGGCCGTCGTTAGCGGTCGAGCCCGCGCGATAAATCTCTCGCCGCCTTGAGAACACCTCCTATAAAACACTTCACTGATTTTCTATAAATGATTTCACAACAAGGTTTGCGTGCTTAATAGTCGGCGAATCTTAATTTATTGCTTCGATGACGTTCAAAGTTTTGAACCATCGATTTGAGTATAATTTAACGAGCAATTTGAGTTTAATGCGATCTTTGCGAGGAGATGAAATAAAAATGCATTACTTTTACGCCATTTTTCACTATCATTAACATAGAGTGAATTCTCTTTGCGTACGTCCAAATCGGTTCGGATATATCTATCTTTTTACAAAACAAAAGCATGAGATTTCAAAATATTCAAGCGAATGCGCGCTAAATCCGAAAGGCTTTTTACAGGCTTTGGTATTTTGATGCTTTTATATTTATCACTATCACTATAAAATCAATGTGATCTGAAAAACTTACCATTTATCTATTGTTATGTGTCTGGCGTTCGTTTATCATACTCGTAACAAACGAGGAGTGTAGCGAGTGCATGTGCATTCAGGTTGCTCTCACAGCAGTGGCATACCTCATACAACTGCACCGGACTTTTAATCTCGCCCGAGCATCGAACTGGCAGACCTGCGGCTGCACCGTAATCATACTTTGAGATTAAAAAAGATTAATGAGTTCTTTCCTTTTTTTTAAGCAGCCTATTTTGTATATTACTGCCTTAAACGAACTTTTGTGCACCTTCTGTCAATGACAAACAAGTAAAGGACTTTAAATCATTCTAGAGTGAGAGTCTCTAAATTCGGTTTTACATTGGCCGTTTTATTAAAAAAACATGGAGTGTTTGGACTATGAAAATATGAGCGCGAGCTTTTAAATCATTCTGCTCGCTATTGACGTTAGTTTTACAACCTCATTGATTTATTTTTATTGGCTTCCAGTAAATATGTGTTTCATTTTAAAACTTTTCCTTGCAATTTACTAAAGTTCATGAGAACGTTCGTGGCACAATGGGCTGTAAAACATCAACAGACCTTATTAATGGGCTGTCATAATTATTTATTTTTATTCACTAGCTTTTGCCCGCGACTTCTTCCGCGTGGAATAGTAATTTTGGGAAGTATTTAATTTATTTAGGATACCTATTCTAAGATTGTTTTTTTGGAATATTTTTTTATTTTTTATTTCAATTCCAAATTTTTACTTTTACGGTCATCCCGTAAAACCTAAATTGAAAATTTGATTGAAGCTGAGATATGAGGTGCATAGGGGAAATTTGTGTCTGTACCGTTGACCATCAGTGGTGTAGCGGTATAGCACGCGGTACGGAATACCGAGGACCTGAGTTCGATTTCCCAGTGATGGTCTTATTTTTCTGGTTTTTCTGTGCATCTATATTTCAGTTTGTATTTTCGATAGCTATTCTGCCAATAATAGTAAATAGAAACTTCTACGGTTTACCGTAGATCTTCCTCTCCGCCACTAATAGCTTATTCTCTTCCTTCAGTGTTAGCGTCCAAGCTTCGCACCCATACATTAAGATTGGCCTTAGCACTGTCTTGTAGACTCGCATCTTGGTGCTTCTAATAATAAGCTTGGACGCCAAAATTTTGTGAAGGGCCGCTGAGCATCTTAGGGCGTTTTGGATACGAACGTCAATTTCATCTTGCCTCTGGTTTGTGTCTGTTATTGTGCAGCCAAGGTACTTGATTGAGCATATGTGAATAAGCCATCTAAAATGACCCCACATTGCGTACATTTTGCTTATGAGCTTAGAAGACTCTGCTAACACTGCATCATCCCCTCTGCTAACATCCCGCAAAGTAATCCTATAAGGGTTCCATTTTTCCTTTTTAGGTACGGAACCCTAAAAAACATTTGCTCTGGCGCTTTTCAAATTTCGACCTATTTACTTGAAAATATGGGGATGAAAGTTCTCAAGTAATTCCAAGTCCATGCGCAGGAGCATATTGTGATGGTGGTTGGCTGGCAACTAGACCCATAAGGCCACGTCAGTGCAAGAGAGCCCCGTCTCTGAAAAGCCGAATTTCATTTCCACATTTTATTATAGCCCCGCATGTTACAAGCGATCTCACAAGCTACCTAAATGCATAGTTAGTTAGGTATTTATCCTGTAAAGAAATATTAAAAATTCCCATCAACTACTTAAACTCTAAAAATTTAAAGGCCCTACATATTCAATGATTATAGACTCAAGTAAATCACACAAAGATTAATGGGTAGACAAAGTATGAAATGAACAAACATAATTATGCACAGGTATAAATTATAACGTCGTTCTAGCGCATGCCGCTAAACGGGTTGGCAGAGCAAACTGTGCTTTAATGTCATAGTGGTGAATACTTAAATGTATTTTATATTAAAATGGATTCGTATTGCAGCGGGCGGTAGGAGGCCGGGTGGCTGTAAACCTCGGCTATGGGACATATGGCACTCACTAATCATACTTTGCTTTCTGTTTTATTTCGCATTTCCATTACCGTATTTCAAAAGGTATTGACATATGAGGCACTTTTACGAGTTTTACGCTTCGCTTACTTTGCCGTAAATTTAATGCTACTTTGTTCTACGCCTTAGTTTGAATTTTGTTTAAGAATAAAATTCTGAAATGCCGCGTTTCTGAGCTGCTGTAGATAAGCGTGTCTTATCTGCCTTTACCGGGAGGTAGCCGTTCCAATTTTAGTTGATAGAAAATTTGGGTGAAGCAGGTTTTTAAATTAATACGTTTTGTACAAAAATATCTGTATATTAGTATGGAATGTATGCAACAATTTCCCTCATCTTACTTCCCTCTTGGGAGACAAAACAGTTACAAGGCCATAAATACGAACAAAGACGGAAAAAATAAAGTATTGTTCAAAATGTTTGTAAACAGCTGTAAATAGCCGAGGCGGAGATGGCGAGACGATGGACACGAAACTGCGCGAGTGGCCGGATATAACTCAGGATTGGGAGACGTAGGTAAAGGTAAAGAGAAGTGGGCATAGCCCAGACGTGGGATAGAATCATATCTGTTGCAGACAACGACTTCTGCGTCCAGTGGGAATTTTGGTAAATTTTTGGCTTACAACGAAACCTTTATTTATCAAGGACATAAATTTCCATCACAGATTTTTTTTAGAAGCATTTCAGTACCCCCAGAAATTACTCATAGGTACACGTAAACAAACAAAATTTTATCTCTATGTTATTAGAATACTGTACTAGAAGTAAATACATATTCTCAGGTCAGAACAGACACTAAACTTATCAAATTCAACTGACCTATAAATAACTAAATAATAAACAATGGCGACAACTACAGAGAAGTTACATCAGCAAGTTGTACGAAATAATTTGGGCAACTCGTTGCGTAGGGAACCGTAACAACATTATAATTCTCCAGAACATTGCCGACGCTCAGGGAAATGTTACTTTAATCACTTTATACGACGTTCTAGTTTGTATTGGTCCCGTTAATAGCCTTAAAACGCACGATACGTTTTGATTTACAACATTTGCCGCCCCATTCGTTACCAGATTTATGTTTGCGATTTGGCGACAGTTACACAACTTATTGATCATTTAAATAATTGCTCTAAAAATTAATTCATATTTAAATTATGTAAAAATAAGTAGACAATCGAAAAATTACAGAAATTATAATATTTATTCACTGTCTTATTAAACCTGCCCAAGTTATTAAAATTAAAATACGAAAACTCAATGCAGTAAAATAGTTTCACCCAGCATATTCAAAACGATTTTCTTTAAAAATCTACCTTTATACTGAACACGTGTCGACGTTTTCCTGCTTCCGCCGGAGAAATTCCTTCTTTCCTCCATAAGCCACACTTAGCGTGCACGTTTGCATACAAAGGAATAATGTCATTTAAACGTTATGATAATGCTACTAAGATATCATAATGGTGGCACACTGTGCAACAACTGACACGTTTTCAAATGTTTGCCAAACACGAATAGCATAACTGTCGCCACAACATTCATTGTTAGCATAATTTATGCTATTATCGTGGTATTTTAGCCGATAAACAGATTCAAGTCGGTCTGAAATGCGATGAAGTTAAGCACATCAATACGTAAACAGTGAATGGTGATTAATTTGTCCGTATTAGCTGCGGTAGGACGGTTAGTTTGCTCAACGGCTACCAACGTAAACAACGTACAACTAATGTAATAAATAATGTATGGGGCCCAAACATGGAAGTTAACCTAGCTATGTATTCCAGCGGAGGGTAGAGGTTCGTTTTCATGATCTTGCGGTTTGTGATACGTACCTGCTAATATTAGTCCATCAACCCTCTGCCGCCGGTATTCAAAATTTACGAATATCGTTCCTGCTTATGGCATTCTAAATTGATAAGGTTAATTTTACGGTTTAACGAATCGCTTTAAATTCAGTTATACAAATTTATTTCCTGCTTTATCTTATGCATGTAGCAACAGCTAGGTTATGAAAGTAAATACAAAATGCTCCTCTCATCCACTCAAAGGTTGACTGGTAGAGATCGCTTAAAGGGATAAGTTCGCCTTTGTACATGTGTATATCTCAATGTTTGTCAATTGCGTTTGTTACTAATTTTGTACAATAAAGAGTTTACATACATACATACAAAATCAAATGGGACGGGTTCAGCTTTCTTCTTTTAAATAGTAAGTTTAGGGGCTGTTTCACCATCCATTGATAAGTGTTAACTGGCGGTTAGGTGTGATGCCGTCTCTATTTGTTTTGTTCGAATAGGCGGAGACGGCATCACACTTAACCGTCAGTTAACACTAATCAATGGATGGTGAAACAGCCCCTTAATGTGAATGTTGAATCCCACTAATATTATAAATGCAAACGTTTGTAACTCTATTTGTTTGTTTGTTACATCTTCACGTCTAAACCGCTGAACCGATTTAGATGAAATTTGATTTACAAATAGTTTGAGTCCGGGGGAAGGAAATAGTAGTTTTTATCCCGGAAAATTGCATGATTCCCGCGGGATAGCGATAAACGAATTCTACGTGGACAGTCTCGCGGGAAACAGCTAGTATAATATGTTAAGCACGATGCACAGAAAATGAACAGTTGTACCTAAAAGATCCAAACACTTTTTCCGTATCTTTGGTAAACATTAATCTTCCCTAATGAAACAGTTTGGCTTCTGAAATTGTTTTCGTTCCGCTGTGGGGATCGTTAGCATGTGAATTTTCGAGAACAATAATCATCGAGGCATACACAATACACGTGCGGCGGAATAGGGATCCCGCTATACTCGGTATTGTCCCTCGAAGCAATATTGAAAGTATGAACAAGGATGTTTATACAAGAAAATATATTCTGTGGCCTGTTATTAAAAGAAATGAAAAGTTGGCTGGAATTGAACAGTGATCATCCGCGCTGGGTTTCTCGGTTTGTGGTGTACCTATCTGTAAACTATTTTCTCCCTTGTCGCTGCTATTTAATGATTATATAGTTTTTTCATCACACTTGCTCGTAAACAGTGTCGTAACATGCAGGCTACCTTGGTTGCAACCCCCCAAATAAAACCCTCGACCTTAATGTGCTTGTCATGAAACCCGTGGTCGGTAAATGAGTCATTGCCTGTACTAATTTGGTTGTCATGAAGCCCAAGGTCGGTAAATGAGTGTGATACTGCATGGTGTGCACGAGCCACGAGCGCGGCGCGCGCCCGTTGGGCACATGGGCAGGCTGGGGTAGGGCGGCACGGAGGCTGGCGCTGCCAAGAGCGTAGTCCGCGGTATCGGCAGTTTTTGAAAAAAATATTAGTTTTTCTTTTAAAAATATACAATTTTACTCGTAAATGTGATGAAAAACATTGTATGTCGCACGGGCGGTACTAGAATTACGAACATCGACTCATTAAAGCCCTCAGTCTTCGACTTCGGGCTTCTAATAGATTCTCGTTCGTAATTCCTTGTTTACCGCCCTTAAGACACAATGTACTATACGATGGTTTTTATGGAGTATTTTTAAATTTTTATTTCAACTCCAAATTTGTTACTTTTGCGGTTATCCCGTGAAAACCATATCATAGAAAAATACAAAAAGACTTCAAAAAAACCAATCATAATTTGATTGCTTAGTAGCGACTCTGGGTGAGCGGTTAGTTCCAAAAGAGCGTTGATGTCTCTTGATAAGAGCTAAACATAGATGTCGCTAGTGCTGCTGCTTAAGTAGCGTAGTAGGAAAAAGCAACCTGAGTTATGTGTGCATAGGACAAGTTTGTGTCTAGACTCCTGTCCAGCGGTGGTGTAGGGGTTATAGCACGCAGCACGGAATGCTGAGGACCTGGGTTCGATTCCCAGCACTGGTCTCTTTTTCTGGTTTTTCTGTGCATCCATATCTCAGTTTGTATTTCAATATTATACTTTTGTTTTGTGATAACATAGACATTATATTGTATAGGATACAGGATGTAGACCGTGTGGACCTATCATTGGCTTCCAATATTTCCATGTTATGCCAGCGTCATGATCACTCAAGATATTCACAAGCTCATCGAAGATGGAAAATCGTTTTCTTATTGTAATACTGATATCTATAGCTTGATGAATATATTATTTTTGTATGGCTTAATGATTTATTTGAGATTAACTGAAGCGTAGACAAAGCGGCTACCTTTTGCTCCGGAATCATAATAATGGCTATTTCCTCTGTAACAGGTTGAAAAAATTAAAAAGTTAGAATAGTACTTACTTATGGATTTATTTAAAATTTCTTATAATCTAGGACCATGATACCCGTCAAATTGCAGCAACATGCCATCTTCTTCTTTGTTTCGTAAATATTTGGGTGAAGTGGCAATTTCAACAAGCATTTGAAACAATATGCTAACATAGCAAACAAGAGCGGAGGCTGCGGTGACCCCTCATTAACTGTGACTTGTGAGTGAGCGGTCGACGTCACGTCGTCGCGCCAGCCCCTGGCGTTTTGTTCACCCCTAACGAATTCAAGTAATGTTTTTCATAAATTAATTTCACTTTATGGCGTTTTGTTACTTGTTTGCGGCTAGGTTAGCTGAGGTTGATTAATTTTATATTTTTATGACCTTCTGATGTTATGAAGATTTGAAATACCAGTTTTAACTTACTTTAATTCAAAAGTCCCTCCTATAGATTCTTCAATACAAAAATCAAGTAGTAAATAAAATTACACATAAGACAATTAAAAGAGATTCTAACCATTGAAGATGTTAATTGTAATTTTTGCAACTCATTTCTGGCGAACAAAAATAAATCCATCATCTGGTATATCTAATGCTAATGTAGTAAAAAGGCAAACTTTTTTCTTGTCTGCATCTCTTTGTGCGTAAGGATGCTGGAACTACACCGTTAACATAGGCTATTCTTTATCCTGGGAAAGAGTAAAGTTCCTAAGAGACGCAGACGAAGTTGCAGGCGACAGACAGATAAGTGTCCATATTACAGTAGGCACGTAATTTCCGCACTTATGAAATTATAGGTCAGGGCACGAGCTACAGTGACGCGCGTGCGTCGCGATATTGCTCTCACAATATAGACGGATATTTCCGCTTGATGCATTTTTGATGTTTTTCTGATGTGGGTCTATCGCCCTATCTAAATGTGATGAATATTCAACGTGTTTGCTTTAGACGGACGTGCCAATAAATTGTTGATCTTTTTTTTTAATTTTTCAACGTAACCTTTGTAGTTTGTTGATATCCATCTGTCTGTCCGTCCACAAGTCAAAGAAATTATTTTAATTCAGAAATTACAAGGGTTCTATGAATACAAATTTGAAGTTAAATATTCTCTCCAAACCACTACCCTATTAACTATGTAGTAAATTTCGAAAACGAATCAATTTCCTTTGGTGCCTTTTCATGCATATTATTATTATTATCTAGCCTGGATTGATGTCCCACGGCTGGGCAAAGGCCTCCCCCCCATGTCCTCCTTTTCTTCCGATCCAAAGCAGCCTTAGGTCAGTCGTCAAGAATTACATCCAGGTCGTCCCGCCATCTCCGTCAAGGCCTACCGCTCCCCCGCCGTCCATGCATATAATTCATACAATAAATACATTTATTAGGCATGATATTAAATTAGGTTAGTAGGCAAAACATCATGACATCTAAGTCTTACACTGTGATATTTGCGTTTTATTCAGATTTTTCCTTACTTTATAAGTGTGAAATTCTGAATTTATAGTTTTTAGGGTTCCGTAGCCAAAATGGCAAAAACGGAACCCTTATAGTTTCTCCATGTCTGTCTGTCTGTTTGTCTCTCTGTCTGTCTGTCCGTCCGCGGTTTTTCTCAGGGACTATCAATGCTAGAAAGCTCTGTTATTTTGCACGAATATATAAGTTAACTATGCCGACAAACTGGTACAATAAAAAAATTTAAAACAATTTTTTTTAGTGTACCTCCCATAGACGTAAAGTGGGGGTGTTTTTTTTCTCATCCAACCATGTAGTTAAAACCAATAGGGGGTTGCTGATCGATTATTCTGTTTCAAGTTTATAAAGTATTCCACGTTAAATATAGTGATAAAGAATTATTAGTAGTTTAAGAGTAAATAGCAGCCTAAGGTATAAAATATACCTAAACTTGGAATATTCCGTACAAAATGCGAAATCCTTAGAAAAATATTACTTAATTTTTTCGTAATGGCTACGGAACCCTATTTCGGGCGTGTCCGACATGCTCTTGGCCGATTTTTCTATTTTATTTATCCAAATTAAGTAAATAAATTAAGTCTTACAACATTTATTAATAACTTTCACATGAAATAAGTGTTTGAAAAGCATCCTTGAAAAACTGGCCAAGTGAGAGAGACTCGCGTACAAATACATTCCGTACAAATTTGTAGTTATCTATGCTATACAATGTTAACAGAGCCCCTTTCCTAAGTAAAATGTACGCAATGTGGGGTCATTTTAAATGGTTGTTGAGATAGATTTATTCAAGCAGTGTGACTATATATCAATACGCAATGTGACTATAAGTGAATACGAATAAGTATTGCAACAATGGAAGACTCTTTTAAGTTCAGACTTTCAAAAATAATGAGTAAAATTATAAGTAGGTATTCGAAGATCTTGTCGTTGAAAGTGAATATAAGAAATAAATATATTTTTTTTAATAAAATCTGCTTGTCTTATCCACAATATTGCCATTATTTGCCGTATTTCACTAAGACAACAGTATCCCAGAGAGCCCATCAAATAAAAAGACCTTCTGTGCATAGATAAAGGGCGTCGGACTGTCGTCGACTAAATTGAATTTTGTTACGGTGGATTCTGTGCCAACTAAATATTAATGCGATTTTACATAACGAATGATGGTTATTTGATTTTCTTTATTGCTTTTGTAAGAGTACTTGTATTGTATTGTTTGTTTAGTACTAAAGTAATTGTACTTAGTATTTATGCTTTGAATTGCAGCTTCAGTAATGAAATTAACATTTTGTAACGTTTATTTTTGTCACGTATTTACACGATCACCAAGAATATAGAGTCCTGAAACAGGGGCGGAGCTACTGTCGGAATTAAGTCATTAATATAACTAAGTGCTCCCACGCTGTGTTTCTATTGTTTTTCCTAGTCACAATCACGCTTAAAGAACTGTACATGCACAGAAAGTAGAATAGTGTATTTTTAAATATTTCCAGAGCATTCTCTTTCAGTTTCCGTCTGCGGCGAGGCAATATTTTTCTAATTTGTCTGTACAATATGAGTACGGATCCGGAGTGCAGCGGGCTGCGACAACAAACGCTAGCGTGCATTCACAACACGGCGAATCAAGAGCAGAGTCAACCAGCCGCCGCCCCCTATTTGCTCGTCGGAAATCTGAAAGGTCAACCTCACTTCATGATGGTACTTAAATACTTTAATGACAAATACTTTTATAATATTGTTTATGTTTCTTATATAATTTTGCTAATAAATGAAACTCACCGAAGTTATTTTGACCATTTTCGTCCTTTATGTATTTTGGAATCGTCGGTGTAACTTATCCAAATAACAGTAATTAAGTATGTAGATATTTCAATAATAATAATAAAAACGCGAGCAAAAATAAAAAAACGCCCGCAAAATAAACGCCGACAGAAAAACTAAAAAGTAAAAAATAATTATGCACTACCTAGCTGTTGGCCACGACTTCATCTGCGAAGAATTCGTTTATCACTATCCCGCGGGGACTATGCTGATTTCCCGCAAAATTAGCCTAAATTAATTTAGCATATACTTATGCTAAGTAATATTTTTTTTATCGAAGCGTCGTCGGTGTCGGGGGATCGCTAAGGTTAACAGAAAACTAAAGAACATATGTTGTGATTTTTAAAGTATTAACCTTAGCGGTCCCCCGACACCAACGACGCTTAGATAAAAAAAATATTACTAGGTACTTATGCTAAATTAACTTAGGCTAATTTCGTGGGAAATTAGCATAGTCCCCGCGGGATAGTGATAAACGTATTCTCCGCGGATGAAATCGCGGGCAACAGCTGGTAGTGCATAATTATTTTTTACTTTTTAGTTGTCTTTTTGGCGGCGTTTTTTTGTCAGCGTTTTTTTTTTTATGTCGGGGGCTTTTAATTTACAATTAAAGTTCTGTATTTCATGTTTTTGTGTACTAGTGTGTTGGATATCCTGGCTGCAGCATCAGCTTATCGTGTTGCCACCATTGCATTGTATGTAGAATCAAATACTGATCAAAAGGAATCAAACACGACATATTTGCTATTATTTTTTCAAGAGTAAACTGGTGTGCTGGATATCCTGGCTGCAGTATCAGCTCGTCGTGTTGCCACCATTGCATTGTTTGTAGAATCAAATACTGATCAAAATGAATCCAAACACGATATATCTGCTATTGTTTTATCAGAGTGTACCTACTAGTGTTCTGGATATCCTGGCTGTAGCATCAGGTAGAGAATTCGATAATCTTGCATAGTTATGTAGCATACATGGGTGTTTCAAATTATAGGTCCCAAATACATTTGAAAGTAAAGTAAATACCCATTATGCGTCTAAGATTCCTACCGCAGCGAACGAAAGGGCTGGCTTGTTTTAGTCCCTTGTTAAACAATCTACTATTATGCAACTGCTATATAAGTGAGTGAGTGAGTCATCTGAAGGAGGGTCTCAGCGTGCTACACACCGAAAATATTAAGAATTGGTGAATTGAAGAAACGATAAAAACTTAGAGGCTTTTCTATTAGAGCCTACAGCCTCCTTCTGCCAAAAAATTAGCAACGGTACACGACCTTCTCTCGTAGCAGTGTGATATTATTATCTGAATGAGCCAAAAACAAAACGCCTGCCGAACTATCGAATTTCAGAAGCAAATTTTAAATTCAAATATCAATACCAACACGAACAATAGCGTTAGCGGCCAGGAAAAATCGGCCAGTAAAGCACACGGCAATCGACCAAAAAGTGCATCTTGAAATATTCATGCATCGAGCGATGTAATCATGTACCTATGCTGCACTAGCCTATAAAGGGAGCGAATTTGTCTACAATTTTTTTTAGACTCTTGGAATTGTATTGTTTCAGCACATACGTCAATAAAATTAAATTATCGGGATAAACGAACTTGTTTTCTACGCATTACCCCGTTATACATTGCGCAGGTATCTAATACTTGCTCAAATAAAAAATCATTCAGTTTTTTTGCTCACAGCCACAGCTGTTGCTCGCCTTTACGCTGTTAAAAATATTGTTTGAGTAAAATTAATGCCTAGATTTTGAGGTCAGCTAGTTTATTCGTTTAAAGTGTGCAAAGCTATAAATTTGAACGTATGTTGCTATTATTTTGTGTGTATATCTGGCTGTGTAATCAGAGGTGCTGTAAACAAATGGCGGTAGTTAGCTTAGCGCCACAGACGCGGAGGTACTATCAGCGATTTATGTACGGCCAGTGGCGGTGGGTGCGGAGGTGTTGCCTCTTCGCGGACCACAGTAATTAATGGCTTTTGCCAAGGTCTTAACAGCTTCGCTTATTGGTGGAGCGAGTATCTACCAAACTCAACTAATTCCCTGAAAACATTTTAGCGTTGCGCCTTCAATGATCTAAAAGTGTAATTCTGAAACGGTCAGTTTAAAGTCGATTCGTGTAGATTCGAGCGTTTCAACCGTCTCATTTTGTGGTCACATTTTTTATGAACGGGCTGAAGAATTTGATGAAATTTTCGATTCGTTTTTAAAAGTCCTGTACTTCTACTAGATAACCTGTAATAGATTCTTCTACGATGTCAATAAAAATGTGCCCACGAAAATCATACGGAATAAACGCTCGAATAATGTGACCCGCTAGTGTCTAAAGAAAATGACTCTGAAATTTGATTTCTGATATCACACCCACATGACAAGCCATTATAACCCAGATAATGTCAGCGAGTTTAAAGTTCACCGTGAATAATTAATTCTCCAATTTCGAGCACCGAAAACTGTTACTGTTTCGAACACAGTATTTGATTACATGCGGCTAGGAAATATAGTTGGGTAACCGAAAACAGTCGGTGACTGACGGGCTGAAATAAAGTCGCGTCCCAGATTGAAAACTATTGATAACTCTGTGTTCTGTGTATTGGTGCATTTTGAAGATTAAAACTCCCAGTTCGCTGGCTAGCTAATTATTCTGACGTGGATATACCTAACGGTGTGGTAGGAGCAAACAATTTTCTGTATTTCTGTACTCTCTCAGGACTGAGCTAGCTCTATTTGCTACAGTAACGCTTTTTTTAATTTTTTTTTTCAGTTCTATAAACTATTTTTGCTTTTATCTTGTTGGACATAATAGTAGTGATGCGGCCCGTGCCAAATTGGCGAAGGAAGGTGGACTTACCCAAGTTCGCCGCCGACCTTCTGACTGGCCACGGGTTTGCGATGATGATCTTGAAGGCAGTGCACGTCGTTGTCTTTATTATCACTCAATCCTAACAGATTATTGAGGATTTAACTTCTTCATTATGAGTTAGTTGCGTGTCGAGCGGAACGATTTGTTTATATATATGACAGACAGACGACAAGATGACAATGAAAGAATACCGCGTGGTATCAGAGGTTTCCGGCCAGCGTTGCCTAGGCTTGTCCACCTCCTTGCACACGGCAATACGGCGCAACCAAGTAGATTATTCAATAAAGGACTAAAACAAGCCATAATGACACGAGATGTCTATAGTTCGAGTGGCATTTTGGTTGTTTAGTCTCGCGTTAAGCACTCTACTTTTCACTTTGAATGCGAGGAAAAAATAAAATGTTTTGTTTTAAATTACAATATTACTTTTAAAAAACATACGCTCGACTAACGGACAGGCCATATCTTTCAAATTCAAATAGCAAAAAGAAAACATTTATTTTATTGTTTATGAAGTGACGCTTTAAAAGCCAACAGTTTCAAAATTAAAAACTATTTTAAAACTAATTGGACTCTGCTTAAAATGAATTAATCCTTAATATAATTGAATAGATTCATATTCGTAATCATTAATTGTTTCACGAAAATAAAAAGTGTATTTTTTTAATATTTTTGTACAGTTGTCATTTTGAGGTTATTTCGACGCCCTAAAAGTTACCGTGTTGGCTGTTTAAGGGTTTCCATCGAAAATTAAAAAAAAAATACTTTAATCCCTAGAGAATAAAAAGGAGCTTTAGTCCCGATATGCAGAGACTAAAGTAACATTTTAAGAGCATAAGAAGTGAAAAGTTATGTTTATATCACTTGATTCTGATAAATTAAAATTAAAATCATCCAAAGTGAACCACAGTACACAGGACAAACAGCGAAAGTGTTTCATAGTAAGATCCTTTGGGTGCGAGAACTAAACAAGTGTAATAAATACGTAACATAAAAGTACAACTTAAATTACGACAACGTCGAGGCATGATTAGCAAATAATCAATGGAATCGTTTGATCCCTTGCAAATGGCTGGCGCTCACTCGCATTCCGTTCAAATGGCAATCCCCGACATGAGCCGTGGAGCCTTTGGCAAATACAATACCGAATGCATTTCCAGCGCCAGCCGGTCAAAAGATGAGAGCAGTGTAAACAGACACCTATTCATTTTATGATCAAAGCTCAATGTATTTGATGGAGCTTCTATGATATTGAAGGATTTAGACCAATTCGTTAAGCGTGGAAGTTAGAGGTTGAAGGGGTAGCGGGGAGTAAAAATCCTGAAATAAGTATTCACAGTTTCAGAAATATTAAACAGTTGGGAAATTAAAAGTTGCGAAATGACTCAGGTTGCCAAACGTTTTTCGCCGAAACATTAGTAAACCCTTACCTCTAGGGCTCATAAATAGTGACTACTTATTACCTTATTACTTATTGTCTTTAGATATATCTTCAGCAAATTTATCTACGTGTTAATTACACACGCTTATTGATGTACTACCTCGCCCCCGCCGCCGCGTCTCATTCCTAAGGACGGTCGCGCACGAAGTTGTTGGGGCTATCATATAGAGGTTTCCCTTCAATTGATGTTATTTTAGGGAACCCAACTAGGGTTAAATATTAACAAAAACATTACTAAGATTGGTTTATGGAGTATTCTTGTATTTTTTATTTCAACTCCAAATATGCTATAATATCATCCCGTAAAACCCACCCGTAAAACCCATATCGAAAATAGAAACAAAAGGAACCTTAAAAAATAAAAGGAAGAAAATAAGTCTAGTGGTCTAGAACTCTATCAAGAAGCTCATTTAAGGTTCAACAGTCGGGACCCATTCAAATCGTAACCAGCTCATAAAATCTTCGTAATGGGTACCGACTGTTGAACCTTAAATGAGCTTCTTGATAGAGTTCTAGACCACTAGACTTATTTTCTTCCTTTTATTTTTTAAGGCAGTCGGGTTTTTTTTACAATTTCTTTAATTGCTCAAACTGAATAAAATATTTTATTCTTACGTTATTTATGCATACATTAGCCATTGGAAATTTTAAACACTATTTTCAATTTGTTTTACTTAAATAACCAGAATATATAAAAAAAGTAATGCTGGGGGCAAGAAATTGAAGTGGTGTTTTTGCTAGGTGGGGCGCCCTACTTTGTACCCCTACATCGCACACACACACAGCTTTCACTTTAATCTACTTCACTTTTATGAATTTATCTTAACTTTAAAACAGAAAAAACACAGCATCGGTAATTTAAAAAGTTTAACGAATTCGCTTAAAAAAACCCTAATAACCCACAGTTAAAAACAATGGAAATTCATGTCACATTGACAAAATGGTGTGTGTGTGTGTGTGTATGCCAAAAACACTTACCTAATTGTTATAATACGCGAGCGTCTTTCGCCATGTAAAACTTTGGCATAACCATGTCATTATGTGATGAAGTGCCGATTCCGTTCCGTGCTCTTAGAAAAAGATCGTCTTAATTTCCGCACATCGATCATACGAGTGACAGGAAAAGGGTCTTCTAATTCTGATAGATCACAGACATATTTATTATAATCGACCTGTGACCTTATTGTGTAGCCGAAATAGTCGTCGATAAAACTATCGTTAGAGCATTAAGTTTACTAGTTTCATAATTTTAGTTTTGTATTTTCGTTATATGGTTTTACGGGATGACTGTAAAAGTAACAAATTTGGAGTTGAAATAAAAAAAATAATCCAAATAACCAATCATAATTAATTTTCGATATTCAAATATGTAACCAGCTGTTTACTGGATGGGACTAAGTAAACAGTCAGTGGAAATAAACTGCAATTAACTTAGTCCGCTGATTTAACCAACGGTCACACAAGGTCGTATGTACCAAATGTAAATGTACCAAGTGTTTCAAAATTGATGTTGTATTTGAAAGTGATTATATAATAATTTTTACCCAACAACTCAACTCAACCTACACTTTTTTCAACTTTTTTTTCTCAACTTCTACGTGAGGCCTGTGTGAAAGTTTATATCGATAGCTCATCATCATCATCATATCAGCCATAGGACGTAGACCTCCTGTTGCTTCGGTTGGAAGCGGCCTTTTTCCACCGGAACTCCGCGGCTATAACCAGGTCATCTGTCCATCTCGTTGGTAGACGTTCTACGCTGCGCTTGACGATTCGCCATCTCCATTTGAGAACTTTTCGATCCCAACGGACATCAGTTCTGTTTGCTATATACGGTGACCATCTACGAGTGATCATGGTTCCTCTGTATCTCCTCATTTACGATACCTACCTACCTACCTATATTGAAAACTAGACTTATGATTAAGCTATCTCTTTTGAACATAACATAATGTATGTAGGTAGTCAACAGGCACGGCAATTAGTGCACATGGAAACTTCTAGCAACATAACAGTACGACAGCGTGACGTAAAAGTTGACTGCACCGCCGGTACCCCAACTAAAGCCTAAGTGAACGCGAAAGATGTCGCAGAGGCAGTGTGCAGTGGAGCCAAAAGCCTTCCTGTCCGAACTTTTACGGTAAGATACATTGAAAGTAAGTTTAAACTAGAGTTCTGAAAACCAAATGTTTAATTTAAGAACTATTTTTTATATTAGTCAAGTGGCCATACTTAATAAATAATTCGTATCGTATAACATCCACTACACCCTAGTTAAGTATCTACAACGAAAAATTTGTTATAAAATTTTCATCATTGTCATCATCATATCAGCTGTAGGGTGTCCACTGTTAGACATAGACTTCCCTATAGACTTCCAGTTGCTACGGTTGGAAACGGCCTGCTCTATCGTGAACCCGCGGCTTTAACCAGGTCATCCGACTATGTCTGTCCGTGTTATAAGAAGCGACATGAGACTGGCTAATAAGAAAACAATTATCTTATCTTCTAAGCTTACAGGTCCTGTTATTAAAATGTTCATGAAAATTTCATGACTTATTAATATAGCCATAGAGTAACTGGAAGCTATAAATTATGCAGTAGGTAAGTTGCTATAATTAGATTTAATCTAGCCTCTGGTACCAGCTCATATGTAAATGGCGTGGGCGGGACTCGAACTCGTAGATATAGAGAACAGCGTCTGGGCGTCGTCGCTGCTACACGCCGAACGTTGCGGACATCAGAAACTTTAAAAGCAAATCAATTTTGAAAACGCTACGACTTTTTTTGCAAATACGGTATTTGACTATTTTGTACTTATATGTTTTATAAATTCATCCCAGCCTATATACGTCCCACTGCTGGGCACAGGCCTCCTCTCAGAACAAGAGGGCTTGGGCCGTAGTTCCCACGCGGGTCCAGTGCGGATGTTTTATAAATTAAAACTACACAATGCCTGTTATCGAATAGAAAAACATTTTTTAAGCTACCTTTACAAAAAACAAAGTTATAAAGGTTTGAAATTCAAGATTAGACAGATAAAAACATATTAGCATGTGACGTCACACGCCAGTACCGCCATACTTGCTGCATAGAGAAAAGCGTTTGAGAATGAGACAGGTATATAAATTTTTGAAAAAATCACTATAAATTCAATTTTCAACCGATTTAAATTTTCTCTTCGCTAAACACTATGTGTTTATCTATATTTTCATAATAATATTAAGATATGGCAATATCATGAGTTTTCATATACCGTATTACTTGCTTTTTTTCAAGTTTTGCTTAGTTTGGAACTAGGTCAATTGGTGTCAAGTGTCCCATGATATTATATAAGTATTTTAAAAGGTTTTAAAATGTGAAAGAGATTTTAACGAGGGATTTGTAAAAGAAGTGCAGTATGGAGATAAGAAATAAAAACTGGTCAAGTACGAGCCGGACACACACACACCGAGGGTTCTGTACAATTTATATGTATCGATATTCAGTATCAGAAGAGCCCCTCTCCTAAGAAAAATGTACCTCTGTAGGTTCTGGTCTATGCAGTGTGATGGTTACTGACATGGACAAATAAGCATAAACAATTTAGATTTTAATATTCTTATTTTTTTTACTATATAAAGTGTTTACAAAAAATACTTATTGCTAAGACGCGCTACAGAAACCTGTTAAAGTTTTATATGAGACGCGAACCGCACCGTTCACAGCATAATTTGAAAAAATATGCTAAGCATTATCTATACTATTAGATGTACCATTAGAGTTACCTTCATACCAAGTTCCAAGTATCTTTGACGGCGTTGACTTAGAA
>NC_133472.1:6276341-6332516 GCF_025370935.1 Choristoneura fumiferana | reverse complement strand
TATATTTTATACCCTAGGCTGCTGTTTACTCTTAAACTACTAATAATTCTCAAGCAACTTAGCTGTTATAGTTTTCCTTGAAATTTTGATATAGTTACTACCATACTGAATTTTTTCAAATTTTTCTACCCGTCAGTTTAGATTTTAGAGGGGGGGGGGGCTATTTTAATGAAAATTTGCACTTTAAAGTTGAATATTTCACAACAAATCACTGAATCGAAAAATCGTCTTAGCAAACCCCTAATGGTTTTAAAATACCTCTATAACGATACCCCACAGTAAAGGGTTGGATGAGAAAAAAAAATCACCCCCACTTTACGTCTATGGGAGGTACTCTAAAAAAACTGTTTTTGAATTTTTTATTGTACTATTTTGTCGGCATAGTTTATATACATATTACCGTTTTAAATTACAGCTTTCTAGCATTGATAGTCCCTGAGCAAAGCCGTGGACGGACAGACAGACAGACAGACATGGCCAAAACAGTAAGGGTTCCATTTTTGCCATTTTGGCTCCGGAACCCTAAAACAAGGAATGTTGCGACACTACTAAACGTGACCATACTCTACGCAATGTGAACACGACTGTCATTGGAGTATGCTTACAGCGCTTATCTGTGGCACGCACGCTGTACCTACACATATCACTTCCACTTGTTTTTATTCTCCCGTGGTCCAAATGCAGAGTTTTGGTGTTTTGGTTCTACTTTAAATTTCGAAGCCGATTACAATGGAACAGAGACAAGCATCTTCTAAGCTGCGAGCTACCTTATATTCAGTACGATACTAGCGATACTATGTATTGTGTTATATTTAGAACTAATGAGGTGCATGGCTGTCAACATACTTCTACCAATAAATTAGCAAACCATATAGTTCAGCAAATGAACTATAGATGGCGCTGTATCGAATAATCGCGGGCTTTACTTGAAGATCAATTTAAGTATTGTTGATCGAAGCTTGCGATAAAACGATTCCTCAGAAAAAACCCTAATCCGTATCTTTCCCACAGGTATGGTTCCAAAACCGCCGCGCCAAGTTCCGTCGCAACGAGCGTTCGGCGTTGTCAAACCATCGCACCAACAGCCAAACCACCCCCGAACCGATTCCAGTACCTATCGGGATCCCACAGACACCAGAACGGATCTACGGAACAAAGACTGGCTCCACTTCCAACCAAACCTAACTTCAACGTGCCTCTCGTCAATTCAGGGCTCTACCAAACGAGTACCTTATGATGCAGAACAATCGGCAATACAAAATCCTAGTTCACTCATGACCCAAAACATGTCGTATAGTGGGGAGAGCGGGTATGGGTCATGTGGAATTATGGGGTACACTGGAACTTTACAATCGGCGCATGCCCCATATAATCTGAATTTAAGACTGCGACCGCACGATTTCTCGATTAACAATATCACGTTATAGTAAACTAAGAATTGTGTAATAAATATTTTTACATTATACATTGTTTTATTATACAATTTTATTGCCAACTGGGTCACAGAATAAATAATAGTACAATTACCCAGGTGCAATTCAATCAGCATTTTTGTATAACAACGTGAATCATAATAAAAATTATATAGGTAATATAATAACAATAACTTTGAAAGAATAACGGTTAATGTATTTCAGAGTGTCATCTACCAGCTCGCTACTGAATGTTTAAACTTTAATAACGCCACCTGCACTTAAAATATTAAAATTATATTAGTGACAGCTCCATATTACGTTTAAGGTGGCGCCATCTATCGATTATTGAATGTTCAAGAAAGGCAACGGCACCTAGCGCCTAGCATATTTATATTTGTAACAGCGCATTTGTATCTAACAGCTTGCATTTCAACTGAACGTTTAAAGTGGCGCCATCTATTGATTGTTGAATGTTCAAGAAAGGCAACACCACCTAGCGCCTAGCGTATTTATTTTTGCGACAGCGCCATATAGTGTCTTTTGGTGAAACATTTGTGTTCAAGGCATCTAACAGCTTGCATTGCATTTGCAACTGAATGTTTAAGGTGGCGCCATCTATCGATTATTGAATGTTCATGATAAGTAACGCCCTCTAGCGCCTGTTGTGTTTATATTTGTGACAGCACCATATAGTGCCTTTTGGTGAAACGTGAAACGTTTGTGCTAGCGACATCTAACAGCTTGCAACTAAATGCTTAAGGTGACGCCATCTACCGACTATCATGGGTAGGTATAAAATATTTTTCAGAACTACCATCTATATAGAAGCGGATTTGAATTTTATGACTAGTGCAATTCGTGAGATGGCGCGCCATTACATGTTCTAGAAAACGTTTCCTAGCGCCTAGCATAATCATGTCTATGACAGTGCATATAGTATATTTCGGTGAAGCATTTGTGATAGCGGAATCTAACAACTTAATGATTCAAGTGGCGCCATCTATCGATCATTATGTTGTTATTTGTGACAGCAGCACCATCTAGTGGCTCATATTGAAATATTTACAATAACGACATCTAGCTGCCCAAGTTAAAACCTTTTTCGAAAGCTCCATCTAGCAGCTCACAATTGAATGTTCATAATAACACCACCTTTGCAGGTGGTAGGACCTTGTGCAAGGTCCGCCCGGATTGCTACCACCATCTTGCTCGCTAATCCTGCCGTGAAGCAGCAGTGCTTGCACTGTTATGTTTCGGCGTGGAGAGTAAGACACCGGTGAAATTACTGGCACTTGAGGTATCCCATCTTAGGCCTCTAGGTTGGCAACGCATCTGAAATACCCCTGGTGTTGCAGATGTTTATGGGCGGTGGTGATCTCTTACCATCAGGAGACCCACTTGCTCGTTTGCTATCCAGTCGAATAAAAAAAAACCTAGCGTCTAACATGTTAACAATTACGACAGCGCCATCTAGTGGCGTATGATGAAACATTTATGATAGCGCCATCTCGCAGCTCCCAACTGAATGCATAAAAGTGGCGCCATCTATATTATAAGAATGTTAATATTGTGATGTGATAGCCATCTAGGCGTTTCAGTTGAAACATTAATAATAACTCCATCTATCTGTTTTTTTTTTTTCATTTTTTATTTAGAATAAGATAACTCCATCTAGCTGCTCTAAGCCACACATTTATTATACGAACGCCATCCGGTGACTAGAACAATGACAAAACATTCTAGTCGTCAGTCATTTGATTTAGTATATCGAATATTAATAAAATATTTATTTATTTGGTGAAGTTGAGTCAAATAAAATATTCAACTATTACGCAGCAGAGACTTTTTATACCGAACTATGGAAACATTTTGTGTAGTGTGTTGCGCCTTGCGCCACATTCTAAAATTGAGCAATGTTTGTATGTAGATGTAATTTATGCCCGTGTTTAGAGATCTCGAAAACGACTCTACTGAATTCAATTGATTTGTTATAATGAGTTTTGGGGGCAAAGAGTCTAGGAGAATGCGCTTCAGGTAGTTATTTTATTGGAACTTTGTGGCGCTATCTTTGTCGAATGTCTGAATTATCTCGAAAGACCCCGAGTGTTTTCTAGGTGGACGACCTACTGAATATAACCCACAGTAGAAGCAAATCTATCAGGGGCCAATTTATGAAGTCAAACTCTAAAAAAATGTAAATCAAACAGTAATTTGGCGCAACACAAAGATCTTGCATAATATTAGATTAATTAGAACTGTAATTTTCTAAAGTAAAGGCAACGGGAAAAGATTATAATGGCGGTGAGAAAAAGGAGCGAGAATCTAAAAATGACGTATCAGACTGGATGCAGTTCTCCTCTCGTTAGCCTTAGGTACTTTACTATTCTACTCGTATTTCAAATCAAGCAAATTTTTCTTTCCTTTTGACTGGTATTTTCGCAGTTGTGACTTCAAAAATAAGCCCCAGTGTTAGAGCTTAACGAGGGTTTTTCCTGTGTCCAACGATACAACGCTATTTAATTACCTTCAAGATGTATTACTTCGCAAATTACAAGAAACGTCTCCGACTGAGCACAAAAAAAAATCTTTCCTTTTTGTTGAAGAAACAATAAGGATGAATGCAAAAAAAAGAGTTGTTGACTGGACACTGGACGCACAGCATTGTCTCAAATACAATCGCAAAGCAAATGGTCATTTGTATTTATTTAAATCAATCACAGAGGAGGTACTCGACTCCTGGATACAGTAATATAATAACAAAACAAATCAAATGAAACTACAACACGGTGCAAAACAAAGTACCAGAATAATTTTACATGTCATTCTGCAAGTGATTCAATTCAAAATTAAATAGGAAAAGATCAAAGATCGCTCCATTAGCTTTCTGATAATTCTGCGAATGTCAGGGCTGAATAAGACGTGGCTTGTAAACTTTCTTCTTGGACGGTAATACTGCAAGTTTTCGGTTGGATGTCCATTCTGTAAGTACGTTTGCAGTTAGATTTTTGGCACATTTAAGTATGCAATAATGATGAATGAGACAACAAATTATACTTATCAGACAAAGACCTGCCACCAGATAAACCATATAAACCAAAGAGCCATCATTCCGTTTTGGATTGATACAGTGAATATAAGTATACAAAAAATCAGCCAAATGCGAGTCCGAGTTCTGTACAAATTAGTCTTCCTGGAATTGAGCTGTAAAGTGCATCGTTAGCTTGTGCACCGCTTCCTTCCCTCCCCTCGCAGCTAAATTGCTGTTTTCAGAAACGTAAAAAAATACGGCAACAGTAGGAATATATAACGAATTTAAAAGGAAAACTATCACAGCGATGTAGGCTTTAAAAGTTAATGAGTTACGGTCGACCAAACTCAATGTTGAATATTTATCGCCTATTTTCACGGAAGTTCGCACTGCGCGTAACCTGACACGGCTTGGCCGGTTTCCCTAGTGGTGTTTTCAAGTGATGTGATTTTAAAAATTGATTCCCATTTAATAATTCGATTTGACCGGTAGTTTTGTAGCAATATTTTTGCACCATTTTCAAATGATATTGTCACAGATGGGATTTGGAAAATCGACCTCATGTTGTCACCTCCGTCTGCGATTAAAGTATTTATTGTAGGCACGTATAGCCTTCGTCTGGGAGCGAAAAGTTGCCCTACATGCCGTTTATGCAAAGAGGTGCAGGGTACCGATTTTTAAAATCACATAATTCTGTCAATGTTTTTTTTTGCCTATTTTTGTGTCCCACTGCTAGGCAAAGGCCTCACCTCTCTTGCTCCACTCCTGCCTATCAATATATGGCTTAAAAATAATTTCGATGGTTTGACAAGATTAACATTGCTAGCGCAATGTTGGAACTGTATTGTGAAACGTATATAATATCCTAAAAATATTGTTTTTTTTTAAACAGGCGGCATATTTCCACAACCGATCTTAAAGTAATTTAAAGTACAGAAGACACCATTAACCAGTAATTTCCAGACGCCACTCTAACAAAAAAACTTTATTTTAGCCTTAAAAACAAATTATTTTTGCTTGATTTAAAAGAAATAATGTCTATTAGTTTTCTTTTCCTATCGCTAGATGGCGTTAGTATCGTTAGATCCACTTGACGTTGCAGTCTTGTTTGAAATTGACTTACCTACTTATTGAGTTATCGATCCCAAAGTGATCCCAAACGTGACACAAATATGTCCAATGGACTTCACAATGTTCACACGATATTCACACGATACAAGCGCCATCTAGCCTACTGACGCAAAAACTAATTGAAGGGGATATAAACGAACGACGGCAGGAATGACCGCACATCTGCTAGTTATTATGAATCTAATTGTATTACTTTCTGCATGTGAATAATTAAGATATTTTTTTAGATCTAATTTGCCTGAAACATAGGGAATCCTATTGTATATATTAAAAATAATTACCGTCGACAATGTTATATATGAATAAAATATTTGAAATTTGAATTTGAACTTGCTGTACCGCATTGCTGCATTACAGCTAATAAAAAGTATATCAATTAATTGGTGGTGTCAACTGCTTAATTCTGCCGTGCAGTAAATGAATTTAGTAAATGAAATTTAATAATAATGAATTTCTTTAAAATGAAAATAATAATAATACTTAAAGTTACTCTTGACAGTCTTTTACAGCACGGTGAAATTTATTTCAGAACGGTGATCTTTACGATACATTTTGTTGTAAAATAAAACATACATTCAAAGTACATAATGGTTATAACAAACACTAGTATCGCATTGCAATAATAGTAATAATTATTTAAAGATATGGAATCGAAGGACCATGTATTTTTTTTGTAGATTCTGAGTATGATAGATAAGAATTTTGCGAGAGGTCTTTTATAATTTTGACTGTTAAGATTTCAAAAGGACCCACTATAAAAAATATCATAATAAAATGGTAACAACTAACCCCCTTATTCATAAAACTTAACAAGCCTATGTTAACTAACAAATGCTTTGTCCCTTTCTAACAAATACAAATGTCGAAGTGACAGATAAGGACAAACGAATTTTAGCGGCATTTTAACTAAAATAGGTTTGATTGTCGTTTATGAATAAGGGGGTAAGACTTTGGTAAGCATTGTCCAAGTTTTGTAGACCCTTTTTATGAGAACGAATAACAATAATTTACTGTGATCTTGGTAATATACGCTAGTATTCGTTATAAGAACGATGGACACGCACTAACCTAAAACTTTATCAGGTAGGGAGTAATAAAAGACAGACACACATTCAATACTTTTCTTTCTGAACACTTAATAATTAAGTACAAAAAAAGTCGTCGAAAATATGCTTCACATATATCTAAGTGTCCATCGCTCAGATTTTCACAAAATATGAGTATACTGTAGCTATAGATAAATACTAAGCTCAATGGTAACTATACTAAGCGAGCAAAAAAAGTTGTACAAAGGTCAACGACTTCTATGCACCAAATAACGTTATTTTATGAATTAAAAAACTTAATTCGCATTCAGAAAGCTATTAAAATAAATCTAGTGTACTAATCCAACTCAAATGCCATGACTCATGTATGTGGATAATAAAGCATTAACATAAATATCGATATTTAAATAGTTTCACGCGAGATGTTTCCATTCCACAGTCTTTCTATAATGCTCATACATACATTATATAATTATGTATGGTATAATGAGTGGTGGATGGTACATTATATTTGAAAGTTCCCATGAAAGACACAATACAATAAATAATACAATTCAGCGTCGCAAAGGATACTAATTTCCACACGTAGATATATCAATTAACAGTACAATATGGTACAATTAAAAGGGAATCAATTTTATTAAATGGATTGAAAATTGACGCTAAAAACCATGAAGCTTCAACTAGCGTGTTTTGTTTTGAATGACTATTGAAGTCGTATATGAACATGTACAGTGCTGTAGGACTGTAGTGGTTCTAATCTGTTTGGCAGTTGACAGGTTGACATAATGAGCACCTAAAAAGTCAATGACCTCTGTGTACATTTATTTGACGCGTACTATAGTACAAGAAGATAACCAAATCGCATCAGTCACATTTAAAAATAACATTTTGAGCAATTTTATTTAAGTATAGAAATAATGTGCAGCCTTTTTTTATAAAAATAAAAAATGAAGTACAAGATTTATTCTAAAACAGTGAGACCTCACATCTTACTTATGTAGTTCTTTGAGATTAAATAGACATATTATGAACTATGAAGTACCTAGTATAATATGTATTATATGATTCAGCCTTATGCAGACATTATTACCGGCTACAGAACGTCTTAATCTTAAATTTAATATACTGAACTAATAATCTTTTATTGTTTTACCACATTGTCCCACACATCGTCTGATATTTCCGATGACATTTTCAGATTTTATCCTGCATATACATACTCAGGTTAATAACAAGACTATATAGCTACTTAGTACCAGCCAGTATCTTTCAGATTATTAATTTAGTGTATTAAAAATAATATACCTAATATCAGAACGAACTAGACCGGCGGCGCACCAACCGACTTTGTAATACATTAACGTGCGTGGCCGCGTTGTTAGCGCGCTGTGTGGTGAGCGCAATGACAGCGCAATGGACAGAAACTCGTTCGCCGCGTCGCCGATCTCGAGTAGAGGCCAGCCCCTGTACCAAAAACGTTACAAGTGCTACAATTCTACATAAATTGTCGCGTTTTTGTATGAGAAAGTTAACAATAATGTCGATTTGTGGCACTTTTAATTTTTGTGGTACAGGGGTGTGGTCGTTACAACCTTACTTACACACCGCGCGCGAGCTCCGAGGAATCGGGGATTGAGGAAGCGGAGGGAATGTGTTCTTCAACGTCGCTTCAAATCACGCAATCGTCCATTGAGCGTGTTGGGCTTGACGTGGGAGCACGTTTGTTGAATATTGTATTTTTTTAATATTAGTTAATAGGAAAGGTACATACATAAGATTCCTCGAAGCTTACGGACTCTGAGCTTAAACTATTTCGGCCATGCTCTAAACTGACCGATTTCGACCCGATTGAGGCCAATCTTAGAAGAACCCATATTGTGAAAATAGCACTTTTATACCAATTTTATAACATTGTGTTCAATTCGTATTACCTATGAGTAAAGTAGTAGAAAATTACAGATCCAATTAATCTTACCATCCATTTGACAATTTAATTAGATCTGTATTCTTCACCAATTAGGGGCTGTTTCACCATCCAATGATTAGTGTTAACTGACGGTTAAATGTGATGCCATCTCCGTCTATTCGAACAAAACAAATAGAGACGGCATCCCATTTAACCGTCAGTTAACACTAATCAATGGATGGTGAAACAGCCCCTTAGAATGATATTTTCAAGCGATGTTATTTCAAAAATCGGTGTCCTGGTTTAATGAATGAAATTAATGAAGTAAGTACTCGTACAATCAATATTTGTGGACTATAAAGACAATCGTAAAAACTTCTATAGTAAGATAGCACATCAACCATTCACTTTAAGACTAACATACTAAACCTAAACGGAACGGAAAGGACCCACAGACGAAAGTTTCCCCATATTATGAATAAACTTGATTTTTTAGAATAGTTATCCTTTTGCTCGACAATGATGTATTTTTTCATGGAATCACCTAAGCGATATCGCTAATAATTATCTTAAGACAAGTTTGACGAGACCATTCTGAGGACTACCATACAGAGCATGGCATAGTTGTTATCAAATTCCTCTAAACTAAGGCCAAAGGAATCGATATTTGAAATCACGTTAATGTCATTTGAAAATGGTAAGAAATTGTGTTGAATTTGGTTTATGACTGGAGTAGCTGAGAATTACCAACCTAATTAAATTTTACAACTAATTAGTGAAAATACAATTTGAGCGGTAGTTTCCTACCAATGTACCTACAGATTTACCTACTTACACAATTTTCTAATAGCTGACATTTCAAAAATCGTTCCCGCTAATCCATATACTTAATAGTACACATTAGAAAGACTAATGATTATGGATGATATAGACTTGTGTAGTAGAATTTGATCTGTTCCTTAGTCGATACCGACCCAGACTGAGACCTTTTAAATTCTTTGCTCTATGTGTATAGTAACATAACAACAGTTGATCAGTACAAGACTAGGAAGGCATTTCAAACGGACGTATTTAAATTCTGATAGCAGAAACAAGTAGAACACAAGATTTGAAACGTTAACACTACTGTAGAGTTGAAGAAACTTTTAATATGTAGCCGAACTCATGTTAATCAGAAATAATAGTGATTCATCCTTTGATAAGGTTACAGGAGAAGGTAACGCAGTTCTAAATTCTGGAATTTCCTTATTTCTAATCTTTATTTCCGATAGTATTTTCACACAATATGCCATATTGGAAAGACATTCTTTAAATGCAACTGGTACTTTTAATTACTACTGTAAACGATATACAGTAATTTATAAGTGGCACAGCTTGTGTCTACTACAATCTGGCAGGTTGACAGCTCGATATAGTTATATCATATCGCTAGAGTTATGAGAATGATACATGATAAGTGATAATTAATGATACTGTATAATAAGTAAGTATGATGATTTTTTCAACTGAATAAAAGTGAATGTCAACGATCAACAATCTAAAGAACAATCTAAATTAGTGTTTTTCAAACTTTTTTAGGACGCGCCCCCCCCTTTGGTTTCAAAAATATTTTGCGCCCCCTGCTTACCTCCACTTACAGTTATTTGTATTATCTTACGTGGATAATACAAACATTGAATCATACACAAGTATTTTAAAGATAGGTACTGCAACCCTCTTCAGGGACATCCGTGATCCTACGGAGGATCGCGACCTACAGATTGAAAGTCACTGATCTAAAGGCTATGAAAGTTATGTTTCTTCTATACCTACTATGACTTCTATAAACGAAGTTGCAATTATGGTGTTTACGTACGATTATCCAGACGATAAACACCCACTGAGAGGAGGCCTGTGCCCAGCAGTGGGACGTATATAGGCTGGGATGATGATGATGATGATGATGATGATGAAACACCCACACACCTCACACGGGATACTTCTCATTTGTCCAACGAAAATGTGAAAATGCTGAGTAATAAAATTGTAACTCGTGTAAAAAAACTTCTATTGGACAAAAGGGAAGTCACCATCACAAACGTATTCATATTATAACATACAGTTAAAGTTATTATCATTGTCAAATATTTTCAAACGAATGTAGTACTTCACGACAATATCCATCGATTATTAACCACGCAAAAATATATACCATTTACCACCTCAGGGTATATTTATAAAAATACTTGAATCATTTATCACGCGGAAGCTTAACTTCTTTTAAACGACAAACCCGCAAAAGTCGACGACGCGATTACTCTATCTAACATCTTCTTCTTAATACTACTATGAGAACAAATTTTTGACGAGATTTTAATTACTTATTTCTAGATTCCGTATTAGATGTTGGAGTTCTGGAGTAAATAAACCTAGATTTAAAGATTTTTATGGAAGAGTAAAGCAATCAGATTCTTTACCACTTCCAGATTATATTTTTAACAACACTTATTGATGTTAACTTGTAAGCAAATATGCAAAAACAACAAATTTGTCTTTGCAAATTTTACTCTAGTTTCCCAAAGCCTACCAAAATGGAGCTCAAGCGGAGATAATATTTTTACTTTCACTCTTTCAAGGAATTATGTATGCTATTTCAAACTGGATTACGGAAGACGCTGTCAGACTTAGTTTCAGGTGTTATAGAAAATGAAGAAAGCTTATGTTTAGATTATCTTTCTCATATGTGATGGAATCATGTTTTATGGGAAGTTAGCTCTAAATTAAGACAGATTCTTCATGATTTTTGACTATAATACGATGTGCTACCTATTAGTAATTTCGTAGAAGAAAATTTCACGCTGTTCTCTCTCTCTCTCTCTCTCTCTCTCTCTCTCATGCTTTGGAAATTTGTTTATTTGGGATAAACTGGCCAATACACACACACGTTAGGTAAATTCGATTAAATATGGGGAGAAATAGATTTCCAGTCAAGGGAACGACGATTTACATAAGGACAATGCCGTAACTAGGCACAACACTACTCAAGTACAGGCAGGAAGTAGTCAGTGGGATTTTCAAGGAACCAACTATAATTAGTTAGAATACCGAGTAAGAGATGCGTAAGAGTTCAGTAATTTCCAAAGATCATATAGTAGGTTCAGCCGCGTGACCTTGTCCTTGAGACTCGAATAAGGAAACAGAGATAACACACTTACTGCACTGATACATATTATTTAATACGAGAGCGAGAGGGACGGTACGATACGAACTTCGAGTTTCGTAGTAGCCCTGCTGACCTATACGTGGAAAAGGGACACGAAAATTACTTTGGAAGTACCTACTAACTTGGAAGTTTGAAGAATTTAAGATAACATCATCGATTAAGAAATCGTTAGTCAAAATACTTTATCTAGCAAACAATTTGTCTCGTTTCGATTATATAGGTATTTAGATCAAAGTGGAAAAGATATTATATTTTTAAAAACCTAAGTACTATCGTCGGTATACTCGTAGGGTCATAAGCTAAGAGCTCATAAAAGACAACAATACCTTTTTATGAGCCATACGATTATTGTACATGATTTCGGGATTTATCCCTTCCAGGGCTGTTACAACGGTCCTAACCTAACTTAACCTAGCAAAGGAAGACATAAGTATATAACTACAAAATACATCCATTCACAACGACAGCTATTACATGAAATGTAGATAATGGTTATAAGGAAACGCCCTTCTAGTTTAGGCTTTTGCCTTTACGAAACGTGAAGAAGCTAGCGCTCCAACGAGTTTAATTTAAAACGATACTGATTTCATTGGCAGCCTGAATGATCCTAATATTCTTAAGTCACCTTACAATAAAAATTCACGTCATTGAGAAACTACAACACATAGCGATATTAATACTGTTACTATACTGTATATTCGTAGTAAAGAAAGTATATGCACCTAGAGATAATAATACTTCTCGGTTACAGACATGTAATTGTACAAATATATGTAATGCTACAATACATTATGCTCTCAATACACACATAGGAGTTTTAATCAGAACTTTGTATTTAAAGCAAAATAAAAAAGAATCTCGAAACCCGAAACAAACTATGTTTAAGGAAATGATGGTCCAAATTTTTCAAATCCAGACCCAAATCAATTTAAAAACTTTCCATAATGTTGCAGTAAAAACCAATTGTAACTAAACTAAATTAGTACCTACTAAAGAATAACATTTGAGAACTGCTCGACTAATTAGTCTTATTTGTTGTGCTCGTAAGTGTCAGGACAAGGTTTGTCAGAAAGAAAATTCTGGGAAAAATCCCCAACAGGGGAGAAATCACGAGCGTAAGCTTGTTATATATAATAGATATTTAATGTATTCCTTATAGACTGGATATATCTTGCAACTAGCCTAATTATAAATAAAAGGAAAAATATTGTTAGTGCAATTAATTAAATGTCTCGGACTACATGACATCAAAGCCAAGAAGCTAGAAACTGTAATAGAGCTAACATGGATAAATAATAGCGATAGACAACTCTAGTAAGATTTCATTAAGCGTAAATTATCCACGAAAACTTATCACTTACTACTTTTACACAAACATACACACTATAGACACATGACTGTAATATGACCATATAGACATCTACTCGTTTTATACATCCGTGAGCAATACTTTTTTGCCAGTAAAACTTTTGTTGCATCGCAAACTTTCAAATTACGAAATATCAGTATGTAATTATTATGTTGTTACGACTTCTATTCGCTTAATTTGATCCTATGTATTTCTTTTTCTTTATTATAAAATGGTTATCTTCGTAAATCGCTAATCCAGTACCTAAAAGTTAACTTCGTTAAATGTTACACTTCGGAAAATTTAACGTAAGTTAATTTAATCGTTAATCCGTTTACATAATGAGAGGAATTGCATGTTTTTGTCAATACGTCTGTGTTAATTTATATACTTTTAAAAGCTGATGGTTTAGATAACGGAACGGAATTTAACGAGTTAAGTAAAGTTAAAGATAACCCGTTAGTAGAAGTAAATGTCGATAATTTGCGCTTAACTGTTTTATGCCCAGCTCTGAATATAGCTATAAAATACTAAGACGAAGTGATCCACGCTTTACCGGATTTGTGAATCTTGAGATCGGTCTTAAACGGTAAAACGTGAATTACTCAGAATGATCACCACTGAACTTGGTTTTATTTAATACGTAGCTCACTCATTGCAATAACACTCAAAAGATTACCATATGAGATCAATCTTAATGCATAAACTACAACTAATTACATATCCTACGCGAAACATATTTGATGTAGATACATATTTATATATATTCTCTCAATGAAGGCTTCAATGGTTTTTATAATCTCTATGGCATAAACGTATGTATTTATGTATATGCATATACAATAGATTGATGACACGCGGTTTAAGAGATAAAGATAAATATCGATATATAATATAATAACTAATGGGTATAGAAAATGATTTAAATTGTATTAATATAATAAAAGACTGATTAATTTTCGCCACTTTACCTTTCAAAGAGGTTTGTTTCGTAAAGAAATGATTGAATTAACTTGGACATTTGAAGAACTATTCTAAAAACAACAACGGGTGATTTTAAAATGTTTACATTAAATAACAAAATATTTCATCATGCCTGTATCTTACATAGAGTAAACAAGAACAAATTGAGGAAGAAAAGCTTTAATATGAAATTAACAACACTGATATCAATTATCATAAATATGGTTTCAAGACTACGAACTCACACGTTGCGCACCGCGTAGGTTCGTAGATACCTACATAATAATGAACAGAAGATTAATAACAAGTAAGTTAATTTCATAGCATAGCAATAACATCTAATTTTCTACCACCACCCTTCATATTACATATGAACGTATTTCTACAAATGGTAATTTAGGTAATAATAAGCTTAGTGTCACAAAATGTGATAGAGATGATATTTGTGAAGTAATGGAATGCTGAATATGTTCATATTTGAAGAGAATTCTATTAATACAGTATATAAAATTAGAACAGTATCATAAGAGAGGCAATATACAACGACCACTAAATCTAACATAGGCAAAAGGTTAAAGACGAGGATAAAAGAAGAATATATTCAAGAAACTGAAACAAAGGATATAGATGGCTAGGGATATCATGGGCTTCATTTAAAAAATGACTGAGGATTCAAGACGAATTGTCTCTATAGTCTAATACATAAGATTTTCAGCCATAGATATGGATACTGTGAATGAAACTCTCTATGAGTATATTCTAGACTGTAAAACGGGAAAAATGGCGGAAGATTATACGGCGAGCAACATCTGCACTGACTAACCACTCGTTGATTACTACTGCTCTGCAAAGAGCACAAAGACTAATAAGAAGAGAAGAAGAATAATCACGACTATGAGAAACACTAAAAAAAATCAATGTTGAGTCACTTACGAAAAATAAATGAACCACAAATCATCATCTTAAATCTGATGAAAAAACTGTTAAGTACCGACTCAATTAACTGTAAAATCTATTTAGCGTTAATTGAACTTGATTGTGGTAGCTCATGTCCTGCAGAAATTATGCAACCTTTTGTAATTTTCCAAGCATCCACGAGTGTTTACGGTATAAATCAGTAAGTACTTGTACATGTAGGTAAGCAAGAAATCAATGCAATAGAAAGTATTCAGGATTTTTCTATGGTTTAGTATGTATTTACTGAATAGTTATCTACTTTCTAATTTAAACTTTTCTTCACGGTTTTCACCAATTTTGAGGTAGAAGAAGACATACCTAATCTGTTTTCATACAGCGTTTATATTCATCGATATCAGAGCTCACATCTTTATCATACTTATAAGTAAGCATTCATAATAAAATAATGTCTTTGAAACGGTTCTAGTATCCAGTTATTTCATTTCGCTGTTATAGCTTATCACTGAGTTGTTCTTTTCACCATTTCACTTTCACCAAATTGTTGTTTTACTTTATTTATACCACCTTTACCATCATTACGTAATGATTATCTATTTGCACTTCTATAGTTTCATAATAGCACTTTGTCACAAAAATATCACTAACACTCACATGATCACTGCCTTGATAACTGTCGTCATGTTAGTCTGACACACTTTTACTATACACTGTCCTTTTTTGTTTCCCTCTTTAATATCACTTTACTATGAATTATTGGTAAATTAATACAAGTTCTTCTAAATGTTCAGATAAACCACCAGTCAGAAAAACATTTCACACCAAACCATAAGATGTTAATTTTTTTGGAGATTCAGCTTGCTTTCATTATTTGTCTTTTTTCTGCGATTTTATGATCTAAAACATCAAACGTCCACAACAGCAATAGTAACTTTGCCGATATATCCATCAATTTAGGAAGGATCTTGATCTTCATATAAACTTTCACTTTCTTGTTTTTGTTTTCAAATGCAACATAGTCCTTTTCTAAATTGTCGTATCTTATAGCGCCCTTCGGTTATTTAAAGCTCCTTTCGCATGTTACAATAACTCTTTCCACTTTATTACAACATTTACAACAGGTCTTGCAGTAAGACTGTTAAATGAAGAAACACATTAAATTTGATTATTACCAATACAACCCATGCGCCATCGCATTATTTTATATGAGATTGTTACTTCCCACCATAGACCTTCAATAAAATTTGAACCTATTGCATTGACATTCATGTTTTCCTTCCTTTTAGAAAAAGTATGCGTAAGAGAATATTTTTGTGTGCTTGCGTAATGTTAACTAATAAGTGTTATCCGTCCGCTTATTGACACTTTAAATCTAATAATTGCCATAATTGTTTCGCTAAATATTTCAATTGCTTAAGTACATGATCCCAAAGTAGCCACAGTTATCAAACTATCATATCTTTTTTAACAGAATGCGCTAGACAGTCTTTCTCCGTGCGGAAACTACGATACGAAACCTCTGCAGGGCTACTAGGAAACTCGAAAGTTCGTGTCGTGCGTTCCCTCTGTTACTTATAATATTTAATATAAGAGCGAGAGGGACGGTACGATACGAAATTCGAGTTTCAAGTTTCGTAGTAGCCCTACTGATCCCGAGAAGCCTGTGCGTAGCATTGGAACGTATGCGTTGGACTAGAGGTGAAGTGGGCCATTTCGTGGTAATAGCCATGTCATAGATACCCGCAGCCCTATAAGTAATTATTGATGTGTTGTTGATCTAGAGGTCTAAATAAAATGCCTCTTGCGCCCGTATGTATTATCATAGGCTGTCCTGCTCTCCACACCGCAAAAGAACAGTGCAATCTCTGTTGCTCAAGCGCATGATTAGCTTGTAGGTTAGTAGTATCGATATTGACCTGACGCAAAACGTAATTGGCGATCTTATCCGCAGCCGATACCGTTTGCTTTGAGTTCACGTAACTCTAATGTTCCGTCACTGCAATAGTACTTCCCCAACGTTATCATCAATACATAACGATTCTATTCTCTTTGGCACCTCCGAGAAAATTCTCATACGCATTCTCATTTTCAGTACATACTCTGTGACTGCTACTAACACTATTGGTAGGTGAGCCGGCAGGCAGGGGGGTACAACAGCCGTCAACCGCAAGCTTCGAATCAGTTAGTAACTATGCCACAGAATAAGTAATGGTACAAGATATTATGTAATCTGTGATAACGTGATTCTTTTGGTTCGAGATCAAAAACAATGACGTTACGAAAATATGGTGGCCACGGTTACAGATCTTGAATGTTCAGAATAAAAACTGGTGCTGGCGGGAAGATCACGTCATTTGTATAGCAAGTACTTTGCCTTTTCACGATTTTGGGACGATTTCTCGCGGTAGCTGATGTCCTTATTCCAGAGACTGAAGTGGTCTTTACATATCATAATTGTAACAACTAAGCAGGGCGCAGGGCATAAAACGTTCATTCGCATGCCTCAGTCAGCCCAACCGTCAATTTGCAGTTGTTAATTCTTGAGTAAACATTTAGCGGAGAAACATATTTGAACCTGTTTTTTTCACATTCTGCACTGTTTCTTGCAAAAAAACGTGATTTTGTTGATATCCCCACCCACTCCCCACGTGAAAATGCGATTTAACTCATGACTGGACGCCTTCCAATGCCGTATTCAATTTATGGACGCCCGCTTGTACTTACTTTAAGCCTTTATTAGTCCATATGCGACACCACACTCTCACATAGATGTTGGAATCATGTCCTTGTGGTAGTGATAGAGAATATTCAGTAAGAGGTGTCCGATCATTGGCAACGTTGGACAATCGGCTGTACTCTATAATTTTAGAGATAGGTACTGGGTGCTTATATGACACGCAGGGATCAGTTTTTAGCATTTCTTGAATCTAAAGTGTCAAAAATAGGATAAATAACAACAGGTTAGTTTATTCAAAGATTAAGAAACTAGACACTACTATGACATTTTATTTCAGTGGAATATGTTTGTGGGACTATAATGTGTCTACACCACATAATAATATTATATGTCACTTAATATAAAAAATATTATGAATTTGATATTGCATTGTACGAAACACGCCGCAAAGAGTGAATACATTTTAGGAATAGATGAGAAAACAGTACAGATTAGACGAGAAGAGAATTTAATAGAATAGAAAAGAAGACGAGCATACAATAGGTATAGACGAGGAATATCTTCCAAAGAGCTAGCCCCCATTATGATTACATCAAGAATTTTAACTTTAAGAGGAGTTAGAGCTGAATGATACAATTCTTAAAAGTTTCTATAGAGACCGAAGAAAGTATTTAAAGTTACCTATTGATATTGTAGTGCACCGTTTTTTTCGTGGGATCAGTTCAATAAAATGCAATCTGAGTATTTTTCAAACCGTTTCGTTAAAAATCACGCGTATTTCATTAACGTTATAAATAAAAACGATAACTTCGTTGATCGTACTTCGTTATAAAAACTTTAACTACGTTAACAGTTATTTTAAACATTTTTATTTTTAACGCTAGTTAATTTAGTCAAAATACTGTTACCTATTAGGTTAAGCCGAAGAAGTTTAAGCCAGGAATTGCATTTGAGCTTCTCAAATGTTACTTACATAGGACAGGATAGTACCTAAGAGGACTATATACGAGTAGGTATGTCTTCGAAAGCAACACCTCTTAGTTAGTGTACACTTGCCATAGTTTTCATCACTGACGACAGGTTGAAAAGTTCGGTAACCAGTGGCCGCTCTGTCTTTCCGTCGCTTTGAGCCTTGGCCAGATAAAGACAAAACATACTTACTACAACCTAAGTGGAAAAACATTAGTACTATTTATTAGTAAGCACTTTATTTCAATTTCAATTTAGCACCTCGCGCATTTTTAAACTCGGTACTTATCGTCAAGTATCACATTAGAACGAATTCCTCAAAGCCGTCGCAAAGGTCTATGCGCTCAGAGCCTCGCTGTGGTTGAGGCCACCCCTGGCTATTAGGTCTTTGCTGAATCAGCCGACTATGGGCGAATAAAAGCCTCACAAAGTAACACCGTTCGCTATTATCGGTAGACAATGAAATCTTCAAGTTCGTCATCATCATCATCATCAACTCACAGCAGTCCACTGCTGGACAGGCCTTTTCCATGGCGCGCCACAACACTGTCTCCAGCCCCTCGCATCCATCCGCTGCGAGCGACTCTCTTAGGTTGGCCCGTCCACCGTGCATCAAGACGCCTTATACTACGTTTTCCCGTCCAATCTTCATGTTACGAGTTGTTACAAAAATCAAACAACTTCTGCATCAGCAGCAATTTCAGTAGCTTCTTACCATGTTAATTCTTTGCCTATGCAACAATTATACACTGTTGTGGTCCACAACAGTGACAGGGAAAGAACACAGCTTCCCCGACCGAGCTGGTAGGCACGCCAAGTAACCAACGCGCTTGCAGCGATAGACTCAGGAGACACAAGACCTCCTGAAGTTGAGTTCCTAACTGGACGATCGTCGTTCTGTTGTGCCATGGATGCGTATCCCATAGCCTGGCTGAAAAACGGTGACGAAGAGGAACCCTCTGGGATTTTAGTGGGTACACCGCCCCTTTCTGGGGCAAGAATTCCGCATACCCAGCGGCCCCTGGGGTTTTATGGGGTTTTCCCAGTAAGTACAAAAAAGGTCATACCTAACATGAAGAAGACGTTCGTCAACGAAGTAGTGGAGGTAATTTCCGCGTTGAGTATCGTCATTAAATGACTGGCTGGTAATTTAAAATCAACGTCTATTCTGTGAAAAGACCGCAGAGTGCCCTTTTACACGTCCCTTTATACTACCAGCGTTTTCGGAAAGACTATAATTGTCAAGAAGAATATGCCGTGAAATTAATCAGAAAGTAAACCAGCTTCGAACAAATCGCGCGGTTTGTATTAACAGTTTCTTGCTAGGATTGACTCGATTAGTTGTAACCCAATCCTAAATGTGACACAAATGTCAAAGTACTACTAGCGCCAACCTGACCTGTCGCAGAAACAATTTAACCACTTTCAAACCCTCCCCTAGATTCATATCCAAGCACACTGAAGCGGCCAAACGACGGCTAACCGATAGTGTCTTTTCCAACCTAGACATTCGCGAAATCATCGATGGTATCGAAGTGATGATGCTATATTTCCAAAACTCGAATTGAACCCTGCCCACTTAAGACCAAATACGATGTGAAAGAACCCCAATTTGGTAATCTTACGCGTGTAAACTAAGTTGGTCTATCAAAATTACAAGATCATTAAAGACCCTCTCCCACTTCCCACTCTGGATGTTACAAAAAAGTAAGACCTGCGCGGAATCTTAATCCCTTTCTTATCCCCACATAACCAATATAACATCAATCATTGAAATAAACGCCCCTGAGCGATAATATAGGAAAAAACTCCTTAAAACCGAAGTGCAACTACATTTCCGTAAGTAGTCTCAAACGAGTTCTTCTAACGTCACAATCACAGTAACAGTAGACTCGAGTGAATAGCAGAAGCAAATTTATAAAAGACATGCGAACTTACCCCCACGTCTCGCGTTCGTCAAGAAGTCCGAGTGTCTCTAGCCCTTGATTAAAGTAGAGCGACATTGTCTACACCGCTTCCGCGCCTATCAAAAGGCGCCGTCAAAATTTTATTTTGCATTTTTTGGAAAGTGGCGCCCCTTGCCACCAGGGCCAGCCAGCGTTCCCTCTGTACTATGGACGCTGTCGTGCGTGGCCATCTGGCCATATCGCTGGAGGCATCAAATCACACGTTGTAAATATATATGTTTATTGCAAACTGCTGGGGCAAGGGCACTCAATGCCTCATTGTTGTTGAATGTACGCGATCCCGTTCGCTTCCAACGGCTGAGTGGACAAACGCCGATTTTTAGTGGCCATGCTCACTAAAGAGAGAGACCGACATTATTTTCCACTGAAGGTATGTGTAAAGCATTCTACATCGCAAATATTTTTTAGGGCACCCAAATCCAATCTTTACCATTCAAAGTTGTATGAAACCGTTTGCCCGTCAGTGTATATGAATAACTAGTAATACTATCGACATAGGTACGTACATCAAATACTCACTCATTAAGTTGAATTATATTATAAGCTAAGTTAAACAGTTGCTACTTATTTGTGCTTTTATGACTAGCTGCGTGCCAAATATAAATGAGAAAGCAACTTAATTTAAATGATATATACCTACATATATATACACCGAAGGGTATCATAAAACGATGGTCGTATAAAGGTTATGAAAGTATAGTTTGAATAAAGACTATGTCCAAGAAGCAAATACGCAGACGATAATATATCACGTACTTATATAGTTGCGGGATACAAAAAAATATTTAATTCAAGTCACTCAATGAGACAGTGAAGCTAAAGCCACAAATATTTTTTGTGGCTCGAGTATCGTACCAGCTTCAGGTTAGTTAAGCCTATTCAATTAAATATTTATTTTGCAATTAGAGAATGCAAGAAGAATTTAGATCCTTGATAGTAAACTTTAATTGTTGAGCACATATGGAACTTTGTCAAAGTGAGACCATTAGTTGATTATACGAACATGTACGTAGACAATGTACCACAAACGCTCAACTATTATTACCGGTAACTATGCAAGCGTAAGAAATTGGAATGCTGAGACCATGAAAAGAAACTTAAGATATGAACGATGATAGAATGGAAAATGATAAATGACAAGTGAGGTTTATTCTAGAAGTTTAAAATGAAAATAATACAAATACCACTGATGTCAAAGTGTGGTAGACCCACCACCCGCCCTAAATAACTTTGAATTCTAAACTAAAAGAAGTACAAAAATAAGTTCTCTTAAAAACAGTGACGTAGATCAAAATCGCCCAAGATCTGCTAAAGCAGTCACATTTTCAGGATATTTATGAAGTTGATTGCCTAATTCAGGCTTAATAGAGATCTATGCCGAAAAAGTGATGCTTTGCCAAATCGACGGCATCAGTCCAATTTCTGATATGACAATTTGCAAATGTTTTTTTAGTTGAAGCAATAAGCAAATGCTGTTTCAGTAGACAGGACTGATGCAAACGCTTTATAAATGAGCAATATTGATATTGTTAGCGTTTTAATAGGTACTTGAATGTTATTAATAAACGTGAGATCTTCAAGAATTGCTGCTGAAAAAGTTAATTCAATCTGAATTAGAAAAGGGAATGGTAAATAATAATTTCAGACATGAAATTGAGACTCAGTCATTAAATTGAAATGAGAATATTGAATCATTAAATTGAAACGAGAATATTGAATTAGAGAAGATAATGTGGATAACACGCCTATTTCTAGACAAATACAATATATCTGTGTAAAAGTATTCAAGAAAATAGTTAATCTTTACAACATCATAAACGCTTTTTAAAAAACTAGAAATTGATTGAAATCATAAAACAGAATTAAATAAAAATGAAACCGAATACATCAAAACCATTTCCTGTATATAAAATCCATGTAAAAATCATTCAATATATCAATCAGATTAGATGCTTTCAAGACCACGCTAGGCCAAACTGTGACTTGACGCCTATTTTAATTGCTAGTCTTTCGGGGCGAAGTATTCAATTAAGTATTAAATAATTAATTACTAAAGTATTGCTTACGACCAATAATAAATCTAGAATAATTCATTGAAGTTCAATAAAAACTATAAACTTAAATAATTGTAAAACGCAAACACACACTTAGAAATATTCACCTTTCCGTTTTTACTCAAGATGCATTCATTCAATTTAATTGATTTCACAAATTAAGCAAGTATTAATTAGTACATGTGAAATTAGTGAAAAACTTAGGTACTACAAAAGACTTTGATCAATTATAATTAAGTAATTATCAATAATAATAAAGTAAAGCACTCGGACTTGGTTGTAAATTGAAAGTACTGCATTGTTTCTCGTAGACGCTGTTCTCGAATAGTTCTGCCATTTTGAAATCACTGACACAAAACACTGATGAGGTTCTCGCTGGTCGCCGGATTGAGTTAAGTTCACGATTTGGATCAGATCTAATAGGAAATCATATTAAGGCGGTTATGAATGATTCCCACAGATCGATCGAAATGAGGTAGATTTAATGATGTTATTCACGGCAATCATCTATCGATCGAACATAGACTATTTTTATCTTTTCCATGATATTTATCGGACCGAAGTAAAATTAGTTCTTATCGCAGATGGGGTGCTGCTGTCGCAGTTTACAATTTAACTTGAGCCTAATAAAAACCATCAGTTATCGTTCTGTCATTCAAAAAATCATTTTTCTAATCCTGCTAAAAAATATCATTCAATAAACCCGGGTTTCGTGACTTCTTCATTTGGTTTTCTAAATACTTTTCAGTTTTATCAAATAAATAACAATACTGACTGAGTTCCTTTTTAAATCCTTTCCATGATTTCAATGAGGTAAAAATGAAATTTCCGTCACTATTCAGGTCGAACTTGGCGTCAGATTCCTTGCACTAAAATTTCAGTAAGAGCTTATTCAAATCACCGATAAATTTCGATATTAATCAACTCAGTCAGCATATGATACAGCATAAGACATTCACACAGCAGTCTCTTTTTGAATTACACTTGCAGTGAAGTCGTTACTTCGCTTGAAAACTTTCGAATCCAAAAGCATCATCAAAAACTAGGATGAATGTAATTTTGACTTCCAATAGCTTTTGTTTAAATTGTCATGATTTTGGGTGTTTCAGATTTATTCCATTGTAAGTATATCTTCCGTAGGCATGTTCAACTGTTGATGTTGTTTGATACGTCGTGGTAGCGTCTAGTCAAACTTCAGCGTTGTTATTGCACGTTCCTTGGATTCCTACTTCCACTTGATTATTATTTTCTGATAGAGATTCTTTGATGTTTCACCTTCTTGGGTTTTCCCCTGTTCTGTTCGTAATGTTATAAAGTTGTTCTACCTTCATAGATATGATATTTACAGAGCACTGCACTTCGTTCTTTCCACGATTTCAATAAGATACAATACAGAGTCAAACAATGCGTTTATACTTCACAATGAGATATCAATAAACCTTTTTAAAATCATGAGTAAATGTAGATGTTATTTGCATGCTCTGGTTTACAGTTTCGCTCTTTTTGTTGTTAAATCTCTCGATCATTGAGACCTTTGTATTGATGATTATAATTAGACCTCTTCAAAACTAATGCGAAAGATGTTGCTACACTTGTTCATAGATATGAGTTTTTGACAGTCTAATTAAAATCATTGGTCGATTAGATGGCTTCATGTCTAAACTTTCAGAGGTTTTCACTAGCCTTAATTGTCTCATCTTAATTGTTTTTTTCAGTCATTTTATAACTTTTTCATTTCTCAGTTCTCAATCTGCGACCCGTTTTTAGTTATTCTTGAAAGCATCGTCAAACGTCACATAATCATTTTAAAATCATCTATCCATACGACAAACGGTACTGAATATTGTACAGAAGGAGGTTAATTCTGTATAGAAGAGTTTCAGAAAACTTTGAAAGTGTGCAGGAATTGTGTAAGGCCTGAAATAAACAAAATACCTGTAAAGAAAATAAATAATAATTACATATCATAGTAAAATCAATCTCCAAAGCACTATAATAATTAAGAACTTTTTATGTTTAGATGAGAAAAACAAAGATTCTCAATAAAAAAAAGGATTTCTTACCTTTTAAGTAGGATATATACGAGTATGTTTGAATCCAGGTTTAAGCGGAGATAGGGAAAAGACAGCTGTAAGTAAAAAACATTTTTAGGTTTACAACAATATGGTCTCAATTTGGGGGCTTTGGGAAACAAGCAATAAGTTCTTCAAGAGAAAAATAGTGAAAAATTTCTGACGTTCAATTTATACAAAAGCATTTTTGGTTTCTAGTATCCAGGGCAGTAATGTAGATGGGCAACGTCTAGTTTTTGGGGCAAGGGTAAATTAAGTATTATCCTGGCTGGGCCATATGCGTATTAAAAAAAAGAAAATACCAACTTACTTTTCGTCAGAGAAACGGAATTCTTAAGTTCTGCCATTCTGTAGACTTCAGTTTTCGCTTATAACCTGTTGGCCAATAAAATTTGATATTAAGTTTTTTAGATCTTGGTAACACAATACCTTGCCGGAAAAGTAAAAGTTAGAGTTAATATATAATAGCTCAAGTTTATTGCAATTTTGCAGTTATATGAATAATTTTATTTCCTTAAGTAGTAATCAAAGCTATGTGCATATACTTACTAAATGAGGAAGTAAGAACAGTAGTCCAATAAAAAGTCAATCCATTATAATTTGAAGGTAGAATTTCGAAACCTGTGGACAAATGAAATACTTCAAAGATTTTTATCTAATATCATCATCTCCGTCTATTCCTATCCCAGTACAGGGATTAGGTCTGCTCTCGGAATGAGAGGACTTGAGTCGTAGTTCCACACCATTGAATTTCTTCGCAGTCGTGTGCAAATTTTCTCACGATGGTTTTTTAGCTCTAGGTAAATTTCAATTGGAATATCGCACTTGAATTCTCAGACCCAGAGGTGCGAGCCCAGGTTCGAGTCCACGACTTTTTGCTTCAGAGGCCATAGGCCCATAGGTCAAACCGGTGTACTGCCTTTTCGGCGAATATGATTCGCCAAATTTCACCTGGCAACCGAACCTTTCTCCGAAGTTTTATTTGGCAAACTAATCGTTGGCATAACTTTACTTCGCAATTTTCTTATTTCGCAAATTATTTTTTTTTGTTTGTATGTAGTTTTAGTTACCTTTATTTTGTTTTATATTATAGATAAATCTTCTTAACAAGATTTATACACACTTATTTAAATTAGTTTCAAATATTTAGCGAGCATGACGGTTCGGAACAGAAGCGACTTAGATAGTTTAGGTAGGTTCATAATGCTAAGGTGGGAGTGAAGCGGAGCGGAGCGGTGGTAAATTTGAAATGTAATTTTGCACATGAATTTCGAAAAATTCAGAAGTGCGAGCCGGGGTTTAAACCCACGATCTTCTGCTTGACCGTGAGAGGCCATAGATCAATCCACTAAGCCACTACGGCTTGTTATGTCATCAAACAGTATGTAAAAAGCTATTAAGAAAATGATTTTCTGCAACCCGTTAAATTTTTAGTAAAAATTAAAGTAGTTTTAAATAAAACTTTATTTTATAAAATGTATCACATTTATAATTACTAAATGTTATAAAGTACACTGATATAAATTTAAAACTACATACTTTTATAATTGAGTTTAAGTCACAAGCACAACACCATACAGTTATAAATTGAATGTTATTCGAAATCACTCATTTTTAAAAACATTCCATTGTCACAGATAGCACCAGAGAGCCCAAATTCACAGGACAGTAAAAGTTGGGGAACATATAAAATACAATCGAAAATATCAACAGTAGGTACAAAGTTTACATTTTCATTTTATTTTTACAAAATTTATGTATTATTATTAACACTTTACGAACTGCACTTCACTTCACAAATTTACTGTCACCACACTTCGGTTGAGTTACTGCCACCCCATATCATTTACTTCACTACCCGAAAAACGCGCGCGCGTATAGATTTTCGTTACAAAATTGAGTGGTAGGATGTGTTATATTTTAAATTTCACTTTAAATATATTTTAATCAAAATGTATGCTCGAGTCTTAATATTTTTTTCTTCCTTGGTTTCAATTCACTTCAATTCGTTATCTCAAAGCAGTATACACTATAGACTATCTATAGCCATATGCTGATTCAAAGTCAAAGTCAAAATATCTTTATTCAATTTAGGCTATAACAAGCACTTATGAATGTCAAAAAAAATCTACCACCGGTTCGGAAAAACCTCTGTTGAGAAGAATCCGGCAAGAAACTCAACAAGGTATATTTTTTTTAAACAGATTTACAATATTATTAAATGATATGTATACATCACAAGTATTTAACACAACTTTATTTTTATATTGCGCTATAGCTATTAAATTTACATAAGAAAAAGAATAAAAAAAGGCTTTAAAAATATTTTTAGTAAAATTTAGTAAGTAATAATACTTAAGAATTGTAAATTGAAGTACCAACTACGCATCCCAATCGATTTTACTACAACCATGCGCAGTAGTTGATGACATCTACGAGTAGATGCGCAGTTAATTGATTCTGTTTCCAATCAAGCTCTTAGTGAACAAGTCTTTGTTCCGATATGGCAGTTTTATTAAAATAGTCTTTCTATAGATTTACACTACAAATTAGAAGTCCAAACAATGAAATAAATCTATTAGCATTTGTTTTTGAAATATTACAAGATGGACAAGTCAAATATTTATTCTTCTTTGACTTCAGTTCACTTCACTCCACTTCACTTCACCTTATTTCACTTGAAAGCATAACGCACCGTACTCATATACCGATTGAGTTAGACCACCCCTTGTTTATTAATAAACAGACAACGAATCGCTCATGGTCATTGCATCAGCACACAAGTAATTTTTAATAGTCTTTTTCTTTCGGTAGCAAGTAGAGAATGAAAATAAATAGTTTATGCCCTTGTTTCTTATTGCAGCAATACTTACTTGGTAACACTCAACTAGTGACCGTACCGATATGCAAGCTGACGCTGACTAAGACTAAACTTACATTCAGAAATCCTAGACCGTTTTAGTATACTAACTGCGCACCTCAATCGATTGACGCTACAGTCATGCGCAGAATTCAACGATGCCTAAATGTACTATTCGGTACTAAGCAATCTAAGCTTGTTGATCGATTTTCTTTGCAATCATGCGCAGTAGATGATTATTTGTCCCGATAGAGCAGTTTTATTTAAATACCTAGCCCGAATGAAAATATTTTAAAATAAATTGTTTCAATTTTTAGAATTAATTATTTCTGTGGATACTTGCTCAGTTTTAGTCTTATCAAGACAGAACACATAAAAGAATTGAAACCGTCACAATTCCTAAATTACTTTGAAAATAAAAAAAACCTTTTATGAATTGAAAACTGGAAGACTTGGATAAATCTTCCAGTTTTCAGGTAAACAAAGGCATAAGAAACATGCTCAATTAAGGTATAACCAAACCCCAAAAAAAACATAATTTTAAATTTACTCAAACAGTGTATTTAAATGTATTTTTATTTGATTCCACATGTTTTTTCTGCATGTATTAACTATTTTGCATGAAATTTTCCACTACACAAAGTAGATAACGGTCTCTTAGCACAGGTATTTTTTTTTACTTAAGAAAAAGACACCAGCGGTAATGTAATATGTACTCTCAAGAAATTGAATAAATGTGTTTTTTTATATAAATATCGGTTTATATTTTGATTTGACACGCGCAGTTTGAAGCTCTTTGATTCAAAATAACAGTTACTTTGATATTTTATTTCAAGATGCATCGAATGATAGGTAATTATTAATAGCTGTTTTTGAACTGCACGGCACTTTTTTCTAACACAAATTATCACTTTTGTGCACTTCAAATCCATCCAATGCAATGGTTTAGAAGAAACTCAACCAACAATATACATCATTCTACTTCACACGATATTTAATTATTTACTTACAGAGATTATGCAAAATGAACCTGAAGCACTGAATATCATATTATTCAGTTGTATATTCAATGAATTGTTACATAACATACTTAATTATTTAGAAATCTTGGCGATGCGCTGTCTCAAGTTGATGAACATATCTTGTCAATTGGCTTTATTAAACGCATTAACATTATACTTGTTTTAAATATTATAAAATATAAATATTTAGAACTTGACAGGTCAGCGCCACTTGCACGCAGTTTTTAGAATGGCGATTAACTGCGCAAACCACGACCTTACGTTGTCATGCGGAGAAAGTAATTTAGTAATCAATACACTTTAAAAAAAACACAAAAATTTAGTTGAATTGTTTCATTCCTTATACCTGACGCACTCATTGAATTGAGTGACCCTAGTCATAGCGAATTGAGTTGCGCCGCTCCCGCCACTTAACGCCTTATTGATTTTAGGAAGAGAGAGAGAAGACTGCGTTGCGCATGTCTTCGTAGAGGATATGAGTTTCCTCTATGTGACACTAGAGTGCTGCTTTATTGAAAAGAAAATCGATATTTTTTTTACAATGCGACAAAAATTTTAATAAACGTGAGTGTAACGTTTGCACGAAGGTGCTTTGTTTTATTTATATTATTAAATTATTATTATTATTAGTGTTATAATCTTATTTAAGCTAAGTATACTGTAAAACTCTGCTTTCCAGCCCAGCCTTTCATTAAATAAAAAATTAAAATATTGACTATTTTATTAGGGTACTGGCAAATATTTAGTTTTCTAATAGGGTCCCGTCGCCGAAAAGTTTGAGAACCGCTGTTATAAGTAAGTGATTTCTTACAACAGTCGAAGCGCGGGGGTGATTTTTTTTTCTCATTCAACCCTATTGTGTGGGGTATCGTTAGATAGATCTATCAAAGCCATTAGGGGTTTGCTTAGACGATTTTTCGATTCAGTGATTTTTTGGCGAAATATTCAACTTTAAAGTGCAAATTTTCATTAAAATCGAGCGTCCCCGCTCTAAAATCTAAAATTTGAAAAAAAATAACAGAATGGTACGTATATCAAACTTACAAGAAAAACTATAACGGCTAAGTTTGCTTTTGAATTATTAGTAGTTTAAGAGTAAATAGCAGCCAAAGGTATAAAATATACCTAAACTTGGAAGATTCCGTGTAAAATACGAAATCCTTAGAAAAATATTACTTAATTTTTTTGTAATGGCTACGGAACCCTATTTTGGCCTCTTGGCCGGTTTTTTAATGCAAGTGATGATAAAGTATTGCATTAAAAAAAAGTGGGTCCGCAAATTCAACTGGCCCGGGACGCCAAATCTTTAAATACGCCTCTGGGGTAAGGCTGCGATTCCATCAAATATGTGCGAGTATGTGATGCGAGATGCGAGATGCGAGCAATGTGTTTTTCATGAATATGAATTCGCTGCTAGAGGCGCTAGTGTAGCGTGAGGTCTCCGAAATGTCAAATCTCCTAGTTTTTGGGTGAGCTACGCGGGTTTATTTATAATTAGAATAATTTTGTGAATATTTTGCATTACCTGAAATTAATTAAGTATGGCAATTATGCGATAAGGGGCAATGAATGTCTGTGTTTTGTTACAGTTTTGTCTTTCGGAAACTTTTCTCCTTCCTATTTTTCCGAACAAAACGGGACTACGCAAGACTGTGGTTGCTCGATATTTTTATGGTACGGTTTTAAGATGTATTAAATATGATTTTAATCTAAACTTTGTTTTCACGCCCGTAATAACAGACTTTGAAAGCCACACTTAAAAACCTCACGCAACAGTGGCGCCATCTAGTATGACAAAAAACGATAGCGCTCATTGAAACGCTTTGTTTACACTCCCACAGCACATCTCTGGTGGAAACAGCTGAGCGGAGCGAGGCGAGGTAAATGCAGCGTTCTATTGGTTCATGAAAAACACATTGCTCGCAACCCATACTCGCATGTATCATCATCCCAACCTATATACGTCGCACTGCTGGGCACAGGCCTCCTCTCAGAACAAGAGGGCTTGGGCCATAGTTCCCACGAGGGCCCAGTGCGGATTGGGAACTTCACACGCACCATTGAATTGCTTCGCAGGTTTGTGCAGGTTTCCTCACGATGTTTTCCTTCACCGCAAAGCTCGTGGTAAATTTCAAATGTAATTCCGCACATGAATTTCGAAAAACACAGAGGTGCAAGCCGGGGTTTGAACCCACGATAGGTCAAACCACTAGGCCTACCAACAAGTCAAACCTCTAGGCTCCCTTAGATGTTCATTAGCTTAAATTGTAGACTTACCAGTTGGGACGTCATGTCGTGGTTGAAGACGGGAGCAAAATGGACCTGACCCTAGCGCTTTAGCTCGGATGCTGGGGTCTAGATTGCGCATGTCAGTGCGGCATCGATTGAGAAGAATCCAGGACGTGGGCCGCGTTACCTAGGTTACCCTAGGTGGGATGAAGCCTGCGGCTCTCGAAGTTTACGGCCACTCTCGTCTCGGCCAGTCTCCCTCCTGAAGACCAGTGTTGTCACATCTACTAACTTTTTGGTAGATCTACCTATTTCGCCTCCGTTCTACCTATCTACCACCCTTAGCCTCAAATCTACCTATTTTTCAAAATATTACGATAGTAAACAATTTACCACGCGTGTAATGAAATGTTACTTACTATCGAATTTTTTATAAAGGTTCCGTTTTTGCCATTTTGGCTCCGGAACCCTAAAAAGATATTAGAAACCTCAATATCATTTTTGAAGACCTATTCAAATACCCCCACTCGTGTGGGTTTGATGAAAAAAAAATTAGTTTCTTCTAAGTTTTGTTTTTTTCTATTTTGTTCCTCAAGTATTCAAAAAATGTATTGTTATTGTTTTTTTCTATTTTTGTGTGAATATCTTAATGCGGCTCACAGAATACATCTACCAAGTTTCAACAGTTCTTATAGTTTCGGAAAAAAGTGGCTGTGATATACGGACGGACAGACAGACAGACATGTTGGATAGTCTAGCGCTCACTTTATTATTTTTTGACACTAGCAATATTATTGCTGTCTATGACACAGAGGTTTTTATCCTCTCCCTTTCTGCAGGGCTACTCCGAAACTCGAAACTCGAAGTTCTTGTCATGCGGTCCCTCTCGCTCTCGTATCAAAGGGTAAGTGTCAGAGGGACCGCACGACACGAACTTCGAGTTCGAGTTTCGGAGTAGCCCAGCTGGTTCGACTGCCATTGTGCGAGCATATCCTTACTGAACTCTGACCATTGCCTCTTGTAATTATGTACTTGTATCGTTTTTCCTGACGACTTGTAATTCTTTTAATGTGGATTAAATAGAGCTACAAAGATTTCGGTGTATCAATTAAATCCAGTTGCTGCAAGCATACCACTCCACTGACGGTCAACGACCTCCAACAAGACAGACATGACGAATCCATAAGGGTCCCGTTTTTTGCCAATTGGCTACGGAACCCTAAAAATCAAGTTGATTTGTCGCTGGTTCTTGTGGTGCATAGAGCGCGTCACTTCGTTTGTTTTATGGCGGTGAAGAGTTTAATCCTACTCATGGATATTTGCTACTCTCATGCTAAAACGGCTGGACTGATTTAGGTGAAATTTCGTATGTTGATAGCTGAATCTCTGGAATAACACTCTTTTCTCAAAGGGGCGGCAACGCATCCGTAATTCAACTTATTATATATGTTATGGCTGTCCATAGGCGGCGGTGATTGCTTTTCATCAGGTGACACGACTGCACGTTTTCTCGTATCACAAAAAAAATAGAACGATATTCTTCTCTTGTACCCTACTTAGGTATTTAAAAACTTCTGAACAGTTTGAAAACCGCTGCGCCACCCCACTTCAGAAGGTTCTAGACTAAAAACATCCGGGGAGAAAGGGTGGCTGTGCAGGCCGATTTTCAAGGGGACCTTTTGCTTATTACCCCCCATCTACCTACAGCGAATTACCCCCACTACTGGGCTAAGTCTCGTCTCATAATGAGAAAGCCTGGTAGTGCTATTTATATATAGTTATTTGGGAACCATTTAAGAATATTTTAACGATAACTCCAAAGCTGTATAGAATAGACGACCAGATGGCCTAGTGGTTAGAGAACCTGACTACGAAGCTTGAGGTCCCGGGTTCGATTCCCGTGTCGGGGCAGATATTTGTATGAAAAATACGAATGTTTGTTCTCGGGTCTTGGGTGTTTAATATGTATTTCAGTATGTATCTATCTATATTATTATATTTATCCGTTGCTTAGTACCCATAACACAAGCTTTGCTAAGCTTACTTTGGGACCAGGTTAATTGGTGTGAATTGCCCGTGATATTTATTTATTTATTATTTATATATATCTGCAGGTGGTAGGACCTCGTCCGCCCGGATTGCTACCACCATCTTGCTCGCTAATTCTGCCGTGAAGCAGCAGTGCTTGCACTGTTGTGTTTCGGCGTGGAAAGTAAGACAGCCGGTTAAATTACTGGCACTTGAGGTATCCCATCTTAGGCCTCTATCTGCGGATAGATATCCTCGTGATATGCGGATGTTACGATTGGCCGCGGACATATATAACGTACAGTTGAGCAAGCTGATTCATATACCAGTGGAATCTTTTAATTATCAACTAGCTGTTCCCCGCGACTCCTTTCGCGTAGAATTCGTTTTTTTTGCTATCCCGCGGGAACTGTGCGATTTTCCGGGATAAAAACTATCTTATTTCCTTCCCCGGGACTCAAACTATCTGATACCAAATATAATTTAAAATAAATATATGTATATGCTATCGTTGTTTTGTGTGTTTGTGGAGTCGCAGTGCAAGTTAAAACTTGTATTAGTTTGTATGTATTGTCTTTCTTAAGAGCGTTTTTTTCGGGGCGTTTTTATTTTTATATTTGCTGGCGTTTTTTAATGTCGGGGTTTTTTGAAATTTTTAATTTAAGTTTTTTTATTTAATGTTTTTTGTCACTCAAAGTTAGGGACTAAAGGACTCACTTTACTCCCGCCTCGTAAGGCTATATTAACCTACTTTTAGAGCATGAGGAGTGAAAAAGTAGTTAGTGACGTTGAGATGCGAATTGTGTAAGTAATGTACGCATATAATGCATTGTGTAATGTACGCATCCTTACTGGCATTCATAAGGATTCGTGAACAAAAATTATCAAATTTCCAAGTGTATTTAGGTTGATCATTGAAATCATTTTTCGAATATGGGTAAATTCCGAGCAGCGCAACGATAGTGTGCTGAGTCTGCAGTCAACGCCATCTATGATTCTTTAGCACTAAAGAGCATGAGGCTATGCATGACAGAGATCATAGATGGCGTTAAATATAATCCGATGATTGACGCTCTTATCAGCAAAGAGATTAGTACCTATAGAGAAAGCTATCAGGTTAAAAAAATTACATAGCAAAGAGAATGAATTAAACAGAGAAGTATAAATGAAATGAAAAAAAAACTCAATGAACAAATTATTTCCTGCACTACGCAGGAAATGAAATAATTATTCATGGCAGAGACTACAGACTAAGTTGTAATTTATAACAGGTATATATAGGTTTATAGGTACTCTATCTAAAAGTACGACACGGATCATGCATGACAGAAGGGGTAATTTTTCAAATGAAAAAATTACTTGTGACACTTACATAAAAACTATAGAGCAACCTCTAGCGCCATCTAGTAGTCATATTGCAGCATCCTGCACCGCGCTATCAAGCGCTATCGAATTACAACTTCCGACCCGCTTCCTTCGGACCTTGGTCCCCAGGCATAATGGCATTCCTCCGTATTTAGTTAGAGAAAAAAAAATGTCTCTATCAAAGCTTTCCTCCACAACTGCTTGAAGGCTAATTTGTAGAATGATAAAGATGATACCTAAATAAGGGAAAAAAACCGGCCAAGAGCGTGTCGGACACGCCCAAAATAGGGTTCCGTAGCCATTACGAAAAAATTAAGTAATATTTTTCTAAGGATTTCGTATTTTGTACGGAATATTCCAAGTTTAGGTAAGTATATTTAGGTTGCTATTTACTCTTAAACTACTAATAATTCTCAAGAAAACTTAACCGTTATAGTTTTCCTTGTAAGTTTGATATACTTACTACCATCCTGAATTTTTTTAAAAAAATCCACCACCGATTTAGATTTTAGAGGGGAGGGGGGGGACGCTCGATTTTAATGAAAATTTGCACTTTAAAGTTGAATATTTCGCAAACAAATCACTGATCGAAAAATCGTTTTAGCTACCCCCTAATCTAATGGTTTTAAGAGACCTATCCAACGATACCCCACACTACAAGATTGGATGAGAGAAAAAAAATCACCCCCACTTTACGTCTTTTTTTTTTTAATTTTTTATTGTACCATTTCGTCGGCATAGTTTACATATAATATATCCGTGCAAAATTACAGCTTTCTTGCATTGATAGTCCCTGAGCAAAGCCGCGGACGGACTGACAGACAGACAGACATGGCGAAACTATAAGGGTTCCGTTTTTGCCATTTTGGCTCCGGAACTCTAAAAATGATTAGCTTGAGTCCGCGACTTTGTCTGCCAAGAATTTGTTTATCGCTATCCCGCGGCAACTATGTATACTTACCTTATTTCTTTGAGATAAAAACTACCCTATGAAACGAAAAATGAGAGATAAAAATGGCAGAGGAACTAACTGTACTTACATTATTCTGTACCTACTGTATATTATCATTTTGCTGTGGCAATAGTAGGTATTGCAACGACTTTTACTATCGATGCAGCGGGGCTACTACGAAACTCGAAGTTCGTGTCGTGCGGTCCCTCTGACACTTATACTATTTAATACGAGAGCGAGAGGGACGGTACGAACTTCGAGTTTCGAATTTCGTAGTAGCCCTGCTGGCCCTAACTACGATGTGCAAAATGCGATCTTCGTATCTTGCCGTCCCGCTGACGCTAATATTTAAATAATATTATTCTAATTATATACTGAGCGGCAAAAAATCTGACCCTCAAATGTATGCAGAATCGGTAATTTTGTATAAAGTGTGGGCCAAATTTTGTTCCTCTGAGTATATAGGTACTAGAGAGCGAGAAGGGACGGGACGATAAGAACTTCGATTTTAGAATTTCGTAGTAGCGCCCCACTATCGATAAGTCTATCGATAGTAAAACTAATAAAACACTAATTTAAACTTAGCATGCCAAAACAAAACCTATTAGATGACCTCGGACTTTTGGACTTCGAACTTGAACACTAAAGCTAAAGCATTAACGCATGCAATTGCAAACAATGGCAAACAGTGACAGCGCAAATCCTCCCATCCCAAATAATCGCAATACATTACCTACGCTTGTCACTGTCACGTTATGACACCTCCAAAGGTGCGGTGCGGCCACATGCAGTCGCTCGTCGCTCGTTTGCAGCGATAAATCTGGTCACGTGACCCCATTTTGCATGTGATTTTGAAAAAAAATTAGCGTCAAGTCGCCGCGTCGAGCAGCAGCGACAAGATGGCTGTTTGCAGGAAAATGATCTTGGTCTTGAAAGATGATTTCTCAATCTCATTTACTTAGTAGCAGTCGTGGCAGTGGTACAAATAGAAAAAATTGGAGTGAATGAAAAAAAATAACAGTTTTTTTCCGAAAATGAAGTTTTTTTTTTCCAGCGGTAAAGCTCAACATTTTCAGCTTTATCGCTATATGTCACGTGACCAGATTTATCGCTGCAAACGAGCGACGAGCGACTGCATGTGGCCGCACCTTAAGGAAAGGAACGTGGGTAGGAGGCATTCTAGACTCTAAACAAACAAAATGTCATGTCACTTCTGAATGAAACCAATACCAAGATTACTTAAGTGATAACATAACATTTTTAAACATTGATAAGCTAAAGTTCAAAGTCAAAGGAAAGTACTATGCCCCATTAAAGAGCAAAACAACCTTGTGTGCAGCCAGTTTGAGATTTAATTTTGGTTTAATTTCCACGTTATTTTCATTTGTTTACTATGGCTGGAATTGTCGCAGGAAGACTCGCCTTGGTCACAGGTTAGTTTCTTTAAAATTAAAATTAATGCCTAGCCGATCCTAACTCCTGTTCTGTATTTAATTTTTTATATCGAACATTATGGTTTTTAACTTAATGGCCATCTCACGTTCTACACAAATATAACAAAATGTTAACAGAAACCTAAACCTATTTACATAATTAAAGTAGTGGTAGTAGTAGGTTTTAGTTATTTAAGTATATATTTATCTATATAAGTATGTTTATCCATTGCAATCCATAGTACAAGCTTTGCTTAGTTTGGGACTAGGTCAATTTGGTGTCAAGTTTCCCATGATTCAGTGGAAGTGTAGAATGGCTTTAGGGTGTGATTTATTAATTTATGATTTGCACATTCTTATGTCCATAAAAAATGAAGGCATTACATATTTTGATTAGGTGCAGGCTCCGGAATAGGACGAGCAACATGCCAGGTGCTGTCAAGAGAGGGTGCCACCGTGATAGCAGCTGACAGGAACTTCGAAGCTGCCGTGGAAACTATTAAGACACACACAGCACTAGCTAGTGGTTCGAATGGTAACTAAAATGTGATTAATAAGGGGCTGTTTCACCATCCATTGATTAGTGTTAACTGATGGTTAAATGTGATGCCGTCTCCGTCTATTCGAACAAAACAAATAGAGATGGCATCACATTTAACCATCAGTTAACACTAATCAATGGATGGTGAAACAGCCCCTAAGGGCTTACACAGATAGAGCATTTGTTTTTAGGGTTCCGTACCCAAAGGGTGCCAAAGGAACCCTATTACTGTCTGTCTGTCTGTCCGTCCGCCTGTCACAGGGCTCTATCACTTGAGTCGTAATAGTTAGACACTTGAAATTTTCACAGAATGTATTACTGTGGCCGCTATAACAACAAATACTAAAAACAGAATAAAATAAATATTTAAGGGGGGCTCCCATACAACAAACGTGCAAATACAATTTTTGCCGGGTTTTTGCTAATGTCTAATGTTGTATCTATAGATAATGGTATGGAACCCTTCGTGCGCGAGTCCGACTTGCACTTAGACGGTTTTTTTAAGGTTTTCACCCTTTTGGTGTTTTAGGGAGATTTTGCCAATGTAGGTGTTTTATAGTCTAAATTTAATACAGAAGCCTTATTGTCTGTCTATGACACATGTCTGTGTTAACACTTGACAGATGGGCGTGCCTTCAGTCAATTTTCAACTTTGACATCATACAAATAAAGCCATTTTTAGTATAATACCGCTACCCACGTTTACAGATTATGTAAAAACTATTTTATTTGTATGACATCAAAGTTGAAAATTGACTGAAGGCACGCCCATCTGTCAAGTGTTAACTCCAAGTAATCGTACTGTAAATCTGTTCAAAAAAATATACCTTGTTGAGTTTTTTGCCGGTGAAAGTACTGGCACTTGAGGTATCCCATCCTAGGCCTCTAGGTTGGCAACGCATCTGCAATTCCCCTGGTTTGCTGATGTTTATGGGCGGTGGTGATCTCTTACCATCAGGAGACCCACTTGCTCGTTTGCCATCCAGTCGTATAAAAAAAAAAAAAAATTCTTCTCAAAAGAGGTTTTTCCGAACCGGTGGTAGATTTTTTTTGACATTCATAAGTGCGTGTTATAGCCTAAATTAAAAGATATTTTGACTTTGACTTTGTCTTCCAGCTACTGGCGACCATTCCGCAATCGAGGTGGACGTAGCGGACTCTAAATCGGTAATGAGCGCTCTACAAAAGACTCTAGAGCAGTACAGGTCCCCGCCGACTATTGTAGTCAACTGTGCCGGCGTCACGCGAGACAACTGGCTGCTCAAACTGTCTGAGGAAGACTATAATAGTGTACTGGATGTCAACTTGAAGGTTGGTTCGTAAATTCAGAGGGAAGTGAGTAACTGAACAAGAGTTAGAAAGAAAATAGTAGATTGATAACCAAGGGTGGAAAGTGACCCATTTCCCCCGAGATATTTCTGGCGCTCGAACGAAGTGAGTGCGCCAATAGTTCGAGGGGAAATGGGTAATTTCACCCGAGTTAGACACTCTACTTTTGATTTCGACTGTGAGGAAAGTTAAATACTACAAAAAAATAGAATAATAATAAATTGAATTTACTTATATCCAACCTCCAACGGTATTTCGACTGGCCACTTGCCACGGCCGATTATTAAAAAAAATCGAGTTGGTCACGACCAAGGAGCTTATATACAAAACTGGTGGTTGAACGCGCTAACGAAGAAGTTTGACCTTTATTACTTATTTATATATTCCATCTCTTTCTTTCACTAAAGAAAGAGATGGAATATGTTTGTTACGTAATAATGATCAAATTTCTTGTTTTAAACGGATGTTCGGCGTTGAACCTCCAGTGTTGCATATAAGCTCCTTGGTCACGACGTGCATCTAGATGGCCATGCCGAAACGTGAAAAAAAAGTGTCATTAACGTAACTTAATCTTCGACTCCGTGGCTAATCGAAAAATTAAAAAAAAATACTTTCCATCCTAGAGATGAAAACGCAATTTTCCACCCGGCTATCTACCCATGAAAATTAAACTTTCCGAACAGGAGAGATGAAAAATACGTTGAACGCGTCTTGGGCTTAGCCACGCCTGATACAGTTTTCTATAAAGTGACTTGGGTTAAACACGTGTTCAACGGTTGTCTAAGGCTTCATGTAATGTTCCAGGGAACGTTTTTGGTTATGCAAGCGTTCGCACAGGCTATGACGGAGAAGGGCAAGCCAGGTTCAATCGTCAACATATCCAGTATCGTCGGCAAATACGGCAACATGGGTGAGTGAAAGAGAAAAAAGCCGGCCAAGAGCCGTTACGAAAAAAACTATTACTCATTTTCTAAGGATTTTGTATTTTGCACGGAATCTTCCAAGTTTAGGTATAACTCGTATTTTATACCTACCTTAGGCTGACAAACTCTTTTTAATTTTTTTTTTATGATTTTGTTGGCATACTTGCTATATATTATATCCGTGCAAAATTACAGGTTTCTAGCATTGATAGTCTGAGCAAAGCCGCGCACGGACGGACAGATAGACAGACAGACATTACATGACGAAACTACATACAATGGTTCCGTTTTTGCCATTTTGGCTACTGAACCCTAAATAACCGGCCAAGTGCGAATAAGACTCGCTCATCGAGGGTTCTGTACAAAGTAGGTATTTAAGCGGCATTTAAAAAAAATCACCTTTTGAGTAATTTATACAATGTTTTAAGCTATACAAGTGATTTTCCTGAGATACCGCCTTTTGGTAGCAGGGCAGGGCAGTATGAATATCCAGTGTTAGCAGAGCCCCTCCAGAGCTCCTTAACAAAAGTGGGGTCATTTTAGATGATTACTGACGGGCTTTTCTGATTGGTTGCGCTATAAAAGCTTACCTTCATAAAGTCCGGTCGCGGAGCACGAAGAATTTGGTACAGTGACCTTTCACTGTGTCTCTGTCGCTCCCGCGTAAATAACTATTTGCCTTCGCGCTGAATGAATTTGTACGAATGCAACGTCAAATATTCACGCACGAGTGACAGAGACAAGTAATGAAGGTCATTGTGCGAAATTCTTCGTGCTCCGCGAATTTTATGTTAAGGACAACTGGAAGTACTCTATAGGTTTTGGTTGCCTGAGAATTTGTATGGAAAAAAAAATGCATGTTTTTTGATTGCGTTGACTTGGAAGTTTGTAGGTGGTAGTTGGCAGGTGGTAGGTCCTTGTGCAAGGTCCGCCCGGATTGCTACCACCATCTTGCTCGCTAATCCTGCCGTGAAGCAGCAGTGCTTGCACTGTTGTGTTTCGGCGTGGAGAGTAAGACACCCGGTGAAACTACTGGCACGTGAGGTATCTCATCTTAGGCCTCTAGGTTGGCAACGCGTCTGCAATACCCCTGTTGTTGCAGATGTTTATGGGCGGTGGTGATCTCTTACCATCAGGAGACCCACTTGCTCGTTTGACATCCAGTCAAAAAAAAAAAAAGTTTGATTTTTATAGCTCCAAGGGGTAGCACATCTCGTGGTAGGATTCCTGAGAATTCTATCCAGAAGATGCATTCATTTTCTCAATTTGATCAAAACAATCGACGGCTTCTTAACTTTTCTTAATTGTTACAGGACAAACAAATTACGCTGCCAGCAAAGCAGGTGTTGTCGCCATGACGCAATCAGCAGCCAAGGAATTGGGGAAATTCAATATAAGGTACCCTGACGCAATCATGCGCCAGTGAATAAAAATAAAATACTTAAATAAATAAATATCATGGGACACTTCACTTGACACCAATTGACCTAGTCCCAAACTAAGCAAAGCTTGTACTATGGGTACTAGGCAACGGATAAACATACTTATATAGATAAATAATACATCCACCCGAGAGCAAACATTCGTATCATTCATACAAATATCTGTCCCGGCCGAGAATCGAACACGGGACCTCAAGCTTCGTAGTCAGGTTCTTCCACTTGGCCATCTGGCTATCTAATCCGGTCGAATGATTATCATTATAGGCCTGGTGTTCATAGACTTTTTCAGTTTGCGGCGCACGCGCACTTACGCTTAGGGTCTACGCTAACTGACGCGGTTTGCACGGAGCTGGTGGACGCCTATAGAGAAATAGTATTGTATTTTACTCTTTATTGTACATGAAAAAACATGAAATTAACAAATAAAATAATAATAAGAAGTACAAAGTCGAACTTATCCCTTAAAGGGATCTCTTCCAGTTAACCTTTGAACGATTGACAGGGATATCAGAAAAAGGAGTAGACACTACGAGTACAATGAAAAGATAAAATATTTAAATAAGTCAAAAATAGTGCATTATAAATACACATACATATACAGGTCCACACTAATACGTAATAATAAAACAATAAACTAATACATACAAGAGAAATAAACTACATGCATAATACATGCGTAACACAATCCCAAAACAGAACACAACACTATCTCTTTTATAAGAATTTAAGCGTAGGCCCTTAGGCTACTTATGATTGTTTTTTTGGAGTCTTTTTGTATTTTTTATTTCAACTCCAAATTTGTTACTTTTACGGGTATCCCGTGAAACCATATCGAAAATAAAAACTGAGACATGGATGCACAGAAAAATCAGAAAAAGAGACCAGCGCTGGGAATCGAACCCAGGTCCTCAGCAATCCGTGCTGCGTGCTATAACCCCTACACCACCGCTGGACAGGAATCTAGACACTAATTTTTCCTATGCATACATATCTCAGGTTGCTTATTTCTACTACGCTACTTATGCAGCAGCACTAGCGACATCTATGTTCCGCTCTCATCGAGAGACGTCACACTCTTTCGGAACCAACCGCTCACCCAGACAATCCCAGCGCTGGTCTCTTTTTCTGATTTTTCTGTGCATCCATGTCTCAGTTTGTATTTTTGATAAAGCCTTAGGCTACTTGTCGCAGAAATAAGCCACAAGTGTTCGTGTGGCCCTGCCGCTATGCGGCGAGGCGGAATTTCCGGGGAGTTTTCAGTAGGTAGGCCTTCTGCTCCGGGAGTCACACATACCCGTCCCGGTCCTCCGGCCGGGCGGAATGCGTGACTGCATTTTTTCCCCGAAAAAAGGCCCTTAGGCTACTTACACACTATGCGGCTAACCGGTTTCTTTCTCAAGCGGTACTTTGAGGAGGGACGGCACGCTCAAACTTCGGTTCACTACATCTGCTACTTATTGTGTTGTCACAAATTGTTCCATAATTATATTATTTCAATTACATTTATTATATACTCAGTGGCACAAAATTTGGCCTACTCTACATATAAAATTACCTGTAACTGAATACATTTGAGGGCCAAATTTTTTGCCGGCCAGTATATTTTAATATTTATGTTTTGACAGTAAGTTTTTGTGTTTCCAGAGTGAACGTGGTATTGCCGGGTTTCACTGAGACGCCTATAGTGCAAACAGTTCCCGACAAAGTGAAACAGGGTATGCTCAAAATGGTCCCCCTAGGGCGGATGGGCCAACCCTCTGGTAAGTCTAATTTGTTCCTAAACCTCTCAATTACCAGAGTACAAGTAAATAGTATTGGGTAAGTACCTTTTTCAGAGATGATCCATATTGTATTTTTTATCGATACCACGTTTCGTGGGATCAATTGGTTTTGTGCCTTGGTCTGTTTGATAAAAAAAGAGGTGGTACTGACAGCTGTCAGTTGTCAAATGTCGCCGTACACATACGTACACACTCGCACACCTACAAACACGTACGTACGTAATGTAGTCTACTATCGATAAAAAATATAATATGGACTATTCTAGAAAACTTAAGGTACCCAATTAGCGATTTTGTATTGAAACTCACTAATACTATCAGATTGTATTTTGGCACAGGTCGGAAATATCTGTGCACTTGATTTTTTGACACCATGAAATGGTCAGCTAACAAGCATTTATCATACACTCCGCAGTATTATTTGTCCTAGTAGTGGGTACAGCCTCCTCTCAATTTAAAAGGACAAAACGGAAATGTTATGATATGATAAACCACTGTTTTAGAGTTTTGACACAGCTATTTACGATTTATCTGTTATTTTTTTTATTTTATTTAAAGACACGAAACTAGATAAAATATGTTTCAACCTTGTTTCAACTTATACCACTACTTCCTTCGTAACTGTAAACTTTTTGACGTAAAACTCTGATAAATTTTGTGAAACATTCGAAAGTAAATTTTTCATCCCTTTTCAACTGTTTTATGTATGTATCCACCCACAAACCTAGATTTTGTTATTCCTGTCAACAAAAATTAAAGACTTGCCATCATTGTACGCAAGTCTTATTTTCGCATTAACTTCACAGTCCTCACGATATGAATTGTTCTTATTACAGAAATAGCTGAGGTGATAACTTTCCTAAGTTCAGACAAGAGCTCCTTTGTGACAGGAGCCTCCATCGACGTCACCGGAGGGTTTTAAAGCTTTTGCCACCAACTTCTGAATCAGCCCGTTTTTCCAGCCAGTTCAGAACAAAGACCGTATTGTCTCTTTCTACATAATCGCATCATTTCTTTCTACCCTTAAGCCTATACCGTATGATAGAAAGAAGTGGTCGCGATGACGAGTGCGTTAGACAATACCTTTCCACCAAAGATGTGCTATGCAGCTATGCTGCGGGGATGTGAAAGCTACGCTAGGAAACTATTTGACCGTTTTCACTAATGCTATGCTATGTAGCCGTTCGAGGAAGATGCGCTATGAAGGGAAGGTGCGCCGCTCGAGTAAACGCACGCATCCACCAGTGCCATGCTATGTGGAGCAATGAATATGATTGGTGGATATCAAACACATCTATAGCAACGTAGCGTAGTACATCTCTTTTGGAAAGACACCCTAAGGCTTCAGGGTCTAAATATCATTCAAGGAACAATGGATAAATTAAGTTTAATGTGGTATTTCACACCAGTGTTTACCCGACTACCCTAAGGAGGAGTATGTTTTTCAAACGTACTTATGTAGGTATATCGAAAATACAACTGAAACATAGATGCACAGAAAAAACAGAAAAAGAGACCAGCGCTGGTAATCGAACCCAGGTCCTCAGCATTCCGTGCTGCGTGCCATACCCCTACACTGCCACTGGACAGGAGTACAGACACGAATTTCTCCTATGCACCACATATCTCAGCTTGTTTGTTTCTTATTTAGTCGCTTAAGCGGCGACACTAGCGACATCTATGTTTTTAGCCCTCAACGAGAAACTTTCAAACATTCCATTGGAACTAACCGCTCACCCGGACAAGAGATGTCGCTATTAAGCAATCAAATTAAGATTGTTTTTTGGAGTCTTTTTGTATTTTTTATTTCAACTTCAAATTTTGTTACTTTTACGGTCATCCCGTAAAATCCATATCGAAAATACAAACTGAAACATAGAAAATTTGGAATTTAAATACAAAATACTCCAAAAACCAATCTTAATGTACCTACTTATATATATCTATTTTTTTGGTCCTTGCTGTAGCCTAAACGGCTGAATTACTTTCAACATAATTATGACGTATCGTTAAATTCGTCCAAACTGTCGGAGTAACATAGGGTATCTTCGATCATCAATAGGGTATGTATAATATTTCAAAATGGCGTCTGCGAAAACAAATATGGACGGTGGTTTTTTTTTTGCAACTATACTCTGTTCCAACGGCGGGCGAAAAAATGAACATTGAACAAGTATATATTTTGTCCGATGCACTTGTTTATCATTTGCTCTTAGTACAAACTTTCAAAGTGTGGGCTGTTAGTGGTCACTCCAGATAATAAAAATGTTGTATCATGTTTTAGAATGACGTTGAGAGATACATGCGAAAAGCCCATAGTAAGGTTTTTCGCTTGCCGTTGAAACAGAGTTATGGGTATCAAATGAAATCTAATAATTAAAACATTTATATACATTATATTCCGTTACTGGATTTTTGAGCTATCTAGTCAAGATTTGGAATGGGTCCCGCTGCAGTTTAAGTTACTTAACAGTTTGTTTTTTAAATCTTTATTTTTATTTAAAGTTTTTTTAACGCAGTCTGGTTATTTTTTTTTATTGTAAGGGTAAGTTGCTACGCCAGTACCTTTAGCGGAACTATCCATACTAATATTATAAATGCGAAATTATTTGTTTGTATGTTTGTCCGTCTTTCACGGCGAAACGGAGCGACGTGATTTTTGGCATAGAGATAGCTTATGGGCCTGAGAGTGACATAGGCTACTTTTTATCCCGGAAAAATGCACAGTTCCCGAGGGAACAGCGCGCGATAACCGAACTCCACGCGGGCGAAGCCGCGGGCAAAAGCTAGTTACAAAATAAATTTCACATTAGATCCTTTACCAGTGATGAAGGAAGGAACTTGAAAAGAAACAAAAAAGGAAAAGGAATCGGAGTAGAAAATTCCATTAACGTAAATATTCTAAAACTAAGTTTATAGTACATTGTGTCTTTAGGGCGGTAAATAAGGAATTACGAACGAGAGTCAATTAGAAGCCCGAAGTCGAAGACTGAGGGCTTTAATGAGTCGATGTTCGTAATTCTAGTACCGCCCGTGCGACATACAATGTTTTTCATCACATTAGCGAGTAAAATTGTATATTTGTAAAAGATAAACTAATATTTTTTCAAAAATTACCGATACCGCTGACTGCGCTCTTGGCAGCGCCAGCTGCCCGCCGCCCTCCCTCCGCAGCATGTGCCCGACGTGCGCGCGCTCCTGCAGCAGCGCGCGCACGGAGCAGCAGCACGCCATGCAGTATCAAACTCATTTACCGACCTTGGGCTTCATGACAAGAAAATTAGTACGGGCAATGACTCATTTACCGACCACGGGTTTCATGACAAGCACATTAAGGTCAAGGGTATTATTTGGGGGGTTGCAACCAAGGTAGCCTGCATGTTACGACACTGTTTACGAGCAAGTGTGATGAAAAATATGTGTTTTTGTGTTTTGAAATTATTTAATGGAGGTTAATGGTGTCAAGGTAACAATCTAGTTAGTAGTGGAAATCGATTTTTAACAATGTACAATGCTTTTGGAAGTTTTTTTTACAATCTATTTAATAGTACCTACTTATTTTCATAAATTATAAATGTATATCATTCATTATGAAAGTGCCTATGGTTTTAATAAAAAATGCATTTACTTGGCTATTTTTCCTTATGCTTTACCCTTATAATACTGCACTGTCGTTACTTGCAGTTTTGCCTTTCTAATAGTTGAGTCGTTGAGTAGACATTGCGGGATTTCATAAAAATTCTCATGGGAATTTCCAATAGGACAAAATGGCCGCCTGTGCAGTTTCATGTCTCCAAACTTAACTGTTGAGATCACGTAGGAAACAAATTTTAGATTTGGGTATAGATTAAGTGTTTGCAATGATAATGAGTCAATTTGGTCTTAAACATTGGTCAGCTCAACAAAGAGTTATTAAAAAAACGACAGGTATTATTGGACTATAAATACTCGAGAGTCAGGTAATATGATAGAAATAAAAAGCTTCAATTAAAAAATAACGCACAACTTCTTTTGATACAGCATATACAATCACATTAAAATCATTAGTAAACATCTATTTAAAGTACTTGAACTTTAACAGTTTAAAACTCAATTTTTACTCTTTTTACCCTTAACCTTATTCTTCTTTAACTCTTGCTTATTCTTCTGCCTCTTGTCTTTCATAAACGTCTTATATTCCGTTTTCCTTTTCTCGACTATGATTTCCTTATATTTCTTCTTGTTGTATTTCTGGAATTCTGAATCGGCTAACAGCTCGTCGACCATGGTGCGTTTACGTTGCTTTCTAGTCAGTCTCTCGTTGACGTGGTCGAGTGATGAATCCATGACAGTGCCAACCTGAAAGGAGTTCAGCTGGCTACTACGAAATTCGAAAATCGAAGTTCGTGTTGTTCCATCCTTCTGACACTTATGTCATTTAACGAGAGTGAGAGGGACGGTACGATACGAAATTCGAGCTCGAATTTCGGAGTAAGCCTTCAGGATTGTTGAAGGGATAGCTAGTAAGTTACTTAAGAGTTGTGGTTAACGCTCATTTCGAGGCTTAAAGACTCGAACCCTTAAGACACCAGAGTCTTTGAGCCTCGACTATATTTGAGACTTAAGTTGGCTTATTTGATGCGTATGGATGCAAGAAACCGTCTTTGTGGCCTCTGAGTCGTTAAGCCTCGAAATGAGCGTTTTCCACAACACTAGTTACTGCATTAATATCTGCCACAGCAGAGCGTGCAAAAATATATCACATTCTACGGACTCAAGAAATAAATTCTTTGTGATATATTTATGCATGCTTTCTTGTGTCAGATATTGATGGTGGGTCATAACTCTTTTTTCTCTGAATCCAATAATTGTTCAGAGTTTTATGATTTAAATTCGGGTTTTGTTCCGCGTACTCAAGATTTTCGATTTTTTTTCAGCACAGTTGCATGCGCCATGATCACGAGACGACTTGACGACGGAAGTCGGAGCAAAATCCGAATTTAAATCATATCATAAAATTAGTAACGACCGCGATAGTCTAAAATATTGTTCAGAATTGTTATAATACAAACCTAACCTATAGATTTCTATTCTTTAGGGTGACTATTTAAAACTGTCAGAAAAATGTAAGGTTTCAGTGTGTAACAAATTATGACAAACAAAGATTCGGACAAACATTACAATGCGAACTTTGGCGAGGATGAGGGAGAGAAAGGGCCTGAGACATGGTTCCCACAAGGGCCCATTGCAAATTGGGAACTTCTAGCTATATCGAGTGTTCACCCTCAAATGCCCCCATTCCCTGCCCTGTTTCTGAGGTCCCCCATATACTCGTAAATAAATATACAAGAATTGCTCATTCAAAGGTATAGGATAAGATATTTGTATTGTATGAGGATGTAACTTACCTGGAAGTATTTCGGCAGTACTTCCATATCATTCTTCTTGTAGAAGTGCTTGGGATTCAAGACTGAACGCATCTTGAGGACTTGAAGGTCATTCTTCAGCTCCTCAGTCACCTCAGGGGCGGGGAGGTTGAACCAGCCCGGGCCACGAGTCTTTGCACGTTCTTTCTGTTGTGTCAGAGAAATTGTGTTACAACTTGATTTGTGAAATGACTACAAAGTGCTTTGAAATTACAGTCAAAACTGTTTATAGCGACATCAGTTTTAATGATTCATCGAATATAATGACTAATAAAAAAATCTCAACACCAAAGTAATACAGGTTATAACAACCAACCATGTATAACAACCGAATATTGCTGTCCCTTCATTGTCATTATAAACGGTATGTAAATGTTGTTTTTGCGTCTTAATTTCCAATAGTAAAAAATGTATAAAAAAATAACTTGTAGTGTTGTATTAACCTGTCCTGTTTGCTGAACTAAATCTGTTGCAAACATATTAATTTCAAAGAATTATCAAAAATTATAAAATATATGGATATGCAATTACAAACAGTTCTGTCACTGAGTGATCATAAATTTATTATTGTTTATAATAACTTTGTCACTCCGAAGTTCAATATCTCAAAAACCAATTTTAATGAAACATATCTAAAACCATCACTAGAAAATCAATCAAATAAAAAAACTGCATTGAAATTGGTCTACCCATTCAAGAACTATGGTGCCACAGACAGACAGACATACACACGTAGCGGTCAAACTTATAACACCCCTCTTTTTGCATCGGGGTTAAAAAATAATACTAACCTTGCGCATCAACCTCAGTTTCCTGTCACTGACATCATATCTCGGAAGACGGAGCTCCTGTTCCATGCCTGCCTTCAACACCGACTTCTCCATCTCCTTGTCAACATCGACAACACCGAGTTTCGATTTTAATTTACCCGTCTCTATATCCAACTGTTCAAAATGGAACAGCTTAGGCTTGTTCTTAATTTTCTTTATTATGGGGCTCGTCCAATGCATTTCATCAAAAAAATTATCAAACATTACATCGGTTTTGGGATTGAGATTGTTCAGTGACTCCTGTTCTCTTGCGGCTTGAGTGTCCATTTCTTCTTTTTTATGTTGGAATAGCTGCAGGATGCTCTCGAGTTTACCGCCTTTGTCTGGAGAGAGCAAGATAATAATCGGTGAATTTTAGCTCCAACACATTGTAGTCATGTAAGAACTACACCATAATGTCAGGCTAAATATACTTAGGAATGGGGTAGTGAATTTGGTACACACCTACACACTTAGATATATGCCATTTCTTAGTACATTGTAAACTTCACACACCACTAAATTTTTTTGAAGATCAGCAAAGAAATTTAATGGTGTGTGAGAAATTTGTACTCCCACTGGGCCCGTGAGGGAACTGCAACCCAAGCCTTCTCAAACTGAAAGGAGGCCTATGTCCTGCCGTAGGAAGTTTATAAGGCTGCGATGGATTTGTTTGGCTTGGTTGCACATTTGTCTGGCTTTACGCCTAGCTAATGGACAGTCAGATAAAAAAAAACTTAGTGTAGCTAAGTAGTAAGATAAGAAAGAAAGAACAAATGGTTCGTTTTGTGATTGTGTAGATTATACCGTCTGAGAACTTACAAGTACGTTGTCAACACAAAACTAACCTACAAAATATGGCTTTTCATCCTTGTCCATCAATTCTGTTGCCTCCTGCAGACCGGCGTCACCGGCAGTGTCTATAATAAAGTCCATCTTGTAGCTCCTAAATTCACTTTTATAATTTACTAAATATTTATAATATAACCACGTTTTATATCGGCATTTTTTTTATCAAGTTTCCAGTGTCTGTTGAGTTGATTGAAGTGTCAAGTCCAAGTCAAGTCCGTCCGCGTTTGATTTGACGTTGACGTTTCTTTGTACGTACTAACCACAGACTACTAAGAGATACTAGCTCTTGTCAGTTTCTATGGGCGTGTACATAAAAAACAGAGCCGGTATTTCCATGTCGGTGTTATCCGGGCCGGGAAAGAGTGTCACTTAAATTTTGACGTTCGTTTATTTGACTTTTTTGAGAATCCCTCCACCAACCCTCCACGGATAACCAAAGGAAGTAACGCCCACGCCCACACAGCTATGTCTACAAGTCTACAAGGCGTTTTTAGATTATTTCAGCAGACTGTGTTCACTCACTCTTGTAACTGTTTTTAGGATTTCGTGTGATTATTTTTATTTTTATCTGCTTTTTTTTTAACTTTTATAATGCCAGCCTAAATATGTATACGTACCATTGCTGGGCACGCCTCCTCTCAGAACAAGAGGGCTTGGGCCGTAGTTCCCACGCGAGCCCAGTACGGATTGAGAACCTCACACACCCTTGAAGTGGTTGAATTGCTTCACAGGTTATACAGGTTTCCTCACAATGTTTTCCGTCACTAAAGCTCGTGGTAAACAAGTGTAATTTCGCACATGAATTCGCAGGTATGAGTCCGAGAGTGAAGCCTCTGATCTCTGATCCTCTGCCTGAGTCTATACATCAAACCACCAGGCCTTTTTTTCTAGTTATTTATTTTTAATTCTTTTAATTAAAGACCATAAGTACCATAACTAATGAAGGATTTAACCATTGAAATAAAACCACTTCTTCCATTTTATTCAATTTTATTTACCAGTTATCACATCCTTCTCTCACTTATTCTGAAACGACACGCAAATCGCTTTTGTAGGCGCCAGTAAATCAGTCACTTAATTTTTTACACGCTTATATTATTGGTTTACTCGTAAACATGTAAAGAAATCTTGATAGTTGATTATTCAGTTGTAAGGGTCCTATTTATTTGAAACCGAGTACATTTTTTAAGTGTTACATACATTATTTACAAAATACTCAGCCACACAAAATTAAGCCCAATCTAAATACAAAATTACCTAAAATACACACAGACGCTCACCCACACAGTAATAATCACAAACCTTGAATAAAGACTACACGATAAAATCGGGGCAGGCATGATTTGGTGTATCTTTGTAATGAATGCTAATTTTCAAGCAGCACTTTTATTCTACCCGTGACCCGCGTGGTGTCGGGTTAGAATTACACCCCTCCATTTCTTCCGTGGATGTCTTAAGAGGCGACAAAGGATATAGGTTAACCCTTTTCCAGCCCCCGCGAACGATACGCTACCACAAAATGAATCATAGCTTTATATTATTTACCTATGGCGGATTAATTTCTTCGACTTGATTTCAATTGATTTTGATTTTTTACCATATTTACATATCGGCAAGGTCTAATATTTGTGTACATTTATGTGGTCGCTATATGCACTACGCCTGGAAAAGGGTTAAGGTATACCGTAGGCGGGAAACAATAATGTACAACTCGGAATGTACGCGCAATAATGTACGACGTGATAATCCGAAGCATTATTGCTTCCGATTATCATGCCGTACAATATCATGGTCGCGCATTATCAGAGCGTACAAAATATTGCGCACGCTGTAATGTACGTGATAATCTGAATCCAATATATTCTTCACATGACCATAGCTTTGTGTTAGGTCCAATTGTGACCAAATTAAGTTATTTTCTACTTAATTAATTAATATTCGGTGTACACGAAAAACAAATGAACATAAGCACGGATTATCAGGCCGTGCATTATTTGAGAAAGCGTTAACAAGTCGTACATTAACTACACCCCCATAGGCGACAGGCTAGCAACCTGTCACTATTGTACGGTTTTTGTCAAATTTAAAACCTAAAATTGCTAAAAGTGGCGTCTAGCGGTGACGTTTCGTGTGATCTGCCTACCTCTTCGGGGAATACAGGCGTGATGTTTGTGTGTGTGTGTACTTTTATTTTAGGCTAGTGACATATCTACCCTATTTAGGGTTCCGGAGCCAAAATGGCAAAAACGGAACCCTTAGTTTCGCCATGTCTGTCTGTCTGTCTGTCCGTCCGTCCGCGGCTTTGCTCAGGGACTATCAATGCTAGAAAGCTGTAATTTTGCACGGATATATGTGTAGACTATGCCGACAAAATGGTACAATTAAAAATAAAAAAAAATTTTTTTTAGGGTACCTCCCATAGACAAAGTGTGGGTGATTTTTTTTTCTCATCCAACCCTATAGTGTGGGGTATCGTTGGATAGGTCTTTAAAACGATTAGGGGTTTGCTAAGACGATTTTTTGATTCAGCGATATGTTTGCGGTAGTAAGTAATCAAACTTTTAAGAAAAACTATAACGGCTAAGTTTGCTTGAGAATTATTAGTAGTTTAAGAGTAAATAGCAGCCTAAGGTATAAAATATACCTAAACTTGGAAAATTCCGCATAAAATACGAAATCCTTAGAAAAATATTACTAATTTTTTTCGTAATGGCTTCGGAACCCTATTTTGGGCGTGTCCGACACGCTCTTGGGCGGTTTTTATTTATTTATACAATCTAATACAGCGTCAGCTAGCGTAGACCCTAAAGCATACGAGTCTGAAGAGAACAATTGAGTACCGCAACGTAGTTAATACAAATAGAGCGTTTGCTACATGTTTAACAGTATCAACGCACCACATCGCCATCTGTGACGAAATAATGTTAAACTATATTCTATCTCGGAGACGCTATGAGATAATCCACAGCATATTTAAACCAGCGGGTCCTAAGTGAACGCGGTGAAGTGCCGGCGGCGTGCGACGCGCGCATGCCGCTATGAGTAGAAGCACTGTGTGGAGTAGGTTGTTGCGGCCTCGGCATACCTGCAACAAAAATAGTAGATTGTACAACAAGGGCATAAAACGAGCCATTTTACCCGAGACGTTCGTACCGGCTCGGGTGGATAGACACGTCGAGGGGAAAATGGGTTTAATACTCGAGTTTTACACTCTGCTTTTCACTTCGATGGCGAGAAAATGAAATAGCAACAGTGGCCAACATACAGGGTGGAAAAAATCTATGGGCCCTGGAGGGCAACTACCATAAATCCTTTAGTTAGCTACTTGCACTGAAAGGAAACATTCGTTTATTTTTCAAATGAAACAAAACTGCATTTAAATATCTTCTTAACTTCGCTTGCCTCACCCGGGAATTGAACCAACTAAAAATAAAAAAAATAACACTCGCTATTAAGTAAACATAAGAATCGATAGGATTGTTGTTCAAGATAAAATTTATCTAATAAACATTTCAGAGAACAGAGCACAGAATTTTATTTTTTACTAGCCTGTTGCCCGCGACTCTGTCTGCGTAGAATACGTTTATTGCTATCTGTGCTCCGTGGAGCCCGGCAAAGTATAACTGGACTGTATCAGCAACTAACCTCAATAGTGTCATCACCCAGCGCCAGCACGTAGTGCGGCGGTCTAGTGCTGACCCGGTGCACGGCGAGCGCGTCCGGGCCGCGGGGCGGCGCGCCCCCGCTGGACACGTGCTCCGTGGAGAAGACCCGCCCCCCCGCGCCGCCCGGCAGCTGCCCGTCCAAGTACGTAGCCAACAGGTGGAGGACTATCTCAGCGTCGGTTGGTTTAGAGTCGTCGTGGTCCGCGCCGCCGCCGTTCCATTTGTAGTTGCTGAGGCATCCGCCGACTGCGAGCTCTGGAATATCACAAGTGGGATTTATGTTGATTCGCTCGAAGAACAGATAATGAACCAAGAGCCCACGGCAGCCCACCTTCGAATCTTTGCTTCGAAACTTTATTAATTTATTTTATCAGGCGTCTATTTAATAGTAGATTGATAACCAAGGGTGGAAAGTGACCCATTTCACCCGAGATATTTCTGGCGCTCGAACCAAGTGAGAGGGCCAATAGTTCGAGGGGAAATGGGTAATTTCCCCGAGTTAGACACTACTTTTCATTTCGACTGTGAGGAAAGTAAAATACTACAAAAAAAATGAGAGTAACAAAAAATTTAATTTACTTTTATATCCAACCCACGATTATACCAACGGTACCTTTTCGACTGGCCACTTGCCACGGCCGACTATAAAAAATAATCGAGTTGGTCACGACCAAGGAGCTTATACACAAAACTGGAGGTTGAACGCCGAACGACGAAGTTACCTCGACTTTGCGTTACGTTTTAGTTCATGGAGAATTTCCCCTAAGATTTTGGTAACACACGGCCGTAACGGTAACGGCGGTAGTAACGCTCCAGGCCCTATACTACGAAGTGCAAAATCCGAACTTCGTATCTTGCCGTACCGCTGACACTAATATTATTTATTTTATTTTATACGAGATTGAGAGGGACGGTATGATACGAACCACGAAATTCGAATTTCGTAGTGGCATAGTAAAAGAGAAGTAGGTCCACTCCGACCCTTTAGGAGACTTAACTACCTACTCCGGCGCGGACGCTTAGGGTTGTTGACGTTTATTTTAGATTAATTTACCTACCGGCAAATAACTTTAGTACGAAAGTTAACTTAAAATTGTCTAATGTCTGTGTCTAGAGAAACCAGACAGATTCTATCATCATCATCATCATCATCTCAGCCTATATATGTCCCACTGCTGGGCACAGGCCTCCTCTCAGAATAAGAGGGCTTGGGCCATAGTTCCCACGCGGGCCCAGTGCGGATTGGGAACTTCACACGCACCATTGAATTGCTTCTCAGGTTTGTGCAGGTTTCCTCACGATGTTTTCCTTCACCGCAAAGCTCGTGGTAAACTTCAAATGTAATTCCGCACATGAATTTCGAAAATCTCAAGAGGTGCGAGCCGGGGTTTGAACCCACGACCCTCTGCTTGAGAGGCGATAGGTCAAACCACTAGGCCACCACGGCTCAGATTCTATGCCGTTATATTATTATTATTATACTAAATTTAAAAATATTATTTATAAATTCGCCGGAATGGTGATGGCGACTGTATACCTACCTTGCACGAAACTTTTACACTACACTTATATACCACTAATTTACAACTATACCTTATACAAAAAATACGTAAGTACGAGTACGCGATCGTAAAAGGTGATCATCTCGCCAAGCGAGCGCAAGACGAGCGAGCTAAAATCGAAACGTACGGCACCGACGGCAGCGCAGCATCGACTAAAGAAAATTTAATCCTTAAATTATCAGTGTGTGCGTGCGGCGGGTGCGTGCGTACCGGCGCCAACCGGCGCGCACACATTTAAGCCGCGCGATGTACTTTTGTTCGTAGTGAGCCTACTTGTCCTCTTTTACTATGCTAGTAGTCCCTCAGAGCCCCAAGAGTCCAACTATTAAATTGAGCGTATCGCGCTGTACCTTTGATCCTGCGCACGATGTATTTCTGGTCGGGGAACGCTTCCAGAAACGGCAGTACCGCCGCCAGCGATCCGCAGCCGACAGTCTTCGTGCTCTGGCGCAACCGCTCCACAGACACCTGATAAACATACATAACATTTGTGATTTAAAAAAAGAATACCCATAATTTTATGATACCAATCAAAAGGATTATTTTTTCCAAATAATATACTGAGCGGCAAAAAATCTGGCCCTCAAATGTATGCAATAATAGGTAATTTTGTACGGCTTAATTATTATTATTTTTTTTTCAAAATGTAGTAGCTTTTAATTCAACAATAAAGAAACCTGAATAGATTTAAAAAAAAATTACTTAAGCATAGGGGGAGGGGGTGTAGGGTTTTGCTGACTTTCGCTGAGAAGGGGGGCGGGGAGGGTTAAAATGACTATTTTTATGGTACGGTTTTAAGGTATTAAATATATGATTCTTCTTTCTTTGCTGCCCATTCCATTGCAGTGATTACGACAAAATGTTAATTGGTCACGTGTTTCCTCGCCCCCAGGACGATTTGGCAGAAAAAAATCCAGGCAAAGGTACCTACGTCAAAGGCTCATCCCGTCTTTAATTATCTAAGATCTACAGAGAGCCGTTGCAACTATTAGAAAAAGGATAGTTCCCTCTTTTTCCTAAAAATGCCATCGTACAATTTAAAGTTTTGGGGGGTTTCAAGAATACTTTATTATATATTTTCATCTAAATGCGTCCGTACTCTATTGCACCCGTACAACGACTGACAAACGTCACATAAGTAGTGTAACAACGGTCTACGAAGCCGAAATTAGCCGAGTCTCTTTTCCAAAGACCGATGTGCTATCTTTATGACCGGGTACTGTATTTGTAGGGATGTGTCAGATATTTTTGCACGCTCCGCTGTGGCAGATGTATGCAGTA
>NC_133472.1:6271723-6275133 GCF_025370935.1 Choristoneura fumiferana | reverse complement strand
GTTTTAACTTAACCTAACCTTCATTTCTGACATCTACTAAAACTTATAAGACGATTGAGGGTAAATTCATTTAAAATTAATTTGCCGACTAATCGTTTTTTCTTTGTTACTTACATCTATATGGTTAAATAATGTCGCCACGGCTGCCACCATTTCAAAACAAGTAAGGGACATTAAGCAATTTTACAGAGAGAGAAAAAACATGTTTTATCTCAGCCGTACGAAATTTTGCAATATTCGTTCCAAAAGTGATACTTTCTCGGTTTATTAGATTAAGCCGAATATCCAGTATATATATATGCACTTAATTCCTATATTGCATGTTTTATTGTGCCATACTAGGTTTAAATTAAACCAAATAAAAACTTACAGTCAACCGATCAATTTCAAAACCCAGATGTGTTGTCACTTTGTCATGATCTAGAGACTAAAAAGACTAAAAATCATAAGTTTTAATACGTACCTTTTTCAATTTAAATAAAACAAACAGTCAGCTAAGTAGTTTGTTCATTACAATAATTATTATAAAAAATAAAAAATACGGCACCAAGTCTTAATTTTTTTACTTTATATATTCCAACTACCTATTAATTACCATAATTACCATTACTATTATTGATTACTGAATGGGAGATTGATCCAAATATTTTTTCGGGACTGGGGTATCAGTGGTACTAGTTTAGGAGCGGATTCAGGAGCGGAAACAACAGTTGACTTTCATTTTCTTCTGGAAACATTTCTGGAGAAGGAATAGGGGGCTCACTTTAATTTTCTTGCGGAAGTATATATATCATAATAGCAAGATTGTTCTATTAGTAGAAGCAAAGATGAGCAAAATAAGCGACGAGGGTAGTATTTTGAACGTTAGTCGTTATTAATGGGATGAAAAAATAACATAAAATAGCAAAAACTAACACCGAAATAACGTGAAATGTTAAATGCACAGACATAAAACATAACACAAATGCTCAAGCTCAATAAAACCATGAGACACACACTCCCACGCTCAATAATAATACAGTATGATTACTTCCGATTTGGCACTCGGCAATTCTCGGCATACCTACATCGAGAGAGATCTGAAGTGCAATAGGTACTTAGCAGAGGTTTTGTTATTAATTACATGAAATAGGTTTGGGTATTTTATGTGATTAAATTCTGGGTTTTTAATAAGTATCCTATGAAAAAACACGAAAATTTACGTTTAAAACTGAGACGTCCCGAGTATTAAAGTAGAAATAATCTTACTGTATGAAGCGTAATAATTAAATATCCAAACATTTTGCAAAACATGTGTGTTGTATTTTGTGTGTTTGTTGGTATGTTGTCCGTCTTTCACGTCGAAACGGAGCGACGGATCGACTTGATTTCAGGCATAGAGATAGTTTATGGGCCAGAGAGTGACATAGGCTTCTTTTTATCCCGGAAAAATGCACAGTTCCCGAGGAACAGCGCGCGGTAACCGGATTCCACGCGGCGCGAAAGCTATTATTATAACATTTACTTACACAAAATGGTTGTTGTCTAAATTCAAAGCGTTGTTCACTATACGCTGCGATTGCCTTATTTCATTCATTTATTAGCCAAATTACGCTACGTTTAGCAAAATTTAACGTTACACGTGCATACAAACTCAATCTTGGCTGGCAACTGCGCGTTTAAATGAGTTCGAACAGCTCCAGCGCAATAGCATGAAGTTAGCGCGGCAGCACAGTGCTGCCAACAACGCGTCAAAATGAATAAAGAACAACGTATCTATAACATTTGACTTACAAAAACTAGTAACTTCAACTAACAAACACATACTACTTTCCAAAAAGTTACAATTAAACTCGTTTGACCATATCAAAACCTAGTAAGTCTCTCTGACTTTTTCAAAACCTAGTAAGTGCATGTCCCATACTAGTTTTTGAAATGGTTTTTGCCATACTAGGTTTTGAAATGGTCAAGCCGGTTTTTTTTCTGTACTTACTAGGTTTTGAAGTACTCGTATCTCTGAAGTTGAGCGAGATAGGCCTCTAAATGTTTTTGTATCTTGTAGGCACTTGCTAGAAACCACGTTTAAGCAAAAATCGCAAAATTGAGTTTTGAGACTTACTAGGTTTTGAAATGGTGCAGCCGTGCAGTAAAACATCCAACAGATGGTGATTGCTTCGCCATTGATGGCCTTGTCATCGAAATACTTATTATCACATTAGTTTTACCAAACGAAAGCACCGCAGCCCATAAGCTTGTAGTGATAGTAAAATTTATAAGCTACAATAAGTCTGCTTAAAAATTATACAGAAAAATAGTAAAGAGATATTTATGACAACTCCATTATGGTTTCTAAATGATTCGGAGTTATGATCGGTAGTAATAGTGGCTAAGTATTAAATAGTGAGTATTATAACAGAAAATTGTATGACAAACATTTTCGGAGTTCCAATAATCGGGGTTGAAAAATTATGCCAACTTTGGCGCACCTTATAATAACATGTAATAGAAAAAAATAAAGCGCTGAGTATAGTATAGTGTAGTGTAGTGTAATGAGGTGAAGCGTAGTAGCGATAGAGACCACTGGTGAATGACAAATACAAAAACCGGCCAAGTGCGAGTCGGACTCGCGCACGAAGGATTCCGTACCAAAAAACGGCAAAAAATCAAGTTTGTTCTATGGGTGCCCCCTTTAATATTTATTTTATTTGAATTTCATTATTTATTTTTAAAGTGATTATACAACTAAATTTAGTTAAAAAATATTAAATATTCTGTAAATATTTCAAGTGTCTACCAACAACATGGCAACAGCCATTATTAATATCAAGCAAAAAAAACGGCAAAGGAAATCACAGCTTTTGTATGGGAGCCCCCTTTTAATATTTATTTTATTCTGTTTTTAGTATTTGTTGTTATAGCGGCCACAGTTATAACATAATATTGAAAAAATTTAAACTGTAGCTACAGTGGCAGACGGACGGACGCGATAGCAAAAGTGTAGTTATTGGGTTTCCGTTTTTACCCTTCGGGTACGGAACCCTAAAAATGATAAATGCTGAGATTTGATACATAAACAAAGGTTGAGGATGTATATCGGCGGGCGATCGTAAAATCGGCCAGATCACGAAATTCCTAGCACATAATGAAATGGCGCCATTTCATGATATGCCTAAAAGAGGCATATCACGATGTGCCTGAAAAAACAAACGGCAGATCGATTAGAGCAACGCATTCGTCGATATTCCTAGCTTTATACCGCACATCGTGCATTTGCTGAAAAAAAAGATAAATTAGGTACGACGAGCGAAGCGAATTCACATGTGACCACTACGCAGGAGCCGAGCGAAGCGAAGCGAGATAATCTGGTAGTCATCCAGGATGGTCTCCGCAGGCTCTTCAACGTTAATATGGCATCGACTTGAAATTTGGTA
>NC_133472.1:6250834-6271623 GCF_025370935.1 Choristoneura fumiferana | reverse complement strand
AGTTAGAAAATAACTTTTTCACTTCTCACGCTCGTAAAGTTCGTGTTTATGCTGGATCTAGGCGACATAAAATGTTTTTTAATGCTCTAGTGCATAAAGTAAAATCAGGCCAAGACCAAGGAAATCAGGTGTAGACAGCCATAAACAAAGAAATTTCTACATATATTTTTAAAAAATCAATCAAATCAATGAAAATAGATCAATAAAACCAAAAATTTATAGTTATAATAGTAATGCGTGAACAATAAAAGGTACATAGAAAGTGAGCAATTGTTTCCACAGATACTATTTAATTTCATCGCAATCTAAGTGAAAAGCAGTGTAAAACTCGAGCATTAAACCCATTTTTCCCTCGAAGTGTCTATTCGCCCTCGCTGTACCGGCTCGGATGGTTATATGAACGCCTCGGGTAAAATGACTCGTTTTATGCTCTTGTTGCACAATCTACTATTTATGCTCTAGTCTAGAGTATAAAGTGAAATGAGTGAAGTGTATCTAAATAAGTAATCTTGTCTAAGTTTGGAACAGTTTCGTTATGGACAAAAATAGGTATAACGACCTAAAAGAGGTCCTTACGAAATTTTGTTACCAAAATATTTAATCAAACAAGCTTACGCGACAGCAGTGTTAATTTTTAAGGTTTCATTACTTTACAAAGTTTTGATTTTTTGCGCAACGGCCTCCTTAATTGAACAAGTTTCGATATTCAATTTGCCAGGCTTCTTACGTCATCGGGGTAGGGTAGTGAAAAGTTCAACTAAAATTTGCTAAAGATTAAAAAAAGAAAACGCGATTTCCCGGGTAAATATTCAGGGAGGCCGTACCGTCCCTTTCACTCTCGTATTAAAGAATATTAGCGCCAGCGGGACGGAAAGATACGAAAGGCCAGGTTTCTTGCGGTGTTTATTTCGTCATTACCGTTTCGGTCAGTATTATTAAAGCCGGCCAAGGAAATAGGGTTCCGTAGCCATTACGAAAAAATTGAGCAATATTTTTCTAAGGATTTCGTATTTTATGGTTCCGTAGCCCTATTTCGGGCGTGTCCGACACGCTCTTGGCCGGTTGTTTACATGTATACCCGTGATAAACCCCCTATCTCAACTGATAAAAACTGCAGATGTGATTTTTAAATCGGTGATCAGGTGTTGAGAATTTTTTAATAGCCCTAGCCAAAATGGAATTTAATAGATAGAATAGAATAGAATAGAAATACTTTATTCATCCACAACACAGAATGGCATAACAAGACTTAAAAATATACATATATCATTCATTAAAGTTAAACTACAATTAATTTAATTAACTAAAAGCTATTGATACTTTACAAATCAAAATGTTTCGAAGAGAAGAAGTGAAAGTTTAATGAGAAATTATATAAAATTAATTGAGATATATATATGCAGCATGCACATACCCACACACGCCCACACATATGTATACGAGTGTGTGTACGTACGTACATACTTACATAACCTATCATCATCCAGCCTATATACGTCCCACTGCTGGGCACAGGCCTCCTCTCAGAACAAGAGGGCCTAAACCAGAGGGCATAAACCTATATATACATGTAAACATAAACAACGAGCAGGCCGTGTGCTGTGGAAAGATAGGGCGCTGACTCAGCTATAATCCTGCGAAGACCGCAGCGCTAATATTCAGCCGCAACCAGTACAGAAGAGGTCTATGGAGATATGGTGCGTGCAAACAAAAAAACGCGATATCAGATGATACATAGATGAGGTTTTATCGTAAAAAAAAAACGTTATTCTTCGAACTTCCTCCATCCACCGAATGTATGGTCATCCTAAATTAGCTGAAGTTAAGTAGTTTTATCAAGTGTCACCACTTTGGCGGGGAATTTGACATGGTCGCACGTCAAAGTTTGTTTAAGAAATTGACTTATCACAGAGTTTTTAGGCTCATAGAGTAAACCATGTGTAGAGTGACAATGATTTTTAATAAAAAGTGATTTTTCATCTAATAATTATTTTAGAAAATAGGCTTTTTGTTTCATGTAACTTTAACTGGTTGCCGCCAAATACTGACCGAGATAAATATGGGTTCCTGATCGATCAACGATTAAAATCATCGTGTAAATCAATCATCATCATCATCCCAGCCTATACGTCCCACTGCATGGCACAGGCCTCCCCTCGAGGGCTTGGGCAGTAGTTCCCACGCGGGCCCAGTGCGGATTGGGAACTTCACACACACCATTCAATTGCTTCGCAGGCTTGTGCAGGTTTCCTCATGATGTTTTCCTTCACCGTCGCAGATCTATAGATGGATATATTTATTTATTCATTATTTATTTATCTCAACGTTTGTGAAATGCGTTTGTTTCTCTATTTCCATGCTATAAAGAGTTTAAATACGTACATACATATTCCCTATTTCATAGCATAAGCCTCCTACCAAATCGTTTCTTATACCGCCGCCTGCGCAGCCGGCGTGAAAACAATCACACGTGCGCTGTAACTGTAGCCGGTCCAACAAGGAGGCACAGAGGCGCGGCGGTGCGTACGCGCACGGCATATGTTTACGTTCACCATATGAAGTGCTCCTTGACAATGATTTTCAATGTTATTGCGAAATCTTCGGACCGTTTTTAGAGTTCCGTATCGCGTAAGAAAAAAACGGAACCCTTATAGGATCACTTATTTTCTGTCTGTCCATCTGTTAAGATCCTTTTTCCCAAGCTGAAATTAATATTAGGTATAGATAGAGCCACGAGAGTTGAAGTGAATGATTACACACAGCTACAACATGTCGTGTACCTAATGAATGACAGCAGGATTTTGACATTTACTCATTCAGTTCAATCATTCTCCTTTTGTATTCTTCTTTTTTTAGCTATATGTGTTATCATTCACTTCAGCTCTCGAATCGAAAGTGTGTGTTTTGTGTATCTATGTTTGTCCGTCTTTCACGTCGAAACGGAGCGATGGATCGACGCGATGTTTGGGATGACGTAGCCTACTTTTGACTTCGGAAAAATGCACAGTTCCCGAGGGAACAGCGCGCGATAACCGAATTCCACGCGAGTGAAGCCGCGGGGAAAAGCTAGTACTTAAATACCCACGTCTCGAACTCACCCGGTTGTGCAGCGGCAAAAATTATGTCATAGGCTAGATTGCCAAAAATAATTAGTCTGTCAGTTAGATTTTCAAAAAATATCAGACACTTATATTGCAATAGTCAATTAAACAAAGAGTTACGGACATACCAGAGGATCCAGCAGCTGAATTGAAACTTCGGGATTCTTAAAATTTCCCGTGGGAGTTTCCGTAAATTAAAGGTGCGACCAAACCGCTGCTTAAAAAACGGTGACGGCACGGAATCGCAGTGACGCGCCGTATGCGCTGCGCGCCGTTTTTATCGCATGCTCTCCACCCCGCTGCTTAGAATACGGAATCGCAGTGAAGTGCCGTAAACGTCAGGACTTTACCGAACAAAAGTCTGGTCGTTTACGGCCCGTCACTGCGATTCCGCATCGTTTGCGTATTTTAAACAGCGGTGTGGAGAGCATGCAAAAAAAACGGCGCGCATACGGTGCGTCACTGCGATTCCGTCCCGTCACCGTTTTTTAAGCAGCGGTTTGGTCGCACCTTAAATCGTGGTTTTCGTTGACAAACAATCATGTCAAATTTTATGACTTTAAGCCCAGCGGTTGTTATTGCGAGATTTTATCCCTATCCCGTGAGAATATCGTAACCTATGTTTTATTACAGATATCCAGCTATCTACATACCAAATTTCATCCAAATCCGTCCCGCCGTTTTAGCGTGAAGGAGTAACAAACATACTCACTCACAAACTTTCGCATTTACAATATTAATATAGTAGGATATCCGATACAAGTTCCGTATCACGTCACGTCACACCTTTACTAAAATCTGTGTGTTTAGGAGTGACGTCACGTGCCTCAACTCCCGAACTTTGTCGCGCTTCATTTTTGTAAAAAAAAATACCCAGGAACGTACCTAAGTTAAAGTTAGTAATGGATTTAGTGGTGTAAAACTATTTTTTTGTTTTAGAATCCAACCCGATAATGTACGAAACCAAGCCGGTACAGAACTACCCGGCCGGCTACCCCGACAACGGTCACAATCTTCTTCAGATGATCAAATGCCACGAAGACAGTCTACTGCGACTCCACCATTTGACAGGTGAGACGAAATAGCGCGCCTCGCGTCTACTAGAGAGAGACCCCGCGACAGCGAGACCTTCCTTTTATTAAGTTCCTTACACAGGTAGAATAGAACGATGTCACTGTAAAATTGGGTATTGGTGGCTTTTGACTTATTTGGTTATTAGAAGCTTCGCTAATATTTTTTGTCAGGCGTTTTAAGGGTATCTGTCAGGGTATTGTAAACCTACAAAGTGTCTGGTAATGATGGAAGTGCTTACTAATAGGTAGAATAGAATAAATAGAATGTTTATTTGCATAGAATAACTAGGTACATCGGTGTTCTTAGGTGGTATGTGACAATAAAGTAACTTATTCTGCTATTTGTAGTAAATAATACTAGCATGCAAATATGTGGGTATGATTAAAACATAAGTATCTAGAGAGAATAATGATATCATTCCGCATGAATGAGTATAACGAATTTGCCTATCCAAATTTCATTGCTGCGGATCAGGCCTAACTGTGTTGGAAACATAATTATATAAAAAAATCAGCCTTTATAAAAAAATAACGAAGGCCGGAGGAAGGTGTTGGGTGTGTTGGGTCTTGGTTCAAACCCAAGAACACAAAAAAGGCGTTAGTCATACTTATTTAGTACGAGTACGAGGTTCTGTGTGTCGCTCGTAGACAAAACTGCACTTCGAATATGTACCGAATTAGTTTTTGCGTGATAGAAAGATATTCTCAAACAAATTCAATCAAAAATAACCGTCTTGAGAACACATTAGTACTGGGATGTCAGCTTCAGTATTGGCATTCTAGCTTGGTGACAGGCACCTCTGTGTCTGGCGTAATGAGCGTTACGGAATTATCCCCAGATCTCTTCGTGACACATAGCTGGTTGGCGGCCATTTTGACTGGTTGGAATAAGCATCCATTTGTAATTTAGTCTGTGTGTGAACTTCAGAAATCCACCACGTATGCCATACAGAGAAAGAGACAGCGAAAGAGAGATAGAACAGCGTGAAATTTACTTACACGAAATTACTAATAGGCTGCACATCGTATTACAGAAAAAAATCATGAAGACTCTGTCTTCATTTAGAGCTAACTTTTCTCATAACACATGATTCCATTACATATGAGATACGAAACTAAGTGTAACAAAGTCTTCCATAATCCAGTTTGAATATGTGGCATCAGCATACATAATTCCTTGAAAGAGTGAAGGCAAAAATGTTATCTCCGCTTGAGCTCCATTTTGGTAGGCTTTGGGAAACTAGAGTAAAATTTGCTAAGGACAAGTTTGCTGTCGTTTGCATACTTACAAGTTAACATTAATAGGTTTACACATATTTGATACCCAGAAAAATACATTACTTACAACTCTCAGCATAGTTTTGCAGCAGGCCGCAACGTTGTATTTCTGTAGTGGACTTCCTACTTAATATCTGTAGATGAATGTCACTTATTATATAAAATTTTTGTTTTTCAGTACTCATGGGGATTCGTAAGTAATCAGATTAGCGATCATATTAATATATATTTAATGTCGGCGTCAAAGACGCCCATTATTATTATTTTTTTCATTTTTCTTTTTTTTATTATTTATTAAGACAATTTGTTGTCACATAGGAAAACATTGCATTTAAGACATGATAAGATATAGACCTGGAGTGCCATAACAGTAATAAAGTATACATCGGTAAACAGGAATGGTAGGTAGATGTTTCTTAATAAAATAATTAAGGAACGATTTAAAATCCCTTGACATCTTTTATATTTATATAGGTATAAAGTACTTGTCAGCGGAGGCGAGTTTTACCTGCTTCATCCTTGTCTGATACGTCATTATATAAACATCTCACTCCTTTTCCTTTTCTCTTTCATGTCATAATGCCCTCTTCTCGTTACCCTTATCTTCTGTGTAGCCGAAAATTCAATGAGGGTTTTCCGAAATATCGCTAGATGGCGTTAGTATCGTGAAGTCCGTTTGGCGTTTGCGTCATGTCTGTGGTTGGTTAAATAACTAAATGAGCCAATCGCAAGCAAACGTCAAACGTCAAACGGACCACACGATACGAACGCCATCTAGCGATATTTCGCCTCTGTGAAAACCCTCGTTGCACTTTAGTTTTTAGCAATGCACAGATTTTTTTACAAGCTTTTCTTTAGCTTGCCCTGTTTATTTTTGGAAGCTAAATTTGACCCACTTCCAGCGGTCCGATTGACTGGAAGTTTGGCATACTTATGTAAATTTGGTGACAATACAATAATCTGGTAGTGTCATCTTGGTGGTCCTGCCAGGATCGTCTCCGCCGGAAAGAAATCTTAAATGGTTAACAGTCATCATCATCATCATCATGTCAGCCGAAAGACGTCCACTGCTGGACATAGGCCTCCCCCAAAACTCTCCACTCAGACCGGTCTTGTGCTTTCCGCATCCACCGCGATCCCGCGATCTTAACCAAGTCGTCGCTCCATCTTAACAGTACCGACTTGAAATTTGGTACGGACATGCAGTTTAGATGACAATGCAAGTACAGTCAACAAAAAGTACAGTCAGCAAAAAAAACTGGTATTAAAAATGTTTTTTTAACAGAAACTTATATCTCTTTAAAATTTTATCATGGGGTGATTTGTTTTCAAAAAATTATCCCCTGCTTTAGTATCACTTCCAGTGCCCTTAGTGTAAGTTTTCGGTTACAAAATACGTCTCGATCGCGTTCGCGTTAAAATCTCAATTTGTATGGAAACACGAACATCACAAACGTTCCGCTAGAGGCGTTTTAACACTCGTTTCGTCTCGTCGACCACTCCTTTTTGACGACCGGACACCTGACTATATATATGAAGCTTAAAATCCCGGGTTCGATCCTAGGTCGGGGCATAGATATCTGTATGACGAATATCTCAAGCCTCGAACATTTAATATGTATTTAAGTACGTACATATCTATCCGTTGCCTAGAACCCATAGTACAAGCTTTGCTTAGTTTAGGACTAGGTTAACTGGCGTTAATTCTCCCATGATATTTATTTATTTATAACTTATTTACTTATTTCTTTTCACTAGCCGCTCGACAACAAGGCACGTACGACCAAACCTACCAAAACGATCTATGGTACTCCAAACAGCAGTACATAAAGCCAGTAGAGTACTTGGCTTACGAAGACAGCATCCGACGGAAGCTAGACGAAGCGAAAGGTGAAGAAGAAGAAGAAAAAGACAAAGATGAGAGGAAGAAGCCGAGAAGGAATCGAACGACGTTCTCCAGCCAGCAGTTGGCAGCGCTGGAGAAAGTGTTTGAGAAGACTCACTATCCGGATGCGTTTGTGAGAGAAGATTTGGCTGCCAGAGTTAATCTCACTGAGGCTAGAGTTCAGGTAAGTTGGTAGTGATGAAAAAGAGGTACTTGGTAGAATTTATTTCGTACTAGCATTTGCCCGCGGCTTCGCCTGCGTGGAAATCGGTTATCGCGCACACGCAGGGAACACCTCGGGAACTGTGCATTTTTCTGAGAAAAAAAGTGGCCTATGTCACTCTCTGGCCCATAAACTATCTGCATGCCAAAAATCACGTCGATCCGTCGCTCCTAGTAGGAAGTATGAATGTAACATAAGTAGGTACCTACACGAAGAGTTTTAATAGGTTTAATATTAGTCGATCCGCGCGTCGTCGCTCGTCGTTGGCCACAAAAGTACAGACCATAATTAAAATAACAACTGTGTACTGTAACAGGGAACGGTAACGTTACAGAGTACAGTCCAACCTTTTTGATTCCTGACCCACCGCAGAACGTTGTCACATTATGTGTCATAATAAATTCCCTCAGAGGCGTCTTTACCTATAGCGCAGGGTGTGCGTTGCACACGGGCGCAGCGGTGTTAGGGGCGCCGGCCGCGGCACTTTGTACCTATTCCATTTTGACCGCGCGCTTCCTAGATGGCGCTAAAATAATAATTGCACACGGGCGCTACATGGGCTAAAGACGTCGCTAATGCAACTATGACTTTTTCTACGAAAAGGTTCCACAGTTGGTCATGATCACGATTTGTTCGAGTGTACAGTCGAGGGCATTAATATTTATACAGCCATATGTATAATATCGACCTTATTATTTAGTGGGATAAAGGTACAACTCGTAATACTTATGTACCTAGATGTTTTTGATGTCTTCGTATCGAACTTATGTAAGTAAATACAAAATATTTATGACCTTGACTGTACAACCTCCTGTTAAAATTGTTATTTTTAAGGTTCCGGCAAATATGTACTTATTTGTCCAATAGGGTTCAGTCGCCAAAAAATGTTGAGAGCCGGTTTGAAGATGGGTGTCCAAATCACGGAAGAATAAAAACAAGTGGAAGCGGTATATAGGGTTCCGTAGCCATTATAAGCAATATTTTTCTAACGTAGTCTTCCAAGTTTAGGTATATTTTATACCCTAGGCTGCTGTTTACTCTTAAACTACTAATAATTCTCAAGCCAACTTAGCTGTTATAGTTTTCCTTGAAATTTTGATATAGTTACTACCATACTGAATTTTTTCAAATTTTTCTACCCGTCAGTTTAGATTTTAGAGGGGGGGGGGGCTATTTTAATGAAAATTTGCACTTTAAAATTGAATATTTCACAAAAAAATCACTGAATCGAAAAATCGTCTTAGCAAACCCCTAATGGTTTTAAAATACCTCTATAACGATACCCCACAGTAAAGGGTTGGATGAGAAAAAAAAATCACCCCCACTTTACGTCTATAGGAGGTAAGTACGCTAAAAAAAACTGTTTTTGATTTTTTTATTGTACTATTTTGTCGGCATAGTTTATATACATATCCGTGCTAAATTACAGCTTTCTAGCATTGATAGTCCCTGAGCAAAGCCGCGGACAGACAGACAGACATGGCGAAACTATATAAGGGTTGCATTTTTGCCATTTTGGCTCCGGAACCCTAAAAACAAGGAATGTCGCGACTCTACTAAACGTGACCATACTCTACGCAATTTGAACACGACTGTCATTGGAGTAAGCGTACAGCCGCTTACCTGTGGCACGCACGCTGTACCTACACATAATCACTTCCACTTGTTTTTATTCTTCCGTGGTCCGAATACAGGGTTTTGGTGTTTTGGTTCTACTTTAAATTTCGAAGCCGATTATAATGGAACAGAGACAAGCATCTTCTAAGGCTGCTAAGCTACCTTATATTCAGTACGATAATAGCGATACTATATGTTGTGTTATATTTTAGAACTAATGAGGTGCATGGCTGTCAACATACTTCTACCAATAAATTAGCAAACCATATAGTTCAGCAAATGAACTATAGATGGCGCTGTATCGAATAATCGCGGGCTTAACTTGCGATCAATTTAAGTATTGTTGATCGAAGCTTGCGATAAAACGATTCCTCAGAAAAAACCCTAATCCGTATCTTTCCCACAGGTATGGTTCCAAAACCGCCGCGCCAAGTTCCGTCGCAACGAGCGTTCGGCGTTGTCAAACCATCGCACCAACAGCCAAACCACCCCCGAACCGATTCCAGTACCTATCGGGATCCCCACAGACACCAGAACGGATCTACGGAACAAAGACTGGCTCCACTTCCAACCAAACCTAAACTTCAACGTGCCTCTCGTCAATTCAGGGCTCTACCAAAACGAGTACCTTATGATGCAGAACAATCGGCAATACCAAAATCCTAGTTCACTCATGACCCAAAACATGTCGTATAGTGGGGAGAGCGGGTATGGGTCATGTGGAATTATGGGGTACACTGGAACTTTACAATCGGCGCATGCCCCATATAATCTGAATTTAAGACTGCGACCGCACGATTTCTCGATTAACAATATCACGTTATAGTAAACTAAGAATTGTGTAATAAATATTTTTACATTATACATTGTTTTATTTTAAAATTTTATTGTCAACTGGGTCACAGAATAAATAATAGTACAATTACCCAGGTGCCATTCAATCAGCATTTTTGTATAACAACGTGAATCATAATAAAAATTATATAGGTAATATAATAACAATAACTTTGAAAGAATAACGGTTAATGTATTTCAGAGTGTCATCTACCAGCTCGCTACTGAATGTTTAAACTTTAATAACGCCACCTGCACTTAAAATATTAAAATTATATTAGTGACAGCTCCATATTACGTTTAAGGTGGCGCCATCTATCGATTATTGAATGTTCAAGAAAGGCAACGGCACCTAGCGCCTAGCATATTTATATTTGTAACAGCGCATTTGTATCTAACAGCCGGCATTTCAACTGAACGTTTAAAGTGGCGCCATCTATTGATTGTTGAATGTTCAAGAAAGGCAACACCACCTAGCGCCTAGCGTATTTATATTTGCGACAGCGCCATATAGTGTCTTTTGGTGAAACACTTGTGTTCAAGGCATCTAACAGCTTGCATTGCATTTGCAACTGAATGTTTAAGGTGGCGCCATCTATCGATTATTGAATGTTCATGATAAGTAACGCCCTCTAGCGCCTTGTGACAGTGCCATATAGTGCCTTTTGGTGAAACGTGAAACGTTTGTGCTAGCGACATCTAACAGCTTGCAACTAAATGCTTAAGGTGACGCCATCTACCGACATTCATGGGTAGGTATAAAATATTTTTCAGAACTACCATCTATAGAGCGGATTTAAAGTAGCGATTACAAGTTTAATATGGATATGACTAGTGCAATTGGTGAGATGGCGCGCCATTACATGTTCTAGAAAACGTCTCCTAGCGCCTAGCATAATCATGTCTATGACAGTGCATATAGTATATTTCGGTGAAGCATTTGTGATAGCGGAATCTAACAACTTAATGATTCAAGTGGCGCCATCTATCGATCTTCATGTTGTTATTAGTGACATCAGCACCATCTAGTGGCTCATATTAAAATATTTACAATAACGACATCTAGCTACCCAAGTTAAAACCTTTTTCAAAAGCTCCATCTAGTAGCTCACAATTGAATGTTCATAATAACACCACCTTTGCAGGTGGTAGGACCTTGTGCAAGGTCCGCCCGGATTGCTACCACCATCTTGCTCGCTAATCCTGCCGTGAAGCAGCAGTGCTTGCACTGCTATGTTTCGGCGTGGAGAGTAAGACAGCCGGTGAAATTACTGGCACTTGAGGTATCCCATCTTAGGCCTCTAGGTTGGCAACGCATCTGAAATACCCCTGGTGTTGCAGATGTTTATGGGCGGTGGTGATCTCTTACCATCAGGAGACCCACTTGCTCGTTTTCCATCCAGTCGAATAAAAAAAACCTAGCGTCTAGCATGTTAACAATTATGACAGCGCCATCTAGTGGCGTATGATGAAACATTTATGATAGCGCCATCTCGCCGCTCCCAACTGAATGCATAAAGTGGCGCCATCTATCTTTAAGAATGTTAATATTTGTGATGTGATAGCCATCTAGGCGTTTCAGTTGAAACATTACTAATAACTCCATCTATCTGCCTTTTTTATCATTTTTTATTCGACTGAATGGCAAACGAGCAAGTGGGTCTCCTGATGGTACGAGATCACCACCGCCCATAAACATCTGTAACACCAGGGGTATTGCAGATGCGTTGCCAACCTAGAGGCCTAAGATGGGATACCTCAAGTGCCATTAATTTCACTGGCTGTCTTACTCTCCACGCCGAAACACAACAGTTCAAGCACTGCTGCTTCATGGCAGGATTAGCGAGCAAGATGGTGGTAGCAATCCGGGCGGACCTTACACATGGTCCTACCACCTGCAGAAATGCCTAAATTCAAATATTATCGAAATATTTCCGAAAGCGCCATCTAACTTTTTGCAACTGAATGCTTAAAGTAACGCCACCTTATTTGAATCATGGCAATATTAATGACAGCAGCCATGTGGAATTAAGAGAAGCATTTATAATTGCCAATCTAGTAGCACGCAATGAGGTTTTTCACAGAGGCGAAATATCGTTAGATGGCGTTAGTATCGTGAGGTCTGTTTGACGTTCGCTCGTGATTGGTTGAATAACTGAATGAGCCAATCGCAAGCAAACGTGAAACGGACTTCACGATACTAACGCCATCTAGCGATATTTCGCCTCTGAGCAAACCCTCATTGATGGTTTAAGTTGGTAATACCTAGCGCCTATTGTTAATATCTGGCTGGCTGGTTTCAACTGAAGTATTACAATATTTAAAATAACGCCATCTAGCTGCTTGAATGAAACATTTCTGGCAGTGCCATCTAGTGGCTCGAAACTGAATGTATACAATAGCGCCATCTAGCTGGTTATAACCAAGAAAGTATTACAGCGCCATCTATGGCACAACCATATAATTATGACACTAGTCGTAACTCAAAAACCTACGTATAATAATGCCATCTTGAGGTTCCTATTAAAATATTAGAGACAGTGTGCCACGTACAAGCTTCAATTAAAACATTTAAACGCTACCAATCTGCTCACAACTGAATGCTTAAGATAGCTCCATCTAGCGGCTCTCAGCCACACATTTATTATAGGACGCCATCTGGTGACTAGAACACGAATACCAGAATACAACATTGACAAAACATTCTAGTCGTCAGTCATTTGATTTAGTATATCGAATATTAATAAATATTTATTTATTTGGTGAAGTTGAGTCAAATAAAATATTCAACTATTACGCAGCAGAGACTTTTTAAACCGAACTATGGAAACATTTTGTGTAGTGTGTTGCGCCTTGCGCCACATTCTAAAATTGAGCAATGTTTATATGTAGATGTAACTTATGCCCGTGTTTCGAGATCTCGAAAACGACTCTACTGAATTCAATTGATTTGTTATAATGAGTTTTGGGGGCAAAGAGTATGAGAATGCGCTTCAGGTAGTTATTTTATTGGAACTTTGTGGCGCTATCTCTGTCGAATGTCTGAATTATCTCGAAAGACCCCGAGTGTTTTCTAGGTGGACGACCTACTGAATATATACCCACAGTAGAAGCAAATCTATCAGGGGCCAATTTATGAAGTCAAACTCTAAAAAAATGTAAATCAAACAGTAATTTGGCGCAACACAAAGATCTTTCATAATATTAGATTAATTAGAACTGTAATTTTCTAAAGTAAAGGCAACGGGAAAAGATTATAATGGCATGTGAGAAAAAGGAGCGAGAATCTAAAAATGACGTATCAGACTGGATGCAGTTCTCCTCTCGTTAGCCTTAGGTACTTTACTATTCTACTCGTATTTTAAATCAAGCAAATTTTTCTTTCCTTTTGACTGGTATTTTCGCAGATGTGACTTCAAAAATAAGCCCCAGTGTTAGAGCTTGACGAGGGTTTTTCCTGTGTCCAACGATACAACGCTATTTAATTACCTTCAAGATGTATTACTTCGCAAATTACAAGAAACGTCTCCGACTGAGCATCAAACAAAATCTTTCCTTTTTGTTGAAGAAACAATGAGGATGAACCTTTGGAAAAAAATAGAGTTGTTCACTGGACACTGGACGCACAGCATTGTCTCAAATACAATCGCAAAGCAAATGGTCATTTGTATTTATTCAAATCAATCACAGAGGAGGTACTCGACTCCTGGATACAGTAATATAATAACAAAACAAATCGAATGAAACTACAACATTGTGCAAAACAAAGTACCAGAATAATTTTACATGTCATTCTGCAAGTAATTCAATTCAAAATTAAATAGGAAAAGATCAAAGATCGCCCCATTAGCTTTCTGATAATTCTGCGAATGTCAGGGCTGAATAAGACGTGGCTTGTAAACTTTCTTCTTGGACGGTAATACTGCAAGTTTTCGGTTGGATGTCCATTCTGTAAGTACGTTTGCAGTTAGATTTTTGGCACATTTAAGTATGCAATAATGATGAATGAGACAACAAATTATACTTATCAGACAAAGACCTGCCACCAGATAAACCATATAAACCAAGAGCCATCATTCCGTTTGGATTGATACAGTGAATATAAGTATACAAAAAATCAGCCAAATGCGAGTCCGAGTTCTGTACAAATTAGTCTTAGAGCTGTAAAGTGCATCGTTAGCTTGTGCCCCGCTCAAAGAGTAAAGTAATATGGCCCCGCTTCCTTCCCTCCCCTTGCAGCTAAATTGCTGTTTTCAGAAACGTAAAAAAAATACGGCAACGGTAGGAATATATAACGAATTTAAAAGGAAAACTATCACAGCGATGTAGGCTTTAAAAGTTAATGAGTTACGGTCGACCAAACTCAATGTTGAATATTTATCGCCTATTTTCACGGAAGTTCGCACTGCGCGTAACCTGACACGGCTTGGCCGGTTTCCCTAGTGGTGTTTTCAAGTGATGTGATTTTAAAAATTGATTCCCACTTAATAATTCGATTTGACCGGTAGTTTGTAGCAATATTTTTGCACCATTTTCAAATGATATTGTCAAAGATGGTATTTGGAAAATCGACCTCATGTTGTCACCTCCGTCTGCGATTAAAGTATTTATTGTAGGCACGTATAGCCTTCGTCTGGGAGCGAAAAGTTGCCCTACATGCCGTTTATGCAAAGAGGTGCAGGGTACCGATTTTTAAAATCACATAATTCTGTCAATTTTTTTTTGTTAGCCTATTTTTGAGTCCCACTGCTAGGCAAAGGCCTCACCTCTCTTGCTCCACTCCTGCCTATCAATATATGGCTTAAAAATAATTTCGATGGTTTGACAAGATTAACATTGCTAGCGCAATGTTGGAACTGTATTGTGAAACGTATATAATATCCTAAAAATATTGTTTGTTTTTAAACAGGCGGCATATTTCCACAACCGATAGTAAATTATATACAGAAGACAATTACAATTTCCAGACGCCATTTAAAACAAACTTAATTTTAGCCTTAAAAACAAATTTCTTTTATTTAAACAAGACAAGCTTGACAGAAGAACGTCATAGAGCTGTTACAACCATAGAGGTTGCGCCGCACCAACACTCCTCCTCGCGACTCTATGCCAGCCCGAAGTGGATCATCAGCTCCTTGAGCCGTGGCCCTGATAGCCCCTTCGTCAGTAAATCAGCCGCCATCTTCTTGTCTCCAAATATTCCAAGCGTATTTGTTTATTCTGAATGCAGTTCCTTATATAGTGCATCTTCAAATCGATGTGCTTGGATTTTGATGAACTATAGGGTTTGACTGAGCTTCAATGCGGCTTGATTGTCATTTGAAATCTTGACGCAATCTATGTGAATCCCCAGGTCATTAAATAGCACTTCAGGTGTATGGCTTCTTTTGCTGCCTCAGTACACGCACAATACTCCGCCTCTGCTGTGTGGAAAGCGGCGCGACGACCAACTGATACAGCCTCCTGCGTATATGAAGCAGTACCGGAGAAAGACTTGCGGTCTAAATTGCAGGCGCCCCAGTCCTGCCAATACATTTGTTCGGTTCTCTTAAAATTTAGACCGATACTAGATGTGCCCTTGAGGTATCTTAACACACGTTTGGCACTCTTGAAGTGTTCGGCACTGTAGCTATCGTTGAATTGCGAGAGGTAACTGACTGCGAACATAATATCAGGTCTCGTAGCTACTGCTAGATACATAAGTGTTCCAATCAAGTTTTTATATGGCAATTCTTTATCTTTTGTACTTTTGTCCGCTTCAAGCGTTAGCCCTGGTTCTATAGGGGTACTCGTTGCTTTGCATTCGTCCATTTTAAATTTAGTTAATGTGTCCTTGATATATTTTTCTTGGCAAAGTTTCACTGTATCTTTAGTGTATTTAAAATCAATTCCGAGCATTCTCTGTGGTATTCCCAGATCTTTATTTCAAATTTGTGTGCAAGCATTGTTTGGATTTCTTGCATAGTCTTAGGACAGTTGTAAGCTATTAGTAAATCGTCTACCCATATGGCTGTGATTACTTTAGCTCCTCCTTTCTGTAGTATGTATACACACGGATCTGCTTGTGATGGAACAAAACCAATATTACGTAATTCCGTGTCTAATCGGATGTACCACTGCCTCCCGGATTGTTTTAGACCATACAAGGATCGTTGTAATTTGCAGACTTTTTCTCCCTTAATGTCTCTAATACATTTTAACATGTCTTTAGCTTTGTTGTATATAGTCAGCTCATTATTTCCGCTCTCATCGATAATTATTTCTGTCACATACTTTTCCAGGTTTTCAGGTACCTTCATAGTGATGTCTTCCTCTATGTCGCCGTTCAGATACGCTGTCGTGACATCCATCTGCTTTAATTTCATGCCTTCTTCGACAGACATTCCAACGACGGTTCTGATGGAGCTTAACTTGGCCACAGGTGCGAAAGTCTCATTAAAGTCTATTCCAGGTCTTTGGGTGAATCCCCGAGCAACAAGTCTTGCCTTCTTTGTTTCCGTATTATCCGGTCCAGTTTTTGTTTTAAGAACAAGCTTGTAGTCGATGAGTTTCATGCCACTGGTTTTCTTCGTGATTTTCCACGTCTCATTCTTAATATGTGCTTTTATTTCAGCTTTGATTGCGTCGTGCCAGTCGTCTTCAGTTTCATTTTGTTCAGACAAGTATGTCATATCCGACACGAGCAAGCTTTCTTCTTCCATATCGTCTTGTAGGTAGTAGTCTGTTGTCCATGTAGGCTTCTTTCTATTTCTTGTAGGCCTTTGCGATGTTCTCTCATTTGTTTCATGTGGAGTTTGGTATCCATCACTTTCAGCCCCTTCTTCCTCTTCAATTGAAGTTTGGTCTTGGTCAGCAGTTTCGGCCCCCTCATCCTCAGATGGCAACAGATTTTCATTTATACTTGTTTCAGAGTTGGTGGCATCTGAGGAGGACATGTCTGTCAAGGGAAGAGGATCCTGAATCGGTAAGTTAGAATTTTGATGATTTTTCTTATTGTTAAGTGATATCACCATTTCTTTTTCAGGTTCCCGTTTGCTGTTGCCAGGGACTATTTTTGTACGAGTGTCATCATAGTACATCTTCTCGACGAATTTGACATCTCGACTGATTACAACATCGTTTTGGTCAGGTAAATAGACTCTGAATCCTTTGGCATTTTTGGCGTATCCCATAAATACGCCTTCTACGGCTTTAGGGGAGAATTTGCCTCTTCGTCTTTTGTTCAAGATGAATGCTTTGCTGCCGAAAATGTGTAAATGGTTTCCGGCTGGATTTCGGCCAACCCATTTTTCGTATGGACTACTTCCATTTAAGGCTTTTGCTGGACTTCGGTTTATTAGATAATTGGCTGTGTTTATTGCTTCTGCCCATAAGCATGAGGGTACATTTGCTTCCATCATTAAACATCTAGCCTTGTCTAGCAGTGATCGGTTTTTTCGTTCACTTACGCCGTTTTGCTGTGGAGTGTATGGTGCTGTCAGTCTCCTTTTGATGCCGCATTTTGCCAGCAGGTCATCAAATTCTTTGCTTCTGTACTCGCCACCATTATCCGATTGCAAGTGCTTAATTTTCTTCTTTGTGAACAGCTCCACTCCATTTTTGTATTCTTTAAACTTTTCGATTACTTCACTTTTGTTTTTGATGAAATAGATACAGCAGTACCTGGTGAAGTCATCGATGAAGGATACGTAGTATCTGGATCCAGCAATCGATTCCGTTTCAAACGGTCCACAGACGTCACTGTGTATAATTTCTAAAATTTCAGATGACAATCGATCATGGCTAGCAAATGGTAGGGATGAAAGTTTACCTTTTATACAAGTTTCGCAGGTATCTAGCTTTACTTCATTTAAATCCAGTCCTCTCATCATCTGCTTCGAAACCATCATTTTGAGATCTTTTTCGTTGATGTGACCCAATTTTCGGTGCCATAACATCGATTCATCTTGTGACTTCGTTGTGAAATTTGCTGATTCTTCCGGTTTGAAATCCAGATAATAAAGTCCGTTTTTATTTCTTGAAGCTTGTAGTACGACGGTATCTTCTTGTATAACCGATGCTTTTTCTTTTTCGAATAATACCTTGTAACCGTTATCAGTTATTTTCCCAACTGATATGAGGTTCGTCGTTATTTCCGGTACGTACAATGCATCGTTCAAGTTGTATTTTTCGTCGTTGGTAGAGATACTAATTTTTCCTCGCCCTTAATTTGTGTGGTGTGCTTCTTCGACGCGAGACTTAAAGTGTTAACTTCAGGTGTTAATTCTTCGAATTTTTCTTCCTCGCCAGTCATGTGAGAACTGCAGCCACTGTCAAGGCACCACAGGTTGTCATCAATGCTGCCTGCAGATGAGTAACAGACATTGAAATTTTTTTCGTGACTTTTATTTTCTGTGAGCTAGTGGCTTCTTTCTTTGACCAACATGCCTCTGTAGTGTGGCCCTTTTATGGCAGTGTTTACAGACGAAGACCTTCCTCTTCTGTTTAGCATAAAGTGCTTCGGACCTTGATGAGGTGTCATTCGGTTCTGTTTGCTTTCTGGCTTCGTTTTCTTCAACAATTTTTATTTGTAATTCTTCTGGACCAGGCAGCACATCTCGTGACTCAATGGCGATGCGGAAGTTTTCATAGTTTGCTGGTAGGCTGTAGAGCATCATGATACTCAATAGTTCCGGGTGGATTTTAACGTCCATGTCCTCCAGCTTTCCGACGAAAATTATTTAAATGGTCGCGGATATCCTCTTCAGAATTCATTTTCTTCAGCACGAGTTGTTTCAACAGTGTAGCTTTTCTCGCCGGACCAGTGCTTTGATGTATGGATTTGAGTTTTTCCCATATCTCTTTTGATGTTTTACATCCTTTTATTTGTTTTAGTTCCGTCGGCGAGATGAGCAGAATAAGTTCCGATCTGGCTTGTATGTCCATTTTTTCGAACTTACATTTTCTTCGGCGTTCGGTGTTGGCGATAATTTCTTTTCGCCGCTGACGTAATCCCATAGTTCGGTTTTAATTAGTACGGCCTGGGCTTGTAAACACCAGGTGTCGTAATTATTTCTATTTAACGTTTCTATAGAGCGGTATGTCGAAGACGCCATTTTTACGTTATTTTATTTATTTTTTGCATTTATGCAGGCAACCACGCTCTGCTACCAATTGTTGGGCGTGGGATATAAATATATCATTTGCAATACAATGCCTTTTATTTAAAACATAACATAAATTGTAATAACGTATTTCCTTTTATGTAAATTCGTGACAAGACAAGCTTGACAGAAGAACGTCATAGAGCTGTTACAACCATAGAGGTTGCGCCGTACCAACACTATCCTTCCAGCTCTGTAGACGTGCTCTTAAAGCGTGCTTCTAAAGCTTCAAAGACGTCGTATGTCATAATTTTCCAACGTTTCCAAGACACTGAGAGCTTCATCCCGTAGCGCCAAAACAGTGCCGTTTTTGCATATCCTTGCTCCAGCCATTCGTTTCGGCAACTAACTTTTCTTTTCCTATCGCTAGATGGCGTTAGTATCGTTAGATCCACTTGACGTTGCAGTCTTGTTTGAAATTGACTTACCTACTTATTGAGTTATCGATCCCAAAGTGATCCCAAACGTGACACAAATATGTCCAATGGACTTCACAATGTTCACACAATATTCACACGATAACAAGCGCCATCTAGCCTACTGACGCAAAAACTAATTGAAGGGGGATATAAACGAACGACGGCATGCAGGAATGACCGCACATCTGCTAGTTATTATGAATCTAATTGTATTTACTTTCTGCATGTGAATAATTAAGATATTTTTTTTAGATCTAATTTGCCTGAAACATAGGGAATCCTAGTTCAGGCACACGTTTATATGTCCTAGTATATCCTATTGTATATATTAAAAATAATTACCGTCGACAATGTTATGTATGAAAAAATATTTGAAATTGCTTGCTGTACCGCATTGCTGCATCAGCTAAAAAGTATATCAATTAATTGGTGGTGTCAACTGCTTAATTCTGCCGTGCCGTAAATGAATTTAGTAAATGACATTTAATAATAATGAATTTCTTTAAAATGAAAATAATAATAATACTTAAAGTTACTCTTGACAGTCTTTTACAGCACGGTCAAATTTATTTCAGTACGGGTATCTTTACCATACATTTTGTTGTAAAATAAAACATACATTCAAAGTACATAATGGTTATAACAAACACTAGTATCGCATTGCAATAATAGTAATAATTTTTCAAAGATATGGAATCGAAGGACCATGTATTTTTTTGTAGATTCTGAGTATGATAGATAAGAATTTTGCGAGAGGTCTTTTATAATTTTGACTGTTAAGATTTCAAAAGGACCCACTATAAAAATATCATAATAAAATGGTAACAACTAACCCCCTTATTCATAAAACTTAACAAGCCTATGTTAACTAACAAATGCTTTGTCCTTTCTAACAAATACAAATGTCAAAGTGACAGATAAGGACAAACGATTTTAGCGGCATTTAACTCAAATAGGTTTGATTGTCGTTTATGAATAAGGGGTAAGACTTTGGTAAGCATTGTCCAAGTTTTGTAGACCCTTTTTATGAGAACGAATTACAATAATTTACTGTGGTCTTGGTAATATACGCTAGTATTCGTTATAAGAACGATGGACACGCACTAACCTAAAACTTTACCAGGTAGGGAGTAATAAAAGACAGACACACATTCAATACTTTTCTTTCTGAACACTTAATAATTAAGTACAAAAAAGTCGTCGAAAAATATGCTTC
>NC_133472.1:6250421-6250734 GCF_025370935.1 Choristoneura fumiferana | reverse complement strand
TACTATTGTACCACGGACGTTCAAGTAGATATAACTGTAAAGCTTCTGTAGATTACATTAAATAATAGTCCAGAAATAGTGTTTTTGAAATGAGTATTGGTCATCTCGAGTTAGGTTTTGAGAATTATTTTGTTACAATTTAAAAATGCCCTTCTTTGTTTGTTTCAGGCAAAGTGGTAACAGTATAGCGAATTGGTCTCCCTCATAATGGAAAAGAGAAAAGGGCGTAGCAAGTTAATTTGTGCTGGTCCAATTCGAAAAGGCGATAAGACTTTTCGAATTGGACTTGTAGTTGTTTGGTAGAATCAAAAAA